>NC_090439.1:951467542-951778994 GCF_031143425.1 Pleurodeles waltl
TGGACATGTGGGAATACATGTGTCGTAGCAGGAATGAGGATTCCTGTCGATGGGTACGTTACCACCAGGGTTTTCATGGTTGGGTGACTGCTGTGAAAAGCCTGGTGGTTTGCTGCCTCGTAATATGGCCGGCGGTCTTAGGCATGCCGCCAGCCTGGAGGGGCTCACCGTCAGTCGCGCTGGTCTGATCGCAGTGGCGGGACTGGCTGTGCTCTAGCGGTTTGGCTTCGGCCAAACCGCCGAACTCGTAATGCGGCAGTCTTTACTGCTGGGTCTGCGGCGGTTAGACCACCACACTCATAATGAGGGCCTGAGTCTTCATCTATGATTCTCTTCATTATTACCTTCTCAATTCGGGGTGCAACCCTTATAAAGACTGGAGTACAGTCGTCCTCTGAAAAAAAAATGTTGTAGGCATCTGATAAATTTGGCCAGGATATTGCTTTAATTGTGAGTGGTATATTTTGCTCAATTTGTATTTTTATATTGTATATGCTATCAGGAGGGTTTACATGTCCATCTGAAGTCTCAACCTTATTAATTCACCAGACAGATTCACTGCAAGACACTTATGGAGAATCTGTTGTTCTACTTTCACTCTTGCTGCGCTGTCCAGAAACTCCGTTTCCCAAATACCGTTCCTCAAATGTATCCATCGCTAGCAGGGCATATTTTTCAGTTATTCCAGCTTTTAAAGTGAGTCTTAGAGTTGAGACAGTTCACTTCCTTCTTTACATTATATTCAGCTTCACAACAAAAGGTACAAAGTGCCCACTGTAGGTATATGGTTGCACTGGACCAGGAAAAGTCACAAGTTCAGGGCAACTGAAATCGAGCACATGCTGGGCACATGACCAAGTGTGCCACTACGAGAATTGAAACTTATGTCATTGATGCACTGTCTGTGCAGCATTGCTTTACAAGGCATCACAACAGATTAGATGGAACCTTCAGTTAGGCTGGTACAGCACATTTGACCAACTTGCAAGGTTGAGGATTTGAGGAGCACCACTTGGAGGGTCAGGATTCCGTCAGGGTGGGTCAAGAGTAGGTTTCAGATGGTTGGAGACTTTTCTGTCCCTGTGGCTTTGATAATATATCCAGCCAACTAGCCCTCAGAGTCATTCTGAGAGTTCTGGCCGCAAGTAGAAAAGCAAGTCTCAAGCAGCAATGCAATCCTCTAGGGCCAAACATCAGGCTTCATGCAGCAGGACAGTCTTCTTGGCACAGCAGGCAATCCTCTGACATGCACAGCAGGCCACAGAGAGCAGGACAGTCCTGTGAGAGTCCTTCTGCAGGTCCAGAAGGGAATTGAAGAGTTGGTCTGAGAGTCCTATTTTTATACCTCATGCCCCCTTTAAAATTGGATAAGCTTCCTCAATTGTCTCTACCCAGAAGTGCCTGAAATTTAATGTCTCCCTGCCTCAGTTCCAGGTTGCATGGGGGCATAATGACCTTGTGTGAAGTCCTTAGTGAATGTGCTGAGGTAGCCCCTTTGAACTGCAAGTGTGGTAGGTGACATTGTGACTTAAACTATGACTTTACCATTAAAAATGGGTTTAAACTACAATTCTTTAGAGAGCAAACTCGACATTCTTACCTACTCCCATTCAAATGTTATCACTTACTAAATGTAATAACTTAACCCAATGTTTTACTGTGGCAGAGGTAGGCCTAGCTGTAATGCAAAACAAATTTAGGAGTTTTTAACAACCAGGACATGTAAAACTTAAACGTGCATGTCTAATTTATATATAGAATGCACCCTGCCCTATGGACTGTTTAGGGACTATCTTAGAGGTAATATATGTATAAAAAAGGAAGGTTTAGGTCTAGTATAAGGTTTATTTTGCTAGGTCAAAGAGGAAGTTTAAAACTGCTCGTAGGCACCAATGGCAGGCCTCAGACATTTTTTAAAGGCTACTTAAGAGGGGGGCACATTTAGCACTGCAGGCCCACTAGTAGCATTTCATTTATAGGACCTGGGTACCTGCTGTACCACTTTACTAGGGACTTCCAAGTAAATCACATGTGCCAATTGGGTGTAAGCCAATTTCACTATGTTTAAAAGAAAAAGCACAAGGACTTTAGCACTGGTTAGCAGTCCTAAAAGCCAACAACAATGGGTTCAGAAAACAGGAAGAGTGAAGTCAAACTGTTTGGGGGTAATCCTGCAGAGAGGGACAAATCCAGCAGAATCCTCCTGAAATAAAAATGTCCTGTGAGTCCCATGTCTCCAGGAAATTCTACCCTAAATCCCAGAATCATATGCAAGAGATAGATAATCATATCAGGACCAGGAACCTCAAGTGCATACCTCTCCCAGAAGCCTACCTTCCAGTACTGCAGACTCTAATTGGAGAACCCACAGAGTATCAAAGTGACTAGACGAAGGAATGGAAGTAAGTGAGGATACCATGGGGAAGAAGACATGAAATAAAGATGGAAATAATGAGTAATCACATATGAATTTTGAACAAGAGATAGCACGCTTGAATTTGTGTTATAGGACAAGAATGCAGCCTGTGGTTGTCTGTGGAAAAAACAACAAAATGTTACTTTCAGGTTTACGATCTCCTATTTCAAACAAAAGTCTTTACACGCCTTTATTAAATCCTACTTTGGAACTGAGTTTCTAATACCTTAATTGCCCTTCTCTTCTTTCTGGAGCCATTTGACCTTTGAGAACTAATTATTCCTTGAGCATTAGCCTGTGTTACAGCTATATCCTAACAGGTTACCTCCTTGCCGTCAAGCTTGTGTGACTACATACTTCTTTCAAGCAAATTATCTTTTTTGTAAGTTCTTACTACAGTTCTGTATCTGCTCGTGAAATGCACCACTGATAAGCACTGTTTACTACGTGGAACAACAATCCTGTGTGAAATAATAAACAATTGAGCCTTGCACCAAATGTTCTGTATCTCAAAGTCCCCCCCTTGAAAAACAATTAAGTCACTGTCTACAGAGACCAGGTTAGGCACTCACCCAACAGCAACCAGTCTTCTCATCTTATATGAAAGCTTGGAGAATTCTCCTACCTGAACCAGAAAGTCCAAGTCACGACTAGCTTAGGTAACACTGAACCAGTTTTCTCAATGCTTAAGCAATTCCTTGTGAGCAGGAACAGGCACATTTATCCTTTATACCCAAGATGGCTGCTGAGCTGAACTTTCTTGCGAGAGTTCCAAATTATCATGGGATCGGCTAAAACATAAGCCATTTTGGCTTGAGCTAACAAGTGACATTTGCCATAGTGGTGCTGTGCACCAATTGTCCTTGAATATGGCATGCGTAGCATGGGAAGGGGTCTAAATTCCAGCCACAACATAAACAAGATGATCATGGTGGTGTGTCATGAAGGATCAATAGTGGTAAGGGTCAGAGACCGAACACCAACCCTGGAAAATGCTAATGGAGTTTGCAGGGGTCACAAACTGACTGAGTTCCAAGAGGTGTTTATATTTAGGGCATGGGCAAACTCCTTGGTAGGTTGCAACACTACTGTTTACTTTCTTGAACAGGAATGGTTTCAAGTCTCTGGTGTATTGACACTGTTGTTGCTTCTGCACAAATGTTACTCAGAATCATTAGGGAAACAGTTTCAAAGTGCTCCAATGATTTCAGTCCCAAACCCAGAGCCAGTGCACCACTTGCTTATATTGTACTTGTTTTCTTGCATCTGGTAGCCCCGCTAATATGGGTGTACCATTCAAAGTCCAATAGCTACACACAAATATAAATCCCAGTGTGTTCTTCTGTGGTGAGAGTCATCCCAATGGGAATACATATAGTTAAAATTCTAAGCTTATCCTGCGGTATTATATGAGAATGGACTGCTATCTTTGGGTGGACTTGTGGGCAACCCAGAGGCAAATTATTTTCGTTTTGGGACATTTTGCCCATAAGAGTAGTATAGATTATTGTCTGATTGCCTTTACGGCAGCCTGTGGTGCAGGTCCTATTCCAGCTTCTCTGCCTGCTGTTGTGTGCAATGCATGCTGTCTAAATCACCTATATAAAGTCGCTATTTGATTCAATAATCTTACCACATCCTCAGCCTTCAAAATTGCTGTTGTAGGAAATTAGGATTAGGTGTAAAACTGAATAATGCAGGCCTGATAGCCCTTTTTTCCTTTAACAACTGTGTATGTATGAAAATCCCATTAGTGACATCTACAACATCAAACTTTAGGCATGCATAGAACATTTCAAAAGCATATGCCAGATTAACAACAAATGTTAGGGTAGCCCGAGTGTCAGGGACACCTCTGTCTTTGACATGTTGTGTAACTGCTGCCCTGTAATTTATTCCAGTCCCAACAGGGGGTACTATGATGTATTAGCACACGCGATCACCGCACACGGTCGCCGTCATTCGAGAGATAGAATGACGGGGACGCGAGGTGACGGTTGATGATGGTGAGCTGGATGGCTGAGGCGATATCGAATAAACTGAGGAACTGTGCCCACAAACTTGATCGTTGTGGTTTTATATTTTACATCTGGTGATGAAGGTGGTTGTCGCCTCAACATCTGGATATTTGTGAGTCACCAGTCGTACTCACCATTTGGAAGGCTCTGTTTGACGTGCTGTCTGGCGATCGTTTGCGCACTGGTAAGAGGGTGTAGCCTCTGCGCAATCCGTTTTGGCAGGATATTAAAGTCGGACCGCATTGGAAGCATGCGGTTTCTCCGAACCAGCATGTTAATCTTCTAAGAAGCAACGAGCGGTGAGGAGAGCGAAGCTGCGTGAATAACGTCTGTTTGGAGGCGTGTCCAACAACATCGATGTCCTTAAAGGGATTGTTATTAGAACGTCTTAAAGGGAAGTTTTACCTTGATACGCTTGTAAAACTATAATTGTGAACTGCATTGGAACGGTGACAGGCACACCTTATACAAGAGTACAATTTTTGTTTGCCTGTCGTGTGGAACATACGGTGACAGGCACACCCAGACAAAACAGTGAAGCAAGAAATACACTTATGTTACAAAGGAAGGCACAGTGACAAGGACATTGAAGGAGGGGTGATCCCTGAATCAGTTACACATTGGTGCAGTTGAGGACTTGACATTCAGGGTGTTGTTCTGTATTTATGTCAAGTTTATCAGAATAATGCAGAACGTAACACCACCTCCATTTTTTTTGAGCAGTCCAGGTGATCCGATATATCCTTGGAGCAAGTGGAAAAAGATATTTATCCACTATGCTAGAGTGTGTGGACCGACACTGAGTGCAGAAAGAAAACACGCTTTATTGTTACACTGTCTGGGGGGTGAGGGACAGGAGGTTTTAGAAAATTTGCCTGATTTATCTACTGAAGAAGGTAGGAATTTGAATGAATATGAAGCGTGTGTTATGAAGTTAGACAAACATTATCTACCAAGGGTGAGTACGATAATGGAAGATATTATTTTGGAAAAAGGGAACAAGGAAAAGAAGAGTCAGTGGAGGATTTTGTATCTAGTTTGAGAAAGTTGGCGGCGTCATGTAAATTTGGGGCATTGGTGGATGAGAGAATCAGAGATCATTTCGTATTAAAGTGCTGTAGTGATAAAATTAGGGAAGAGCTGTGGTTGAAAGATGAACCACCTTTGGAAGAAGTGATTATGGTGGCAAAAAGAGTAGAACACATGCTGAGGTGTGTTAAGGAATTAAGTGGAAACAAGTTAATGAGTGGAGAATGTACAAAGGTAGAGGAGATAGTATGCGAAGTGAAGAGCAAAGGAAGTGGAAGTGAAAAGAAAAAGGAAGATATAGTAAAATTCAAAGGAGAATGCTATCGTTGTGGTAAGAGTGGCCACAAAGCCAATGCGAGCAATTGCCCAGCATTGAATGTACTATGTAATGGGTGCGGGAAGAGAGGTCACTTCTACAAATGTTGCCGTAGTAAAAAAAAAAATACCATAATGATAATATGATGAAAGAGGTCAAGGAAGTATCTCAGGAAGTAGTGTTCCAAGTTGATGCTCAGGTTAAGTGTGGAGAGCATCCAAGTGAGGTGGTGAGGCTGTTGGGGAAAGTTTATGTGTCCAATCAAGGTGACAATCTCTTAAGTTGGACACACCAAAAGCTTTTAGGTGTCATTTTGAATCCTAATGCACAACCGCAGGTACAAATTCAGAGTGTGGATGGTGTTGACAGTGAGTTGATCAATGAATTTCCAGAAGTATTTTCAGACAATTTGGGATGTCTAAAAGGCTATAAACATAAAATTAGGTTAAAGGAAGGTGCTGTTCCGATGGTAGCGAAAATGAGAAGAATACCGTTGGCTTTACAAGAACCGGTGGAAACTGAACTTAAAAGATTACAGTTGATGGGCATAATTGAGGAAGTGGAGGCAACTGAATGGTTGGCTCCCATAGTTGTGGCAAAGAAGGGGGATGGAAATATTAGGCTTTGTGTGGACCTTAGGGATCTAAATAGAGAGGTAGTGGTGGATACATTTCCCCTTCCAAATATTGAAGAGATAGTATCTATGGTTGGCGGAGCAAAGTACTTCTCCACTTTAGATCTGAAATCGGCATATCATCAGGTAGAGTTGGAAGAGAGCTCACAAGAATTGACTGCATTTATAACACCTTTTGGTGCGTTTAAGTTCAAAAGAATGCCTTTTGGGCTTGTGTCTGCGGCCTCTGTGTTCCAACGCATTATGTATAAAATTTTGAAGGAGGTCAAAGGTGTGAAGTGCTACCAAGATGATGTGTTAATTTACGCTAGCACAGCGGTAGAACATTGGGAATGAGTAAGGTTGGTTTTGGGATGTCTAAGTCGTGCTGGTCTTACCTTGAAGAAAAAGAAATGTCGTTTTGCTTTGACAGAAGTTGAGTACCTGGGACATTTGATTACAGGGTATGGGGTAAGACCCAAACCAGATTTGGTTTTGACTATTAAGAGGTTAGTTTCTCCTCGAAATAAGGAAGAAGTGAGTTCGTTTTTAGGAATGGTAGAATACTATGGGAGGTACATTAGGAACTTGTCGGAGAAAACTGTGAACATGCGAGAGTTACTAAAGAAAGGAAGAGAGTTCAAGTGGGATTCCATGTGTGAAGATGAGTTTGAAAGAATTAAAGAAGAACTAGAATATGCTCCCTGCTTACAAGCTTTTAAACCGGGTAGGTCAACTGCCATTGTCACTGATGCCAGTGCAAAAGGTTTGGGTGCAGTTCTGATGCAAGATGATGGAGGTAAGAGAAGAATGATGGCTTGCGCCTCCAAATCGTTGAGCGGAACTGAGAAGAATTACTCTGTATTTGAAAGAGAGTCACTGGCCGTATATAGGGCATTGAATAAATTTAGACATTTTGTGTGGGGCACGGAGTTTGTGGTCTTGTCTGATCACAAACCTTTAGTAGAAGTGTTTGGTAGTAAAGGTCTTAATTGCATTTCTGCAAGAATAAGAAGATGGATCATCGGGCTACAGGATTTTAAATTTAAAGTAGAGTATTTACCAGGCGCGTTGAATGCTAGTGCTGATTGTCTTTCAAGATTAGTGGAAGAAAACAGGAAGGATGAGGAACAAAAAGATATACATTTTCAGGAGGAATTGGTGTGTGAAGTTTGTTGTGATGTGTCTGAAGTTACATGTGGAATAATAACTGAACAAGAATGGAGAGAGGCGTTGAAAGAAGATGTAGAGTTGAGTGGAGTGTGTGAGGCTTTAGGGACTAGTAAATTTGAGGTTCTAGGGAAAGTTTGGTGGTTGATGAGAGATGAATTGGCAGTGGATAAAGGTATATTGTTGAGGGGAACAAGATTGATTCCACCAAAAGTATTAAGATTCAGGATAATGAATCAAGCCCATGAAAGGTCATCTTGGGATAGTTAAGACAAAAGAAAATTTACGAGCAAATTTTTGGTGGCCAGGTATGGATGTAGAAGTGGAGCGTGTGGTTAGAGAGTGTATACAATGTGCACGGAGTGACAAAATTCTAAAAACTCGTAATGCACCTATGTATTGTAGAAGTTTACCATGCAAGCCCTGGGATGAGGTAGCAATAGATATTGTTGGTCCTTTACCGGGTGAAAATTCTATGCCATATCTAATTGTATTAATAGATTTGTATTCCAGGTGGGTGGAAGTCAAAAATGTGCATGAGGTTTCCTCTTCTAGTGTGATGACTTTCTTAGAAGACATTTTTAGGAAAGAGGGTTTTCTAAAGTCATTATTGTCAAATAATGGTCCACAATTTTGTTCGACAGTTTTTGAGAAATTTATGAGTAATTGTGGCATATCTCATAAGAGGTCAGCAGTATATCATCCTGAAACTAATGGTGCAGTTGAAAGATTCAACAAGTACATAAAGGAAAGCATTCAACTTGCAAAGGTGAACGCTCTGAATTGGCGAGCAGAACTCTTGAAAAGGATTACAGCCTATCGGTTCTCTCCACATTCAACTACTGGCAGATCCCCTTTTGAACTGTTTAAGAAAAGGATACCCAATACCAAGTTGTCTCCTGGATGGATGGAGTGGATAAAAAATGGATATAATTTGGTTCACACGGAGTGGAGAGACAGAGAAGAAAGGCTCATACATAAAAGAAAGCAAGAGTTTGATACAAGAAAGAAAGTATGTAAAATTAATATAGCTGTGGGTGATGTGGTGAAGGTGAAGGCGCCAGTTGGATGTCTAGAGGGGTCAAAGTTCACTAGACCTCTTCATGTGATTAAACTATTCAAAAATGCTGTCAAAACTTCAGATGGAAAGATATGGAACATGAACAGAGTGGTTCGGCTGAAAGGGGTGGTGGAAACGTGTGAAAGTACTGAAAGGTCCAGAGGTATCAGAGACAATGATTGGTCACAAACACAAAATAAGGGTCGACATGACACTGATGAATTTGATGGAATAAGGAGAAGCAGCAGAAGGAAAATAAGTCCTGGACATCTTAAAGACTATGTTCTCATTTGACAAAGGTGGTGTTTATGGTGTTGTCTGATAACATGTATTAAATTTATATTTAGCGGATAGGTAGGGTTGGTAATGTTTAGTGCATATGTTTGGTGTGTACATAGTTTCTGTTTCTACTCATTTAATTGATGTCATGGTTATGTGGGAACACTATTTCTGTATCAATTTGTTTGTTGTATAAAAGGGAGATGTGTGATGTATTAGCACACGCGATCACCGCACACGATCGCCGTCATTCGAGAGATCGTTGTGGTCTTATATTTTACAGGTACCATTTTTAGTAGGCAGATTCAATAAACATGAGATCCAAAATGTAGAAACCACAGAAAAGGGAGGAACTTCTTAGGAGTAAATCTTGACAAACCTAAAGTAAACAGGGGTTTCTATTTAACTTAAAGGCGGCAATTAAAATGTCTCCGTATATTTGTAATATTTTTTAATGAGTCATCAAAACTACTTAAAGATTCAGATAATTCATGACCTATTTTGAGTGCCAAAATAATACAATCTGGGCCTTCCCCCAGAGTCACAGGGGTAGGTTTTCTACTCCGTACTGCAAGGAGTCAGTCAATGCTCCCATAGCAATGATAACCACACAGATTGTAAAAAGAAACTCAGCAATGCATGTCATGGCCAGAAGAAACAGCATGAACTTTTCTTAACATCCTATCACCCTGAAGCTATTTCTTGTCGGTATCCTCAATTTTAGCAGAAGTAGTAATTATCAAACCTGTGGTCAGAGTTTCGCACAACATACCTGTTTTTTCAGCAAAATGGCAACTCATCTATTCTGTCTCACAGCTTTACCCGGGAATGAAAAACAGTGCTGGTATAAAGGCCATTGTTTGCAGTGCCTGTAGTTTCACCCTTGACTAGTTCTGGCTGCTGCTGAAAACCGCTGTGACCGTTGACTTGAAACTCCTAGCAAGAAGTCATTCTGCTCTATTGACAGATACCTGGGTGTTATGGTATCGGATTTTCATTATTATATTTATATTTGTAAAGTAAAACTGCACTTGCAGGACCAAGCAGCATGGTGATAAATGCATCCTCTTAATTCACATTTGATATTATCCTGTGAAAATTAAAAATAAATGTCAGCTATTACAGTAAGTGTTCATGATGTTATTACAGCGTCTATAAATGTAAACAAAAGTCAGCAGAGAAAGTAAGCAGACATGATGCCAATATTTCTGTGTGTGTCTAAAACTTCACACTTTATAAAAAGAGATAAGAGACTCTCAAAGCAAGCACAGAATAAAAAAAATGCACAATAGCACAGAAGTAAGGGCTGGGTCTCCAACAGGAACAGCAGGATCTTGTAAGAAAAGAAGAAAAGAGCATGATAGGTAGAAGCATTTGTAAGCACATGTGTATTATCAGGCACACAGCCTTGATGATTTCCACTGGAATTTTTATTGTGATTCTGTATCCCTTTGACTAACACAATATTCACATAACTACTATTTGCAAAACTTTGTATTAATTTATTCGGCACAAGCATCTACATAAAAAAAAATCTGTAATGGAAAATAGGGAAATATAAGATGCTAAATAAATTATTTCATGACATGATGCTTTCTTTCACTATATATCTGATCTTTGGAGAACTACTGGCACATAATAGCAATAATTCAAGTGGTCCCTGTCCCATCTCTTTAGTGCAGCCATGGGTCACACTCACCACACCCTCACCCGTAATTCATCACCAATACAACAAATAGTATTTCTGAATTGGGAACGAGTGAGTTAATGGAAAAGGTGGACATTTTAGGCCAAGTTCTGTACAAGGGTTATGTTTGGCTTTTGACAAGTTAGGCGGTCAATTGATTGTACAAGATTAACCATTGTAAGAAATGGCATTCAAGGAAGAAACTCAGGAAGAACTTGATGGAGAATTTATGGGATGGACAGGATGGAAATAGGTAGGTATGTGTAAGCAGAGGGCACTGGGCAAGGGTAATAATAACACACCCTTTTCTTTTCTTAATTTGAAGGGGCCAGGGGCAGAGACAGAAACATAGGAAGGTGTGTAACTTAAAAATGATTAGGGACTGGACCGACAAAGAAGTAAGTATGGAAGGGATTGCCTTAACAAAACACAACAAATACAGCAGTTGTAATTTAACAAAATGACAATATTCCTCCTCCTCGCCTTCTCCCTCAGTATCTGCCTAAGCAAGGCAATTACTTAGTAATAGCTCTACCACCAACAGTATATGCACATGTAAAACAAAATACCTTACAAATCTGCTAAATACGCACTTTGACATTTCTACTATTTCTACTTCTACATGTTAAACATCAAATAGACAAAATGTGAGCACTATAAAAGTTTTAGTATTGGGAGAATGCTGGGAGAGGATAAGGAAACAATGATGAAAGGAAGGAAAAGTGAATGGAGAAGAGAAATATAAAAGGATAAAGGAGGGGTGGATGATGCCCAATAAAAAAGGGGAGGGAGAGAGAAAAAAACCAGTGAAAGCAAGAGGGTGTAGGCCACAGAAACGGAATGGATTATGAAAGGAACACATGGGGGTGAAGGAAGAAAAAAAACTTATAAAGAATAGAAGCCTGCATATGACTATAGGAGAAATACTTACATATAATCTAACAAGAATAAGTAAATACTTAAACATGTTTTGTAGGCAACAGAATGTATGTTTTCCAGAGCTGTGGTAACAGCAGAGTTTGACTTCCCTATCCTGAAGCTCTTCTTCTTTGGATTTTCTGAAAAGAAGAAAGGAAAATATGATACTCATTAGTAGTGCTCAATACAATAACATTAAAACAAGTACAATAAAAATATATAGGAAAACAAATGTATTACTTGAGTAACCCAATTGCTCCCGTTTAACCTCCACACTAAAAATAATTCCTTCTCATATAGAAACTATCATCACACTAATGCATCACAATAAAGAAATCCAGAATTAAAGTTGACATTATTGCACTGTACCTTTCTGAGAAGGAGACTGTGCAGTGACAGGAGAATCATGGAGGAACCCCTCCAACAATTCCCACCACTTCCTATCCATCAAAAAAAAACTAAGCATGCCTGGCTCCCACACTGACATCTGAGGAGACCTTGTCTCAACATAGATTTTCTGAACAGATATTTGAAATCCCCATACCTGCTCATTGGCTTGCTGTCCACTCTACTCCAAGTCCTTTTGACACACTCCTGACATGCCACGTTTGACACAGTCTGGACAAATCACTCTCTACTTACCCTCCTACAAAGCCTAGGGGAACAATAATTTCTAATACATCTTGTTGAATATAGCAATTTATGTAAGATAAAAATGCAATGCGTTTTTCCTTCAATGCTAAACCTTCTTTAATGTCCAATTATGTGTGTATGTACATAGGTTTGTATATATATATATATATATATATATATATATATATATATATATATATATATATATATATATAAATCACACAGTACTCCATCTTGGGAGCCCCCAACCCTGCAGGGTGGCCTCGGCTAAACGGGGACGGAGATCCCATTCAAACATGTAAAAAGAAAAGAATGCCGAGGCCCGACTGTTGAGGCTTCTCACGTTAATTTATTATCCATATCAATTGGCAGCTTGCTAGGTCTCCTGACGCGTTTCGGCTTCCACAATACAGCCTTGATCACAGGTGAGTCGGTTACAAATAAACACTTCCTTTTAAACACTTCCTTATAAATTCAGGCTAGCATGTGACTTGTAGTACTTGACAAGTGTCCTTCAATGACCATAATGCACCTTAGTTTATCATTTCTCATAGTCACGGTGCCTTTTTATGATAAAGCTAAAATAGCATCCCAACACCGCAACACGTTTGTCATTAATAATATTTAGGTGCATATGCAGCCTTTTCAACATAGCCACGTGCAAAATTACACCTTAGAAGTTCGTGTTTCATAAAAAACCGCACTCCTCTTGCAAGCTGCCATAATTCAAACAGTGTCTTTTCGAAAACGTGCAAAGTCAGCAGTCTCTGAAAGGAGTGCAATATTCCTCTCTCACCCCTTGCTCACCTTCGTGCTTGAAATTTCCAGGTTAAATCCTTTGTCGTGCACTGGGGAGAGCGGGTCATGCTCCTTGAAATAGATAAATCACACAGTACTCCATCTTGGGAGCCCCCAACCCTGCAGGGTGGCCTCGGCTAAACGGGGACGGAGATCCCATTCAAACATGTAAAAAGAAAAGAATGCCGAGGCCCGACTGTTGAGGCTTCTCACGTTAATTTATTATCCATATCAATTGGCAGCTTGCTAGGTCTCCTGACGCGTTTCGGCTTTCGGCTTTTTGTAACCGACTCACCTGTGATCAAGGCTGTATTGTGGAAGCCGAAACGCGTCAGGAGACCTAGCAAGCTGCCAATTGATATGGATAATAAATTAACGTGAGAAGCCTCAACAGTCGGGCCTCGGCATTCTTTTCTTTTTACATATATATATATATATATATATATATAAAAATATATATGTATATATATGTATACATATACATATATATATGTATATATATGTGTGTGTGTATATATATATATATATATATATATATATATACATACACATACACACACATATATTTACATATATATTATATTTATGCACACAAAGGCCCTCATTGCAACCCTGGCGGTCCAAGATCGCCAGGGCTGTTTTGGCTGAAGCACCTCCAACAGGCTAACGGTGCTTCAGAGGGGATTACGACTGCGGCGGTAGTGCCGCGGTCGCACCGCGGTCACACCGCCGGGGCCGGCGGTTTCCCGCCAAATTTGCCCCGGCGGTGATAATCCGCCAGGGCAGCGCTGCCCAGGGGATTACGAGTCCCCGACTGCCAGCCTTTTCCTGGCGGTTTGAACCGCCAGGAAAAGGCTGGCGGTAAGGGGAGTCGCGGGGCCCCGACAGGGCCCCATGCAGCTTTTCACTGTCTGCTATGCAGACAGTGAAAAGTGTGACGGGTGCAACTGCACCCGTCGCACGGCTGCAACACCGCCGGCTCCATTTAGAGCCGGCTCCTATGTTGCGGCCGAGATCCCCGCTGGGCCGGCAGTCAGAAACCAGGTTTCCGCCCACCGGCCCAGCGGGATCTCATAATGACCGCGGCGGGGGTGCGGCTGCATTGGCGCCGCCCGGCGGTCAGATCTTGGCCAAGGTCATAATGAGGGCCCATATATTTTAAATCTATGTCTATCTATCTATCTATCTATCTATCTATCTATCTATCTATCTATCTATCTATCTATCTATCTATCTATCTATCTATCTATCTGTCTATCTGTCTATATATATGCACACTATGGCCCTCATACTGATAGGGGTCTCCCCTGCCCCCTCCCCAGAAACCTCCACCACCCCCTTCCTCCCTCTCCTGCCCCCTGCACATTTACACACCTACCTGTGCACACATACACACTCACACGCATATCCACATGCACCCACGCATGCACATCTACATACCCATACACTGCAACACAAACCAACATACATTGTTGCACACATGCATTCACAACACACAACATACATGTACACTCACATTCAGTCATTCATGCACTCATTCAATGTGACTCACACCTGCATGCACGCATACAACAACAGACACACACCCCACCCGCACACACACACAACACCCGCACACACGCACACACCACCCCCCCACCCCCATCTCCTGTCAGAGAACCTGACTTACCTGCTTGCAGGGGGTCCTCCGGCAGGGGACGGGACGCAGCGCTGCTGTCAGCAGCAGCGTCCACCAGCAAAACACCGCCAGGCCGTATCATTGCTCATGATATGGTCGGCGGTGTTTTGCTGGTGCAGCGCTGCTGCTAACAGCAGCTCCACCTTACCGACGTCTGCAGCCATGACCGTTGATGGTATTCCGCCAGCCTTCTGGCGCAATTCAGTCTACGGTCATAATGCAGGTGGGTGGCTGGTAGCCACGGCAACGGTATGTTGGCTGCCATTACTGTGGCGGTAGGCGGTCAATACCGCCAATTTTGTAATGAGATCCTATATATTTCAAATCTATGGTCCTCATTATGACTTTGGCGGTCACACACCACTAAATTACGACCCTGGTGGTCATCCCACTGTAACAGCCAGTTCCCCACCAGTACTGCCAGTGCGTTCTGACTGCTGCCGACGGAGGTTGCCATCACCAGGCTGGCAGCAAACAGTTTACCGCCCACCCTATTACAAGTCAGCAGACTGCCACCAATTGTCACCAAAGTGGCCTGTTGAGCAGTTGCATTTTGATTTTGACACGCACATAACAATTATATACAAAAGTGAGCCATAGGCGAGTCCAAATGCAAATCAGTGCTAAAGTACATAGGCCCAGGCAACTGGCCTCCTGACAGCCTCACGGCCTCCACAGGGTAAGGACATCAATGGGGCAGGCAGGCACCTCAGGGGTCAGTGGGTGGGGGTAGTGGTGGGAGTTTAGGTTTGGGAGTGGGGTCCTTGGTCTATGGTTTGAGAGGGGGTGGTCGTCCAACTTTAGATTTGGACAGAGGGGGTTTTGATTTGGGTTTAGGTACAGGTGTTTTTTCAGCACAGGGGAGGCTTTTTAGTGGGGGGAGGAGCTGGGAAACAGAAGGGGGGGTCATGGGAGGACTCGGAGATGGAGGAATTGGGTGTGGGGAGGGAACCATGACAGTGAGAGGCAACACAGGGTGGGGCACGACCAGGGAACAGATCATGGCAGAAAAGGAAAAGCTTCTTAGGAACAGGGACGATGGGCTTGGATACAGGTCTGGGAGTGGAGGTACAGGGAGTGCTTGTTGGATGTGTAGGTGTGCTGGAGATGGATGTAGGAGTTTGCATAGTGTGCATGTGTGAAGTGGAGGAATGTTGAGTGTCTGAGTGGGAGCATTTATGTGTCTTGTGAGGAGAGGGGAGAGAATATATGTTGTAGTGGTGTCTGCAAATAAGGTGGTTGTGCTGCATGTGGTCGTGACAGTGATTGTGGTGAGTGTAGATGTGGTGTATGGGGTCATGTCTGAGTGTCTGCTGTTGTGGTGACTGTGGGCAAAACAGAAGTGGTGGCAGAATCTGGGAAGGAGGATGCAGTGCTGGCAGGTGTGAGTGGTGATGTGACTGTAAGGCAGGAGGTGGTGGGGAGGCAGTGGCTGTTGTTGTGTCTGCTTGTTTGAATGCTTGTTGTGTGACTTGTAGTGCCTGTGTATGTCTTTGTGTGCCTTGTTTTGTTGCTTTGAGTGAATGCTTGTCTGAATGCGTGGGTTGGAGGGGTGTGGGGAGAGGGGTCTGGGATTAGGTATGTTGTGTAGCCATTTTAGTTATAGTTCCATACACATTATTTTAGCACACTAGGCCTGCCGCTGTGCACTTTAACCTAGATATATTTTATTCAGCTTTGTTTATTATTTTAACAATAGCCGCACTAGCTGTTCTTTGCCTAGGCCAGCACTGCATTCTTAAACAAGACATTTCTTTCACTCTGTGCTTTTTTCGAGGCTGCAGTAAGATAGGTTGCCAGTAAACGTGGTAACGATTTGTCTCTGTTATTCATAGAAACATACATGTTAGAGGGAGATTCCAGACAGATGACCATGACTGTATGCTGATTGCTGAATGCTTCGCTACAGCTGCTAATGCAGACTTCAGGCCTCTCAGGTATGAGGGATGATGTCTTCCCAGGGAAACCTGAAGGGTAGAACTAGAGCTTAACATGCTGTGCTCTAATATAGCCTAGAAAGGAATTATATTAATAACTATATTAATAACTGCTTCATGGTCCTGGTTATTGCAGTACATGCTTTATTACCTAAGATGCAGTTGCTTCATTAAAACATTATTGAAAAATATACTGCCTCTGATTGTCCTTGTATATGTGAGACTATTGTAAATGAGAGAAACGGATGCGATCTGAGTGACCACTATTTCCCTGAGGACTCAATTGTGTCATGCGCTCAGCTGCCCAATCATCCCTGCTCTTGGGTAGAGATGAGGCACTGCTAGTTAGCCAGAGCAAAACATGTACTGGGCCAATAGGTGTGACCTGTGGTGGGTTAGACTCAGTCCTCCACACCGCAGGCGATTCTGCTGCTCAAATGCAGTAGTCTCATTAGAATAATGAGAGCCTATGCGACAGGCACAAGTAGCTGGAGGGAAGATGGAAGAAGTAGGGGCACTAGCTGCCATCAATGAAGAGGCCAAAGCCTGAAACGATCTCTGTAGGCCAGCCAAGGCACCATGAATACCTTCAGGTAGGCATTGGTCTGCTGCATCTGGGATGCCTGGCCCTAGATTCCATTCTTGATGGTTGACTGCTCCACAGAGATGGATCTCAAGAGGTCAATAGCCTCTGCATTGAGGACAGCAGGGCTGACTGGGGAAGGGGCAGAGGTGCCTGCAGCGAAGGAAACGCCTACCCTCCTGGGTGAACGGACACAGGCAACTGGGCGAGGAGCTACTGAGAGGGCCGTGCTGGCAAGGGGGTTGCGGATAAGGATGTTGCTGGGCTGGTACCAAAAGGTTCCGCCAGTGACCTTCCATCAGAGGAGTAATCAGTCTCAGATGCTGCAGTTCCTGCCTCCCCCGGGGTGCTCCCCTCACCCTCTCTGCCTCCTGGATCCCGTGGGCTGCAGGCTTGTCACTCGCCAGTGCCCCTACTCCTCTGCCTGCTGATGCTAATGCACACAAGGAAAGAAGAGGACAAGGAGGGAGGGGGAGAAAGAAGGGTAGCATAGGGTCAATATCTGCACATCTAGCACATATGAACACAGTTGTAGCCATTAGCATGACAATAGCAGGTATGCAATGCCTACTACATTACCACATCCTTCAACACTCCCAAATTGTTATCCATAAGTAAGTAAGCACAACAATCATCCTTCTATAGCACAACTCAGGGTCTGCTGGACACTGGGATGTATCTATTAATCCTGATTAGAACTATTAGAAGTGAATCCCTAAGTAACAACATTGCAATGTTATGCCAACCTGTGTATGTTCTTAGAGAACCAACAGTTTCTGAAACTAACTATACATGATAGTCACTTTCGTCCAGTCCAGTTCAATCCTATATTGCACAACTTTATCCATGACTGGCATCTTTAGGTACAGATACTTCCATATCCTCTATACCTACATACCTTTTACATGAATATCCAAGACACAAACCCTATCATATGTACACTAGACATATACCATTGTATTTCTAACTCATTCTTTCCATCCAGAGTGTAATAACACAAGAAATACACTCTGTTACTCACTGCCTTGTGGCTGCTGTGTTGCACCCAAGTGCCTGTTCAGCTCTGGGTAGGCCACCATCAGTATGCAGGACGTTAGGGGGGTCAGGGACAGATGGGCACCCCTTCCTAGTTGGGAGACTGTCCCCAACTGGGCCTCCGCGATCTTCAGGGCCCAGCATCTCAGGTCCTCCCACCGCTTCCTGCAGTGGGTGCTCTGCTGGCTATGGACCCCCAGGGTCCGCACTTCCTTGACTATGGCTTTCCACAACGCTTTCTTCTGATGGCGACCGACCTGGACGGGAGACACAGAAAGAAGGGCACAGTCACGTAGACTCATCATGCAGAAGTATGATAGGACTACAAACAGTATACATTTCACATCCATCCGTGACATTAAACTTACATTTCTTTTCCAGCATGCGTTCCGATGCATCACCCTCCACAGGGTATGCAACATAAACATACTATCATCCACGCACAACCATCTCACTACTAATACAACAATATGCAACCTACCTGCTGGTCTGGAGCCCCCATACAGCTTTGTATACAGGGGTAGGACCCCACCCACAAGTTTCTGTAGTTCTTCTTTTGTGAAGGCAGTAGCCCTAACCCTTGTGACACGTGCCATCATGGCTTCCTGGGACAGGAAACAGCAGCACACGCAGTGGAGGTCTTGTTGGCTGGAGAGGCAGGAGTCAAGTGAGATAGGCTGTAGAAAATGCCAGTCAAAGCTGCGGTGATCTGCACCGTCACCGCCAGCAGTTATCATCATTGGGCCCCATTACCCATAGACATCATTGTTAACCAATGAGGAGTTGCACAGCAGTTTCGACCACCTACAGCCATGATGACATACACCAGCAGAATGAGATTACTATAATAATTACTCTGCATGCAGGACAGGAAGCAAGCGTTTTACACATCTAATGTACATTGTACAGTATTTCATGTGTGTCACAGCCCATAGAGGCAATCTACATGCCAAGCAGAAATTGTTGTTGACAATGTTAATCATATCTTGTCACTTGTACCTTCTTAATTATGAGGAATATTGTGCAGACATATAAACAGTCTATAATATTGTAGTAGGTGAAAGGGTGACTGTACATTTATAATGCCTGACACCAGATGCCACAAATATATGGTGTATTCACTCCAGATTAGTTCAGTGAGTTGCTATATTGTAGGAACAGTCTCTCATCAAAATTCCGGTCTGAGTATGAAACTTGGTTGCAGGTGTGATGTATATTGCAGAACTATTGTCATAAGACGGGGATAAGTGAAGTGTAATTGCTGTCACACTTGTGTTGTTTGCTGTATTTAGAAACCGACCACTGTGGCAGCTGAGAAATGCACCTGTGTACTGGCTCCTGGTTGACTTTGCCACCATGGAAGAAAGATACATCATAATCACCCATCGTCTCAACTGTGCAACAATTAGGGAACTGTGTACCCAGTTGGAGTCAGAGCAGCTGCCAGCCATACGCTAACCTATAGCCATTCCTCAAACTCTGCAGGTGCATTCTGTCCTCCACTTTTTGGCCACTGGCTCATTACAGGGGACAATGGGATTGGCAGCAGGTATATCTCAACCTATGCACAGTAATGTGTTGTGGAATGTCTTGTCTGCCTTGTTGAAACATGTTGAAAGCTACAACAAATTTCCCCATACTGTAGATTTTGCCAATGTGAAGGCTGAATTATATGCAATTGGACATATCCCTCATGTAATAGGGGCCATTGATGGTATCCATATTGCATTGGTACCACCCAGGGACAGCGAGCAAGTGTACAGAAATTGAATAAGCTTTCATTCAATAATATGTAGATGGTCTGTTTAGCAGACCAATACATCTCCCAGGTAACTGCAAAATTTCCTTGGTCTGTACATGATTCCCATATCTTCAGGAACAGCAGTGTCCCACATATGATGGTGCACCTACAGAGGGAGAGAGGCTACCTCATTGGTGAATCTGATGAGTGCATGTATAATCACTGTGACCTCAGCAATCCTACACTTTTGACTCTGAATATAGCAGGACTTTAATGGATGTTTCCACTATCCACAGGTGAGTCAGGGTATCCAAATCTGTCCTGGCTACTGACACCAGTGAGGAGTCCAAGGACCAGGATGGAGATTCGGTATAATGAGGCTCATGGGAGGACTAGAAGGGTCATTGAGAGGACATTCGGTCTTCTGGAGGCTAGGTTTAGGTGTCTGCATATCTCTGTAGGTTCCCTGCTCTACTCACCTCAGAAGGTGGGTCAGATTATCGCGGCCTGCTGCATGCTGCACATTTTGGCACTAATTTGTGCCATTGCTGGAAGAGGAGGGGGTAGGGGGCATACCGTAGCAGAAGAGGAAGCAATGGACAGTTACAAAGATGGGGATGAGGACTCAGCTCATCCAGCAATACTTCCAGTGACATTCTGGTAGTTTTATATCTCAATTTACCACTTTTTGTGCAGAACTACTGTATGGGCGTTGTTTGAAATCTATCTGTGATGTGAGCAGTGCTATGTCTTATTAAGGAAGTCAGTTGCGTGTACCTGATAGGTAGGTATAATTGGGCAAAATTACTACTGACATTGCTTTGTCATTCTGTATAAATTGATTTCAATGATTATCTATGCCGCTTATATGCTCAATTATATATGATTTTTTTTGGAAGTGGCAATGTAATGTACCTTCTTCACAGCTGTCCTTATACATCACCTCAGACTACAGTGTCTCCAAATGTGTTTTCTCTGTTTTCTAGATCTATCAGTAGAGGATAGCATACTGATAATTGAGATAGACAGCATTTCTGTTATGTGTCATGTGTCCAAGACAGAAATCATATCATAAGTTAGGTATTGTTGAAAACATCCTCTATGTGTAGTTAAGTTTATAGACACTTTCTATACCAGGTGAATGAAGTATTGCATTAATATGGTGATCTATCATAACAGAAGTTTTGTTTACACTTTTCACAGAAGACCTGTCACTGTATGCTGAGTTCCCTTCCCTCTCTGCTACCTGTGGACCCAGAGCTGTGTGGACATTGACACTGAGCATCTGACACCGACCTGTACGGACAAAGGCTTTACTTTTCTGACATCATTTTGATTAATACACCACATTATTGTTCGTCCATTGTCACTCGTTAAACACAAAACCAATTGTGTTCAAGTCTATTTATTGTGATTACAAAAGGATTGGTTGGTGGAAAAGAGTGGGGTCATGGTGCTTTAAATTATCAGTTTGTTAGGCCAAGCAGCAGGTAGCACAGGTTCAGTATCCATGAGTGATAGGAAAATGGAGATATGGCAGTAGTAAGTCTACAAGGTGTCTCAGTGGCGCACAAGGGAGACAGTTAAGGAGAGGCTAATTTCCTGGCTTTGGGGTTGGTCTTGGCTTCAGTCCCTGCAGGATGTCCGGTTCTACGGCCATGCTTGCGTGGTGGTTCTTCAACTACAGGGGGAGGGTCACTTGTGGCTTGTTAGTCCTCAGGCAGGGCCACCACCCCTCTAGCTGCAGCAGATGTAGAGGGCTGGTCAGGCCAGGTGGTGGGTGTAGGACTCATGCAGGACAGATATCAACTCCTGCATTAACCATTTCCTAGAGGCCATGGTGGCATTGGGTTCCTGCCACTGCTGCATTGCCTTCTGCTGGTGCTCCCTCTGCAACCTTTGGATTTCCCCCAACATGGTGATTATCTGGCCCATCTTGTCCTGGGATTGGTGGTGTGCTCCCAGGACTTGTGCTATGGCCTCCTGGGTAAGTGGCTCCCTGGTATGCCCCACCCTTTTGCCCACTGATGCCCCTCCACTGGCCCTATCCCCCTGTTCCCGTGTCCCGGCACAATGTGCCCACTTTCACTTACACCAGGAGCGTCATCGTCTTGAATGGTGGGTGCTGACTCAGGCTCCTGTACAGGTGGGCACACTATAGATTTACGTAGCCTAGAGACACTGGTTTGGGGACATTGGGCGACTGGTGTTTGGCCTGCTACGGTTGTGGGGGGGGGCTCTTTCGTGGCCTAGGTGAGGCTAGTGGAGGTAGACTGACAAGAGGTGCTGCATGGGCCAGGGAGGACATCCAGTTGCAGACATCTTGAGTAGCTGTCATCACTGGTGTCTTCTTCTGGTGGAGGACTTGGTCTTTGTGGAACCTGCTGACAGGTGACATTATCAGTGGTACCTGTGGATAACAGAAACTGTTATTCACATCTACCTAATCTGTTTGACATAGGCTGCTAAGTGAGTGCTATTTGGCATGCTTCAGTATGCAGGGCTACCTATGTGAGGGTGTGTGTGCATTGTCAAGTTAATAAAGAGTGTTGAATTCTGGGATTCATAGTGCTTCATGCTGAACATGCATTAGGTGCATTTGTGATTGCAGACATTTGGATTGGTGTTAGTGGGGTTGGGTGGGTATGCAGGGGATGGGGGCGCATGTCATACAGACATACTTAATACAAGGAGATTATAGGTTACTTACCAGTCTCCAGTCCTCCTGCGATTCCACTAAGACTCTCAGGGTTCAGGATTGCCAAGACCTTCTCCTCTCATGATGTCAGCTCCAAGGGAGGAGGTGGTGGCCCGCCGCCAGTCTTCTTGAGAGCAAATTGGGGCCTGGACGCCATGGAGTGCACCTTCCTCCTCAGGTCATTCCACCTCTTCCATATGTACTCCCTTCTGCATAGATGACTTCCCATTGAGTTCACCTTGTTGATGATCCTCCACTACAAATCCATCTTCTTGGCAATGGATGTCTGCTTGATCTGTGCACTGAATAGCTGTGGCTCTACCCTGATGATTTCGTCCACCATTGTCAGCAACTCATCATCTGTGAAAGGGGGGTGCTTTTGTGGGGACATGGTGATGGTGATATGTGTGTTTGTGTCCAAAAATGTAATGTGAAGTGTGATGCGTGAGTGGTGTACAGGTGGCTGTGTTGTATGTATGCAATGCGTTCTCCTGGGTGGCCGTAAAAGGAGTCGTAATAGTTTGTGGTAGCAAAGTGTTGCGGGTTGTGTCTGTTTTATGGTGGTGTCTTTGGGGGTGTGTGTATCAGGTGTGGGGTATTCAAATTGGCCAATGTGGTGTGGTGTTGTAGTAGAGGTCCCTTTTCGACTGCGGCAGTCTGCACTGCCATTGGATTTCCACCATGCTAAGATCACTGTACTGATTTGAGGGTCGTAATATGGAGGGCAGTCTGTTTTTGGTGTAGCGGTGTGGGTGGTGGGACCATCTCTCTCTGACAGTCTTTCAGCCTGGCGGGGTCAGATCTGTGGCTGTATTCTGGAAATTTAGTTTTTGTGAGTCGTAATAGGGTGGGCAAATTACCGCAGTGGCTGCAGTCTTTTGGCTTCAGGAAAGACTGCCAAAGTCTATATATATGTATATAGATATATATACCTATATTTATATATATATTGACTTAAAAAAAGGTTACAGAGACGTTATAGCTAGGCTCATATTTTGAAATTTTGAACATACAAAACCATAGAATAAATTCATAAATTAATAAATACAATAGATAGAGTTATGACAAGCAAATATAACTCGTGCCCTAAGGTGTGTCTAGGTTGTTCCGCTTTTGTGGATATCACAAAAATTGCGATTACAGAATGTTTCTAAAAAACTGTAAAATACATATGTACACATTTTGTATGAAAAGTTTAACAATCGCTGTTCACTAAGACAGTGTTTAAGCTTTTGTATCTAGAACCTTTTCCAATAAAAAACACTTTTCATTTGTATAGCGTGTTCTCGTGACTATGTCGGTAGTCGCGACGATGTCAGTAGCCGCGAATTTCAGTGATTTGATTGGTGAAAACAGTGTGCAGTTATGCTTATAAGAAGTCTCCATCTGTTTTTTTAATTCCAAAAGTTTTAATTTGTGGACTATTGAAAGGAGCAGGTGTGTTTTTTTAAAAAGTTGTCTACATTCTTAGTTTTTTTGCTATTTTGCAAAGAAAATAGCAACAAAGGAAAGTCAGCAGAACCAGCCTCAACAGCAGCCAGAACACCAGCAGCAAGAGGTGGATGAAGAAGACAATGGTGAGGAGCAACCCAGACCAAAAAGGCAGAGTATTGCCTAGGAATTATTTTTCAATTCCCTCTGGAAAGTCAAAAACGGTTGCCAGATTGCTCAAGTGCAGCCTCTCTGGAAAGATCCTCTCAAGAGGTACTAGTAAAAAATACTTGTATGATACAACCTCAATGTTGTAAGATTTAAAAACGTACCAAGTAGCAGCTGAAGATGAGCAAGGAGGCAGAGAGAAGAAGAGGGACCTTCAACTTCTGCAAGTACACCATATGTCCTGGGAGAGAAAGTCCAAACTGAAGTGGAGAAGTGTCCTCCATGGTTAACTCCTCAGTTGAGGCATGGTGGCACGTATTTCCTAGATTGTAATACCACACTTACAATCAGTTGATGCTCTTGACGAAGCTGTAAACTAAAACAAATGTATTTTTATTTTTTTTCGTAATTTTTTATTTTGCTTTTTTGCAATTTTTTTCTCTTTGTTACGTTTTTGTTTTCTTAAAAATACAAAAAAAGTATACAATGTTACAAAATGTAAAACAAAATACTAGTTCCACAATAAAGAAAAAAAAATCTTTTCAGAACCGCCTTATACTGTTAAAAAAAAAAGATACATAAAATGCTGTGTGTGTGAACGAGTGTTAGTGTGAGTGGTGTATGGGTGACTGAGTGCATGAGTGGTGCATAGGTGATTGACTTAGTGCATGAGTCTGTGTATGGGGATCAACTGAGTATGTATGGGCGAGTGACTGAATGCATGAGTGGTGTTTGGGTGATTACATGAGTGCATGTATGACTGAGTGACTGAATGCATGAATACATGTGTAGGTAAGTAAGTGAGTGCATGAGTGTTGTATGGGTGATAGACTGACTGAATGAATGGTGTGTGTGTGATTGAGTGCATGAGTGCATATATCAGTGACTAGGTGAGTGCATGATGGGTCTATGGGAAATTGACTGAGTGCATGATGGGTGATCGAGTGGCAGGATGAGTTTATGTATGGGCGAATGTGTTAGAGTATGAGTGATGTATAGGTGATTGACTCACTACATGAGTGGTGTTTGTGCAGTTGACTGAGTACGTATATGAGTCACAGAGTGAGTGTATGAGTACTGTATGGTTGATTGAGTGTATGAGCACTGTAGGGTGACTGAATAATTGACTGACTGAGTGTATGAGTGAATATATAGGTAAGTGTCTGAGTGTGTGAGTGGTGTATGGGTGGTTGACTTAGTGCATGAGTGCATGTATAGGTGAGTGAGTAAGTGCATGAATGGTGTCCGGGTTATTGACGGAGTGCATGAGTGATCTATGGGTGATCAACTGCATGTATGAGTGTGTGTCTATATTGGTAAGTGAGTGAGCGCATGAGTGACATATGGGTGATTGAGTGTTTGAGTGCATGTAAGGTTGAGTGAATAAGTGTTTAAGTTTTGTATGGATGATTTTCTGAGTGTATGACTACATGTATGGGTGATTGACTGAGTGTATGAGTTGCATATGAGTGACTGAATTAGTGCATGAGTGGTGCATGGCTGATTAGCTGAGTGTATGATCACATGTATTGGTGAGTAAGTGAGTGCATGAGTGCATATATGGATGGGTGAGTGCGTACATGAGTGGCAGTATGAGTGAGTGGGTGAATGTCACATGGGTGAATGAAAGACTGTATAAGTGGGTGTATTGGTAAGTAAGTGAGTGCATGAGTGCATGTATGGGTGAGTGGTTGTATGAGTATGTTTGGGTGATTGAGTGACTGCATGTATGCATCTATGGATAGTTGAGTGAGTGTATAAGTCCAGGTATGAATGAGTAAGTGAGTGCATGAGATGTGTATGGTGATTGAGTGCATGTTTAGGTGACTGAGTAAGTGAGTGCTGTATGGGTGATTGACTGAGTGCATGAGTGCATGTATTGGTGAGCAAGTGAGTGCATGAGTGATGTATGGGTGATTGACTGTGTATGACTGACTGTATGTGTGAGTCAATGAGGGTTTAAGTAGTGTATGGGTGATTAAGTGAATGCCTAAGTGAATATCTGGTTGATTGATTGAGTGCCTAAATGCATGTATGGGTGCAAGAATGAGTGTCTGAGTGGTATATTGGTGATTGACTGAGTGCATGTATGGGTGTCTGTATGGGTGGGTGAGTGAGTGCATGAGTGGTGTATGAGTGATTGAGTGTATGAGTGCATATATATGTAAGTGACTGTAAAAGTGCATATATGAATGAGTGAATGACAGCACGTGTTTCTGTACAAATGACTGAGATAATGAGTCCATGTATGGGTGAGTGACTGAGTGACTGAGTGACTGAGTGCTGACTGCATGTATGGATTAATGAGTTTTTGTATGAATGGTTGTTTGACTGAGTGAGTGGGTACATGAGTGCATGTATAGGTGATTGAGTAAGTACATGAGTGCATGTATGGGTAAATGAGTGCTAGAGTGCTACATATGGGTGATTGACTGAGTGCATGAGTGCACATACAGGTGAGTGCATGAGTGCATGTATTGGAAGAATGAGTGAGTGACTGCATGAGTGGTGCATAGTTGAAGGACTGAGGCCCTCATTACAACCCTGGCGGTCGGTGATAAAGTGATGGTAATACCACCAACAGGCCGGCGGTAATAACTGTGAAATTATGACCACGGCGGGAACAGCTCTGACAGACAGCCACCTTAACACACTGACCGCCAGGGCAGAATCAACAGGCACCTCG
Source organism: Pleurodeles waltl (assembly GCF_031143425.1). Taxonomy (NCBI): domain Eukaryota; kingdom Metazoa; phylum Chordata; class Amphibia; order Caudata; family Salamandridae; genus Pleurodeles; species Pleurodeles waltl. The sequence continues at coordinate 951,494,437 of NC_090439.1, forward strand.
GCGGTAACCGCCTACAGCCAGGCGGAAGACAATGTTCCACCCACTGTATTATGAGACAGGAAACCACCACCTTTTCCGAGGCAGTACCAACAACATCAAAAGACTTGCGGAAACACTGCACAGAAGGGAAATGACTCACCTGTGGAGACTCTGGAAAGATCCACTGAGTTGCATGTCTTCCCCAAGCTCTTCTATGTGCTGCTCCACTACGAACACCAACACGGCAAAGACGAAGACGGTGAGTACTGCCGCCTAGCACATAGCGGAGGGGAGAGGAAAAAGAAAGTGTCACACATGCAACACGCAACATCCCCACCCCCAACATCATACACACATACAGCTGCAGTAACATAACATATTGACCCCCTACCCCTCAGGCATGATACAAGGACAACTACAATAGAGTAAAAAAAGTGCAATAAGATAAATATAGCAGTAATACGTGCATCCAAATAAAAAAAGTAAATACATTTTACAAATCAAGGAACACTGCCCTGTCCTCAATGTTCGTGGGCCACAGGGCCACATTACAAAGTCCAAGGCCCCACCTCACTCCAGCAACAACACAGAGAGAACACTGCAGGGGTATCAGGTCGAAAATAGCTGGGCACCTCAGGGGGACGGGGCCCCTCAGCCGGAAGATGGTACAATGCCACTGGTCCTGGAGGGGGCAACATGCCCATCACTCTGCCCTGGGGAGTGCAAGGCCACAGTCTCTCAAGTAGGTGACTTGTCCACTGGCTCTGGAGGGAACATGCTCTGTGCTTGGTCCTGGGGAGTGCAACGCCACAGTCTCTCAAATGGGTGACTTGACCATTGGCTCTGGAGGGGGCAACATGCCCTGTGCTCTGTCCTGGGGAGTGCAAGGACAAAGTCTCTCAAGTGGGTGATTTACTCACATGCTCTGGAGAGGGCAACATGCCCTGTGCTCGGCCCCGGTGAGTGCAGGCCACAGTCTCTCAAGTGGGTGACTTGCCCACATGCTCTGGAGAGGGCATCATGCCCAGTGAGCTTCATCCTATGGAGGATGGGGTTGGTGGGTGTCTTACCCACTGGTTTTGGATGGGGTATCATGCCCTGTGATGCAGTTCTTGGGGAGTGCAAGGTCACAATCTATCAGCTGGGTCACATACCAACAGGATTTGCAGGGGCCAGGCCGCACAACAGCCTATGGATGCAGGACTACACACTGTCCGCCGGTGGTGACAGCTGTTCAGTGGTGCCAGTGGTGGTGGTGGTGCTGCTGCTGGTAGTGGTGGGGGGAGGCTCCAGACCATCCCCTGCAGCCTCGGACAGCTGCCCACTGGAGCTGCTGGTGGTGGTGCTGGAGGTAGTGCTGCTGGTAGAGCTGGTAGTGGTGGGGGAAGGCTCCAGCCCATCACCTGCAGCCTCAGATGGCTGCCCACTTGGGCAGGTGGCAGTGCTGGTAGCGGTGCTGTTGGCGGTGCTGCTGGTGGAGCTGGTACTGGTAGGGGGAGGCTCCAGCCCATCCAGCTGCAGCCTCGGACAGCTGCCCACTGGGGCTGCTGCTGCTGGTGGCGGTGCTGGTGGCGGTGCTTCTGATGGAACTGGTAGTGGTAGGCTCCAGTCCAACCCCTGCAGCCTCGGACGGCTGCCCACTGGGGCTGCTGCTGCTGGCAGTGCTGCTGGTGGAGCTGGTAGTGGTGGTGAGAGGCTTCAGCCCATCCCCTGCAGCCTCGTACGGCTGCCCACTCGGGCAGGTGGCGGTGCTGGTAGCAGTGCCGGTGCTGCTAGTGGAGTTGGCAGTGGTCCCCTGCAGCCTCAGATGGCTGCACTACCATGGTTTGTGGTGGTGGCTCTGACTGAGTCCCAGCACCAGGCCCCTTATCTCTACTGCCTGCTGTTGCACGCCCCCTGCCCTTCCTTCTTGCAGCTGACACTGGCTCCTTGCCCTTCCTTCCTGCAGCTGTGGCTTGCTCCTTGCCCTTCCTTCCTGCAGCTGGGGCTGGCTCCTTGCCCTTTCTTCCTGCTGCTGGGGCTGGCTCCTTACCCTTCCTTCCAGCTGCTGGGGCTGGCTCCTTGCCCTTCCTTGAAGCACTTGGGGCAGGCTAGCTGGTGTCCGGGATCCTTTCCAACCTGGATTTGCTGGGGACACTACTGTGCCCGTGGCCTGGGCAGCTGATGTGCTTGCCTGGGTTTTGACCGACCTGGCCTGACGTGAGGGACACGGGGGGAGGGTTAGGGAAGTGGTCAATGGGGGCGAGGAAAAGCTTCTTAGGGACATTGGGGTGGGAAGAGGGAGATGGTTTGGGAGTGGAGGAAGAGGGAGTGGTGGTAGGAGGTGTGAGTCTGCTGTGTTTAGGTGCAGGTGCATGGGCTGGATGCTGTTGTGAGGTGGATGGCTGTTGGGTGTCTGAGTGTTTGCGTTTGTGTACTTTCGGAGGAGGGGGCACAGAAACAGTGAGAGAGGACACAGAGGATGTGTGCATGGATGTGGTGGTGGTGACAGCCAGTGAGGGGTGTGTACTGATAGGTGTGCTGGTGATAGTGGTAGTGGCTGAGGATGTAGTGCATGCAGGTGTGAGTCGAGACACTACTGGAAGGGAGGTGGACGATGAGGAGGAGGGGGCCACAGTAGAGGCAGTGGATCTTGTTATGTTTGCTTCTGGATGGTGATTGTGTGAGTGCCTGTGGGATGAAGTGTGGTGCTTGTGTTTGCCATGTCCACTCTTGTGTGTTGTCCTAGGTGTCTGCTCATCTGACTGTGTGCTTGGGATAGTTTGGGGTTGAGGGGAATGGGACTGGGTAGAGGAAGTTGGAGGGGGGAGGGTGGGAACAGGGGCAATGGCTGCCATCAGAGAGGAGGCCAGAGCCTGGATTGTTCTCTGTTGGGCCGCCAAGCCAATGTGAATGCGCTCCAGAAATGCATAGGACTATTGCATTTGGGCAGAAGCCCCTGGATAGCATTCACAATGGTTGACTGCCCAATAGAGATGGATCGTAGGAGGTCAATAGCCTCCTCACTCAAGGCAGCAGGGCTAACAGGGGCAGGGCCTGAGTTGCGACAAGAAGATGTCCACCCTCCTGAGTGATCGGACACGGGAAACTCACTGAGGGGCTGCTGGGAGGGCGGTGCTGGTAAGGGGGTGGCGTCTGTATCTGTATCTGGGGTGGGCACAGAGGTGTCCGCCACCACCAGGGAGGTAGAGACAAAGGATACACTTTGTCAATGGCGGCACCAACACCACTGTTGGAGTACACAACACACTAACACACAGGGAACAGCCATATGCATTAGGCAATGTACTACCAGTCACAATGCAAGTAACCAGCCCATGGATAGGGACACCTAATGCAAATTGCAGCATACCTGAGACCCACAGACCCCTGCCCAGTAGTGGATGTCTACTAGCTTGGTTGGAGGACTTTCATATCAGAACCCTGCCCAAAATGAGACCTACTCTGCAATGCCAGGCTTGGCCGAGGGGCACACACAGGCCCCACCCCCGACTCAGATACCACCCCACCAGGGATTAGTTGTAATGTAATACACTGTTGCTGCTGTGATGCCCCCAAGCACCCATCTAGCGCAGGATAGGCCACCTCCAGTATGCGGGCCATCAGGGGGTTCAGGGTTTGACAGACACCCTTCCTCATTGGGAGGCCATCCTCCGTCTTCCATGCCCAGCGTCTCAGGTCCTCCCACCATTTCTGACAGTGGGTGCTCTGCTTGCCGTAGACCCCCAGGGTCCGCACGTCCTTGGCAATGGCACGCTATATACCCTTCCTTAGATGGGCGCTGACCTGCAGGGAAATAGACACAGGGAAAGGTATTAGTCCAACCGCCTTGCCTGTTACACTTATGGCCCACCATGCCCCTTCCCATCTCCATTAGCATAGACATGGCCCAGCATACATGCCGCACGCTGTCCAGGGCCCATCCACTACCCCCCCACATGAGACCTTCACACAGAGCACTCTATGCATTCACACCCTTGCATCGTACTCACAATATACTCACCTGTTGGTCTGGAGGTCGATACAGCAGTCGGTACTGGTGTAGTACCAGTCGCTCCAACTCCGCCGAAGTGAAGGGAGGGGCCCTTTCCCCAGTAACACGAGCCATGGTTGCTTCCAGACACAGGTCACAGCAGCACATGCAGTGTAGGTCCTCTCCTGTTGAAGGTCAGGTAGTAAGTGAGTGAACAGATAGAACATGGTGGTCATGTCCGCGGCGGTGTGTACTGTCACCACCGGCGTACATCACCATTGGCCACTGGACCCCACACGGCCCAATGATAACCAATGAGGAGTTGCACAGCGGTTCTCGACTGCCTCCCGCAACAACGTAATATGTCAGTGGAATTACCTCATTTCCACCTATCCCTCCAAACAGGACAGGCGGGCACCATTTCAGGGGGAGTTTGCAGCCCATGGATCCTAACTGCATCACAGTACACAAATTTACATTTTGGACATATCCCACCAGAATAATGTTACAGTCACAACATGCATTGAACTGTTGTGGTTAGAATGTAGAGATAATGACCAGCTGCTCACTCTTTTGCCCCATAGATTGCAACTGCTGCGGATGAATAGGAGATGTAGATACCGCCGTGTACAGATCCCTGGTGGACTTGGCAACAACGGAGGACAGGCACATTATCCTCACCTATAGACTTGAAAGGGCCACAATCACAGACCTCTGTGCCTAATTGGAGCCTGACCTAATATCTGCTATCCGTAACCCTACCGGGATCCCCCCTCTTGTGCAAGTCCTGTCAATGCTCCATTTCCTGGCAACTGGTTCTTTCCAAGTGACAGTAGGCTTGGCAGCAGGAATGTCACAGCCAATGTTCTCAATAGTGCTGACAAGAGTGTTGTCTGCCCTGATTAAGCACATCTGCAGCTACATTGTTTTCCCTCAGGTGGGGGATTTGGCCCGAGTGAACGCTCAATTCTATGCAATGGGATATATCCCCAACATCATTGGGACAATAGATGGAAGACATATTGCATTTCCCCCCCACCCCTCCTGGTGAAAGGAACAGGTGTTCAGAAATCAAAAGTTTTCACTCCATGAATATCCAGATGGTGTGCCTGGAAGACCAGTACATCTCCCACGTCAATGCCAAGTATCCTGGGTCTGTGGATGATGCCTTTATCCTGAGGAATAGCAGCATCCCAAATGTGATGTCCCAACTCCAAAGGCACAGGGTGTGGTCAATAGGTGAGCCCTGGCTCCCACCCAGTGGATAATGGTATATGGGTATGTTGTGGGCCCTAAGGGTGAATGTGTGGCTAACAGTTGTCCCTCAATATTTGCAGGGGACTCTGGTTATCCCAACCTCTCATGGCTACTGACCCCTGTGAGGAATGCCAGGACAAGGGCAGAGGAACGTTACAATGAGGCACATGGGTTAACAAGAAGGATTATAGAAAGGACCTTTGGCCTCCTGAAGGCCAGGTTTTGGTGCTTCGATGTAACAGGTGAATCCCTGTCATACTCACCCAAGAAGGTCTGCCAGATCATCTTGGCATGCTGTATGTTGCACAACCTTGCCTGGTGACGCCATGTGCCTTTTCTGCAGGAGGAGGAGGCTGGAGATGGCCGTGTGGCAACAGTGGACCCTGTGTACAGTGAATATGAGGAGGCAGATGATGAGGATGAGGACAACAGAAGTGCAGTTACTCGTCAATACTTCCAATGAGAAACAGGTAAGACAGTGTTATTTCACATATAATTGACAGTTTGATATGTGACATTGTCACTGGCAGGCTGTGAATTCCTACTTATATGCCCACTCACTGTACCCTTTGGCCTCTCTTTTTGCAGATGTTGGTCCCCCACTATTGCTCCTGGTGTGTTCAGTGCAGCCAACTACAGGTCTTTCTCATGTAAACATTACTGTACAGTTGAATTGCAATGTTTGAATGTGGTTAAACAAATACATTTTGAAAACATTTGACATACACCATAATTGTATTTTATCAAAGTGTGTTTATTGCAGTGCTCTGTAGAAGAGGGGGTAGTGCAATGGGCAGGGGTGATGATGGAGCAAAGTCCAGGCTAGAGTCCAGTCTATTTGTATCACAGGTGTAGTGTTGAAGGGGACATAGGAAGGGGAGCAATGGCAGTTCACGGTGGACAGGTTGACAGTGTGGGACACAAGGGTGACAATCAGGAGAGTCTTATTTCCTGGAGGGGGTCTTTGCAATAGTCTCTGGCTTCTGCCTGGATCACAGGAAACGTTTGCAGGGTGGTTCTCCTTCTGGAGGGGAGGGCTGCTGGTGGCCTGTTGGTCGTGTGGCAGGGTCTCCTGTCCACTAGCGGCAGCGGGGGTGGAGGGCTGTTCAGCAGTCTGGCTAGTGTCAGGGGCCCGCCGGTGTGCCACTTCCTCCCTCATACTGTTGGCCATGTCTGCCAGCACCCCTGCAATGGAGACCAGGGTGGTGTTAGTGGCCTTCAAGTCCTCCTTGATCCCCAGGTACTGTCCATCCTGCAGCCGCATGTTCTCCTGCATCTTGTCCATGATCTGGCCCAGCGTATCCTTGGAATGTTGGTATGCTCCAAAGATCACAGTGAGTGCCTCCTGGAGGGTCGGTTCCCTGGATCTGTCCCCCCTGTTGCACAGCAGTCCTCTCACCTTCCCTTTTGTCCTGTGCCTCTGTCCCCTGAACCGGGAGCCCACTGCCACTGAACCCAGGTCCCTGATTGTCCTCTGTTTGTGGGGTGGCCTGGGGTCCCTGTAGTGGTGGACACACTGCTGATTGACTTGTCCTGGGGACAGAGGTATAGGCCCACTGTGTGGGTGCTGTGGTGGTGTTTCCTGAGGGTGGAGGCTCTGTGGTGGTGTGAGACTGTGACTGGGTAACCGACTATCCGGAGGTCCCTGATGGGCCAGGTTGGTCATCCAGATCCAGGCGACCAGAGCTGCTGTCATCAATGTGGGCTTCTTTTGGGGGGAGACTGGATGTTGCTGGCACCTCTTCGCCGGTGACATTGGCTGGGTTACCTGTGGGGATGTAAATGCAGTGTTATTGTTTCTGCGTGTGACATATTTGGCATGGGTGTGTTGCCCTTTATGGTTGTTATTGCCCTGGCAGCTTTGCCTTGTGTGAGTTGTTATTTGGTGGACTAGGTGATTCTCTCTAGTGTGCATGCCATGGTGATAGGTGTCCATGCAGGTCTGTGAGTGGTGTCCATGCATTGGTAGAGCATGCAGGGCTTGGCATTGGGATGAGTGGGTTGTGATGGTGGGGTGTGTGGGAGGTGGTGGAGTGATGGGAGTGAGGGTGAGAGTGGGGGTATGTGATGGCATGCAGGTAGGGTGGTGATAGTAATAGAGAATTGACTTACCAGAGTCCAGTCCTCCTGCTACTCCTGCCAGGCCCTCAGGATGCATGATTGCCAAGAGTTGCTCCTCCCATGTTGTTAGTTGTGAGTGAGGAGGTGGGTTTACAACGTCAGTCCTCTGTACAGCGAGTTTGTGTCTTGCTGCTATGGAAGGCACATTCCCCCATAGGGCGTTCCACCTCTTCCTGATGTCATCCCTTGTTCTGGGGTGCTGTCCCATGGTGTTGACCCTGTCCACGATTTTCCGCCATAGCTCCATCTTCCTAGCAATGGATATCTGCTGCACCTGTGATCCAAATAGCTGTTGCTCAACCAGGATTATTTCGTCCACCATGACACTTAGCTCCTCCTCTGAGAACCTGGGGTGTCGTTGTAGTGCCATGAGTGTGGTGTGAGAGTTGTGTGGGTGAGGGTGTGTAGGGTGATGTGTTGGGGTGTGTGATGTGTGGTGCATGGGTTGTGTATAGGTGTAGGTGTTGTGTGGCTCTGGTCCTGTCTGTGGCCATGGTGACTGTCTTGTGCCAATGGTTTGCATTCGTTAAGGGTTGTGGGTGATGCAGGGTGTGTTTTATAGTGGTGTGGCTGTGTGGTGTATGTACGTGTGTCAGGTGTGTGTAGTTTGAATTGTCCAATGTGATGTTGATTTGTTTGAGTGTGTGTATTTTGAGCACAGCGGTATGTACCGCCAATGGTTTACTGCCATTGAGTGTCTGCTGTGGTGATTCGTGGGTCATAATGTTGTGGGCGTAGTTCTGTTGACGTAATGGTGTGGGTTTTGATACCGCCAGTTTATCACTGACCCTTTGGCTAGCGGACTTGTGTGTGTGGCTGTATAGTGATGGATTGGTAAGTGTGTGTCATTATGTGGTTAGGGGATATCCACCGTGGCGGCGGTATGTTGGCAGCAGTCGGCAAGGCGGTAGGTGGAATTTACCACTAATGTCATAATGAGGGCCTGAGTGTTTGACTGTGTGTACTGGTGTGTAACTGAGTGGATAAGTGCATCCATGCATTGGTGCATGCTTAGCTCAATTGGTGAGTGAGTGGGCACACGTCCATGTATTGGTCAGTTACTGAGTGCATGAGTGATGTATGGGTGACTGAGTCAGTGTGTGTATATAAATCTGGGTGAGTGTTTGTTTGGTGTATGGGTGAGCAAATGTTTGTGTGAGTGCATCTATGATCAAGTTGTGAGAAAGGGCTTCTTTTTGCATTGTTAGATCCCCACTTTTTGACTGAAAAATGATGTGGTTTCAAAATTGTAAGTGCCATGGGCCCCTGCTAAACAGGTTCCCAGGTCCAGATCTCTTTCCTCAAAACTGTACAATGCATTGGCACTTCAGCTACCCTTGTACGTCCCTAGTAAATGGTATCCCTGGTACTAAGGGCATGGGTACTGAAGAGGTCACCTCAGAGTGAAACACCAATTGTGCCACTCTGAGAGGCCCCACAACAGCCTCATGCAGACTTTGAGTGGTGCATGGGTGATTGAATTAGTGTATGAGTGTGTATGGGTAAGTGAGTGCATGAGTGGTGCATTTCTGACTGGCTGTGTGCGTGAGTGCATTTATGGATAAGTGATTGAGTACATGTACGGATAAGTGATTGAGTGCATGAGTGTGTGAGTGGTGCATGGGTGACTGAATGAGTGTATGAGTGCATGGGTGGGTGAGTGAGTGTATGAGTGAGTGAGTGCATGTATAGGTGATTGACTAAGTACATGAGTGTGTGTATGAGTAAGTGAGTGAGTGTATGAGTAGTGTATCAGTGACTGACTGAGTGCATGAGTGTGTGTATGGGTGAGTGAGTAAGTGAGTGCATGAGTGATATATGGGTGGTTGACTGAGTGCATCAGTAGTGTAATAGTGATTGAGTGCATCAGTTGTGTATGAGTGATTTACTGAACGCATGAGTGGTGTCTGGGTCACTGAATGAGCTTATGAGTGCATGTATGGATGAGTGAGTAAGAACATACGTGTTTTATAGGGGTGATTGACTGCATGAGTGGTGTTACTGAAATTGAGTGAGTGCAAATATGAATGACAGAGTGAGTATATGAGTACTATATGGGTGAATGGTTGAATGCATGAGTGCTGTATGGGTGACTGAATGAGTGCATGAGTGGTGTATGGGTGATTGACTGAGTGAGTGAATGTATAGGTAAGTGAGTGAGTACAAGAGTGGTGTATGGGTGATTGACTGAGTGCATGAGTGCATGTATGGTGAGCAGGTGAGTGCATGAGTGGTATATGAGTGATTGACTAAGTCCATGCATGGCATATGGGTGGTTAACTGAGTGTGTGTATGGGTGAGTGTGTTGGTGGTGCAAATGTGACTGAATTAGTATACAAATGTGTGTGTATGGGTGAGTGATTGAGTGCATGAGAGGTGATTGGTTGTCTGAATATGTGCACAAGTGTATGTATTAATATGTGAGTGAGTGTATGAGTGGTGTGTGGGTGATTGACTGAGTGCATGGGTGAGTGAGTGCATGAGTGGTATTTGGGTTATTGAGTGCACTAGTAGTGTATGAGTGATTTACTGAATGTATGAGTGATGTATGTGTTGTTGAGTGCACTAGTAGTGTATGAGTGATTTACTGAATGTATGAGTGATGTATGGGTGACTGACTAAGTGCATGTGTGCATGTATGGGAGAGTGAATGAGTATGTGAGAGGTCCATGGGTGATTGAATGCGTGTATGAATGTGTGTGGGTGAGTGAGTGCATGAGTGAGTGTGTGCATGAATAGGTGATAAACTGAGGACATGAACAGATGCATGAGTAAGTGAGTGAGTGTATTAGTAGTATATCAGTGACTGAGTACATGAGTGTGGTTATCAGTGAGTGAGTGCATGCGTGGTGTATGTGTAGTTGACTGAGTGCATCAGTAGTGTATAAGTGATTGCCTGAGTGCATCAATAGTGTTTGTGTGATTTAATGAGTGCATGAGAGGTGTATGGGTGACTGAATTAGTGTATTTATGGGTGAGTAAGTGAGAGTGTGAGTGATGTATGGGTGATTGACTGACTGCATGAGTGGTGTTAGTGCAGTTGACTGAATACATGAATGGGTGATTGAGTGAGTGTATGAGTGCATGTATGGGCTAGTGGGTTAGAGCTTCAGTGATGTATGGTGATTGACTGACTACATGAGTGGTGTTTGTGAAATTGACTGAGTGCATATATGAGAGACAGAATTAGCATATGAGTACTGTATGGGTGTATGATTGAAGGCTTGAGTAGTGCATGGGGGACTGAATGAGTGCATGAGTGGTGTATGGGTGACTGACTGAGTATATTAGTGAATGTATTGTTAAGTGAGTGAGTGTGGGAGTGGTGTATTGGTGATTGATCAAGTGCATGAGTGTGTGTATGGGTGAGTAGGTGAGTGCATGAGTAGTATATAGGTGATTGATTGAGTTTATGAGTGCTAAATAGGTGAATGACTGACTATATGTATGGGTTAGAGGGTGCATGACTGATGTATGGGTGTATGTATGAGTGAGCAAGTGAGTGTTCAAGTGGGGTATGGATGATTGGGTGCATGACTACATGTATGTGTGATTAATGTTGTGCATGAGTGGCAAATGAGTGATTGATTAAGTGCATGTGTGATGTATGGGTAGGGTAATTAACTGAATGTCTGAGTGTGTGTTTGGGTGAGTGTGTGAGTGGTGGAAGGGTGACTGACTTGGTGCAAAAATGTGTGTGTATGGGTGAATGAGTGAGTGCATGAGTGGTGCATGGTCGACTGACTATGTGCACGACTGCGTGTATGGATAAGTGAGTGAGCATATGAAATGTATGGGTGACTGAGTGCATGAGTGAGTGAGTGATATATGGGTGATTGAGTGCATCAGTATTGAATGGGTGATTTACTGAGTGCATGAGTGGTATGCAGGTGACTGAATGACTGTATGAGTGTGTGACTGGGTGAGTGAGTGAGAGAATTCTTGCTGTATGGGCAATTGAATGAATTTATGATTTGTATGGGTGAGTGAGTGCATGTATAGGTGATTGACTGAGTGCATGAGTGTATGTATGGGTGAGTGAGTGCATGAGTGGTGTGTGGGTTGTCGACTGAATGCATCAGTAGTGCATAGGTGATTGACTGAGTGCATCAGTAGTGTATGGGTGATTTAGTGAGTACATGAGTGGTGTATGGGTAACTGAATGAGTGTATGACTGCATGTATGGGTGAGTAAGTGAGTGCATGAGTGAGGCATTTGTGACTGACTCACTATGTGAGTGGTGTTTGTGCAATTGGCTGAGTGCATGAATGGGTGATTGTGTGAGTGTATGAGTGCATGAAGGGGTGTGTGAGTTAGAGCATGAGTGATGTATGGGTGATGGACTGACTGCATGGGTGGTGTTTGTGCAATTGACTGAGTACATATATGAGTGACAGAGTGAGTCTATGAATACTGTATGGGTGAATGTTTGAAGGCATTAGTGGTGTGTGGGTGACTGAATGAGTGCATGAGTGGTGTATGGGTGATTGAGTGTATAAGTGAATGTATAGGCAAGTGAGTGAGTGCAGGAGTGGTGTGTGGGTGGTTGACTGAGTGTGTGAGTGCATGTATAGGTGAGTGAGTGCATGAGTGGTATATGGGTGATTGAGTGCATGAGTGCTATACGGGTGATTGAGTATATGATTCTATGGGTGAGTGAGTGCATGGGTGATGTATGGGTGATTGAGTGCATGAGTGCATGTATCGGTGAGTGAGTGATTGTTTAAGTATTATATGGGTGATTGAGTGTATGACTACGTGTATGGGTGATTGACTGAGTGCAAGAGTGGTGTATGAGTGACTGAATTAGTGCAAGACTGGTGTATGGGTGATTGAGTGTATGAGTGTATGTAAGGTAAGTGGTGCAAGGGTGACTGAATTACTGTATGAGTATGGATAGGTGAGTGAGTGTATGAGTGGTGTATGGGTAAATGACTGAGTGCATGAGTGAGTGTTTGGGTGAATGAGTGAGTGCATGAGTAGAGTATGGGTGATTGACTGAGTGCATCAATAGTGTATGGGTGATTTACTGAGTGTGTGAGTGTGAACTTGTGACTGAATGAGTGTATGAGTGTGTGACTGGGTGTGTGAGTGACTGCATGAATGTGTGAATGGGTGAGTGAGTGAGTGCAAGCTTACTGTATGGATGACTCAATGACTGTATGAGTGGTGTATGGGAGAGTGACTAAGTGCATGAGTTAATGGGTGAGTGAGTGTGTGAGAGATGTATGGGTGACTGAATGAGTGTTTGAGTGCATGGGTGGGTGAGTACATGACTTAGTGAGTGCATGTATAGTTGATTGAGTACATTAGTGTGTATATCGGTGTGTGAGTAAGTAAGTGAGTGAGTGCATGAGTGGTGTATGAGTGGTTGACTGAGCAAATCAGTAGTGTATATTAACCAAGTGCATCATTAGTGTATGGGTGACTTACTGAGTGCATGAGTGGTGTATGCATGACTGAACGAGTGTATGAGTGCAGGTATGGGTAAGTGAGTGCATGAGTGCACCTGAGGGTATGCGAGTGGGTGCATGAACAGCTCAATAAGTGAGTGAGTGGACCCAAGAGAGTCTGTATGATTCAGTGGGTGAGAATATGATTTGTGCATGGGTGACTGAGTGTATGAGTCCATGTATGGGTGAGTGATTGAGTGCATTAGTGCATGTATGGGCAAGTGAGTGCATGAGTGCTGTATGGGTTATTGACTGAGTGTACGAGTGCATGTATGGGTGAATGACTGACTGCATGAGTGGTGTATAGGTGATTGAGTGCATGAGGGCATTTATTGGTGAGTAAGTGAGTGCATGAGTGCATGTGTGCATGTATAGGTAAGTGAGTGGGTACATGAGTGGCAGTATGAGTGAGTGAGTGTGTGAATGATACATGGGTGACTGAAAGACTGTATGAGTGGGTGTATGGGTAAGTGAGTGAGTGCATGAGTGCATGTATGGGTGAGTGAATGTATGAGTGTGTTGGGGTGATTGAGTGACTGCATGGATGCATCTATGAATAGTTGAGTGATGGGTGAGTGAGTAATATATGGGTAATTGACTGAGCGCATGTATTGGTGAGGAAGTGAGTGGTGCACGGTGATTGACTGAGTGTATGAGTGCCTGTATGGGTGAGTCAGTGAGGGTGTAAGTAGTGTACGGGTGATTGAGTGAATGCATGAGTGAATATATGGGTGATTGAGTGAGAGCTTGAATGCATGTATGGGTGCAAGAGTGAGTGTATGAGTGGAATATTGGTGATTGACTGAGTGCATTAGTGTATGTATTGGTGGGTGAGTGAGTGCATAAGTTGTGTGATTAAATGTATGAGTACATATATATGTAATTGAGTGTATGAGTGATGTATGAATGAGTGAATGACTGTAGGTGTTTCTGTACAAATGACTGAATTAGTAAGTCCATGTATGAGTGAGTGAGTGACTGAGTGAGTGAGTGCATGACTGCATGTGTGGATTAGTGAGCTGGTGTATGAATGGTTGTTTGGCTTGGTGAGTGGGTACAAGAGTGCATGTATAGGTGAGTAAGTAAGTACATGAGTGCATGTATGGGTGAATGAGTGCTAGAGAGCAGTATGGGTGACTGACTGAGTGCATTAATTCATTTACAGGTGAGCACATGAGTGCATGTATTGGGTGAGTGAGTGAGTGACTGCATGAGTGGTGTATAGTTGAATGACTGGGTATTTGACTGTATGTATGCGTGTGTAACTGAGTGGATAAGTGCATCCATAAATTGGTGGATGAATAGCTCAGTTGGTAAGTCAGTGGGCATGAGTCCATGTATGGGTCAGTGACTGAGTGCATGAGTGATGTATGGGTGACTGAGTCAGTTTGTGTATGCATATCTGGATGAGTGTTTGAGTGGTGTGTGGGTGAGCAATGATTGTGTGAGTACATCTATGAGCAAGTTGTGAGAAAGGGCTTCTTTTTGCATAGTTAGCACCCCACTTTTTTCCCAGAAAATGATGTGGTTTCAAAATTGTACGTGCCCTAGGCCCCTGCTAAACAGGTTCCCAGGGCCATATCTCTTACCTCAAAAATGTACAATGTATTGGCACTTCAGCTACCCTTGTACATCCCTAGTGAATGGTATCCCTGGTATTCAGGGCATGGTACTGAAGAGGGCCCCCCAGAGCTGCAGCAGCAATTATGCCACTCTGAGGGGCTCCACACCAGCCTGATGCAGACTGGCATTGTAAGTGCATGACAAGGTGTATTCAAAAGTTGCAAACTTGACATGGCACTTACCAAGAGTGCCCTGTCCACTAACACTGCATGCACTATAGGTGAGTCACCCCTCTGGCAGGCCCTAAAATCCTAAGGCAAGATGCAATGCAATGCATGTTTTTGTATTGGAAAGTGGATTACTGAATAAATTAACCTCAGCTCAACCCTTGGTAGCTTGGCAATGAGAAACAAGGCTTAACTTAGGAGACAAAGTATAAAGTATTCAAGTATCACAAAACAATAATTAAAAAAACACACAGGAAACAGTTTAAAAATGCAAAACCAATTTATAAAAATATGAAATAATTTTAGTCTTAAAATGACACCAAACCAAATAAATCCGGATAAGGGGTAAGACCTGCCCTGGAGAACCCAGCTTCTCATTGACCATCGTCACACTGGCTCCTGTATCTCTCACAGCTTCCACCTCAGTCCCATTGCCTTTAGGCCACTGCTTATTCCTCTCCTTGATGGGAGGTAAGGTAGCCATAGTTTCAATGTCCACCCCACCCAAGGGTACTAATATGGTCTCTGTGTACCCTGATCCCAGCCCAGGGCTAACTTCTACCCCCACACCTACACTAGCAAACCCATGGAACTACCCACCAGTGGGGGTGGCTTCTTGGAGCAGATAGCATCCCCTCTTTTGTATCCATGTTGATGAGACTCAAAACACTTGCTGGCCTTAGCTAGCTCCTGAAACGTTCCTGCCTTAACAGGATCATAATGCTTCTCCTGACACCCCTTCCTCTGGGAAGTGGCATGGCTCGGGCCTCCCCTACCCTGAGAAGTTTTTGGGGACTCTTGTGAAGACTTTTTTGTCATCCTTCCCTTGGTTCTTTCCCTTAGAAGAACCATGTCCTCCCTTTTTCTAGTCACCCCCTTGGGGTTTCTGGTTAATCTTAGTTCTTAACCAGTCATCTGCTGCCTCCCCCAGCTCTCTGGGGTTGGCCAACTTAGAATCAACTAGATACTGGTGGAGCTTCTCTTGGGCACAATTAGTTAGAAGGTGCTCACTCATTAACATATTGTAAAGCCCCTCAAAGGAACTTGCCTTGTTGCAATGTATCCATCCCTCTAGTGCCTCCACAAAATCAACCCGGGACTGGGTGTTTGTCTTCTGGGGGTCCCTAAACCTGAGCCTATATTGTTCTGAGGTCAGACCAAACTTCTTAGTCTAGCACCTCTTCATACTAGGGTATAAATCTGCCTCCTCCCCATTTAAGGTAATGAAATAAAACACAGGAAACAGTTTAAAAATCCAAAATCAATTTCTAAAAATAGGAAATATTTTTACCTTTAAAATGACACCAAATTAAAAAAAATTGGATAAGGGGAACCAGAGAAATGAATTTGTTTTTTAGATCTTAGAAATGAATATCGCTAATCTGGTCATCTGGTCGCACCTCAACCGGGCCGAAGTCAAAGTATAAGGCCAACCGGGATGGAGCCCTGCTCGGCTACAGCAAGCAGGAGGCCTCGGTCAAAAGTTTACCTTTGGACTTAGTCATTTTCTTGAAGATTTTCTTCAACAGGATGAAGTCGCCAATCGATCTGACCTCCCTGGAGTCCTCCCTCGGATACGCATCGCAGGAGCCCTCAGTGAAGATTTCTACATTCGGACTTAGATGATTTTCCGAGATGAAAATCCTTCGGGCAAGCCTGAACCTTGATCCAACGTCCCTGGAGCCCTCTTCGGATACATTGTGCAGGTGGTCCCAGTCAAAAATCTACATTCGGACTTAGTCACTTTTTCAGAGATTTTCTTCAGCGGGATAAACCTGCAAGTCAGGCTTCATCGCGGTTGAGGCAAGCCAGCGAGAGTTGCCGCAGCAGGTAAGTCCATTTATGGAGCTTTTTCCAAAAAGATCTCCAAACTTCTCCATACCTCTGGACCTTCTTCCAAAAGTTCTTTTAAGGTTCCTTTGTAGTCCAAAGCTCACCCCAAGGTTCCAGAAGCTCTGAGTTGCTCCTTGAGGGGGTGGACTACAACTCCCAGAATGCAACTGGCTCAAACTCCAAAACAGCCACTGGACACTGATCAGCTGGTCAGCTTCCTCAGGATCTGAGGCAGGGGTCTGGTTAGCAATTTTTCACCTATAGCAAACAGGGAGTCCCACTTGACCAAGTTGAAGCAAGGGAATGTCCTTTTTGTGGTGAAGCCCAAGTGTGCAGCTGGTGCAGTCCTTCCGAGTACAGTGTCTGGGTGCAGGTCAGGGGTCCAGCAGGGCAGTCTTTCTTCTCCTGATGTTCTTCCATGTAGGGATCTGTAGTGTGGGTGCAGCACTGCCATATTTATCCTTGCTCCAGGGTGAAAAGCAGAGGGGTCCTAGTTCTCCAATCAGATGTGATGACCACTTCCAGGAAAGTGTGGCAAAAATCAATCCCAGGGAGCATCATGATTGAAAAATCCATCATGGCTGAAACTGATTTTTGGAGGTTACATCTGGCTGAGCCCACCCACTGGTGTGTCTAAAAATCCTAAACACACCCCTCTCCTGTCCTCTCCTAGTCTAATCAAGAGGGTACCTAATTGTCTGGGGTTGCAGGATGTGAGTGAGGTGCTGGGTTGCTCCAAACATCCTTCCTGCCTTTGAGTGCCAGCTTGGCAGCCCTCCCCCTTCCTGCTTCCCCATCTGCTGAGGCCGTTCTCCTCCCCCAGGCACATCCCTTGTGTTCAGCCCAGGCCCCTTCATACCTCATCAAGGCAGCCTTGCCAGGCTGTCAGATGCTGGCCAATCACAAAATGGCACTACAGAGCTTAAGTTGGCAGCTTTTTAGGTAAAGTTTAAAACTCTGAACTAGTTATACTAAATCCAACAATTGTAAATTGTGGGATGCATTCTAACAATTAATTTGATACCAAACTTGAGGTATCTGACACTTAAGGGGACTTTGTTAATTAAAATTAAGTCTCCCCATTTTAGACTGTGGTGGCCATTCACTACAGTGAGGAAAAATAAATGTTGCTACCTCAGCAGGGATTATAAAACAATTTTTATAAGGGCAATGCTTATAGTTACACTGCACCCAACCCTAGGGGCACACAGGGCACTCCTTAGGGGTGACTTATATGTGAAATAAGGCAGTGCAAGACTTTGGAAATACTTGTAATTCCAAAGTTACATTTGCAAATAAATTTAGTTAAAAAGTAGCCAGCAAAGCAGACCTGCCTTTAAAATGACACTGGGCACTTCAGCAGTGAATGTGTGGGTGTACTACCTATGCTGGGGTGCCTAAACCTACATGACTTACCATATACTAGGGAATTATAGATAGGTTAATATTGCCAATTACAATTAGCCTAATTTGCATACTTATTTTATACAGAGCACTGGCCCTGGGACTGGTAAGCTGTACCCAGGACACAGCCAAGAGTCAATAACCACCAGTATCTGTCCAAAACGTTTGGGGGTGACCAGGGAAAAAAGGAGGACTTTACTACACTTTGCATGAGCAGATATGCCCCTACTGTGTCTTTACAAACCCTGAAGACATAGCAAGTGTACAGGGAAGTCATAGCAAATACATGTGCTGGACAATGGTCATTTTGAGTTCCCCAGCTTCATGATGGACTCTCCAAATACTTGGTTGTTTGATATCAAACAACTCAGAATAATAAACCCACACTGATGCCAGTGTTGGGTTAATTATACCATGTACCCAGAGGGCAACTTAGAGGTGCCCCCTGCAAAACCTATCAGTCCTGGCACAGTTGCTGACTGGTTTTACCAGCCTGCCACCACCAGATACAGACCTGGACTCCTGAGTGCAGGCCATTTGCTCCCAGGAGGCAGAACAAAAATACTTTCCTGGGTGGAGGTGCTACACCTCCTCCCCCAGACAGGCACACAGGCCCAGTGGTCAGCTTCAAAGTCTTTATAGCCTTTGAAACCTGAACTCTGACTCTGTTGCCAGCAGTAGGGCAGAAGGCTGCTCAATAGTTCCCCCCCCCACTTTGACTGGGAAAGCCAATGGGAAACTTAGTCAGAGTAGGAGGAGTGGCCCCCTTTAGCTTTTGTGGCAGGTGTGGCAGGAGAGGTGACCACTCCATTTCATTTTCCTCCATCTTGGATGACAGAAAAATAGCATATCAGGGTTAGGAATATGACCTCTTCACATAGAAAGTGGTCACCTAGTGGATGTAGCCATCCAAAGGTAAGGGACCCATTTGCCACTACCAGGTACTCCCGTAAATACCCAATAAATTCAATATTTAGTGGGCATCTCTAAACCTGCAGATCACATTCGACACACACAAGAAGGCCAGTGACAAGGAGGAACCAATGACTCAAGAGCAGAATTCCTGCTGCAAGAAGAAAAATGCACCAAACCCTGCCTGCTGCAGCCAGAACTTGACAATCACCGCTGAGGGGTTGACTGGACATTGGACGGACCCTAAGGAACCCCAGAGGATCTTCAACCTTCTAAAAATTGCCAAGAACCTCCCTATAGAATGAAGGCATCACTCCATGCACCCAGCAAGATTCAGTGAAGTCCAGTTTACTGACCTGTTGCTGACCAACGAACCCGACACAGCAGATTGACCAAATTTCACCCAACAGACCCAGAGGCCAAACCCTGCCAGTGTGTCATGTTTGTTGCTACTGCAACCTCTAGTGCCTGAAACTTGCCAGAGGCTGGGGTACTAGGCCCCCAACATTAGACAACCAGAAGAAAAGTACACTCCCGCCTCCCTGAGAACCAGCAGCAAGCACCAGTCGAGGAACTTCAGGACAGAACTTCACAGTGGCCCTGCTGACCTGCAGTCCACCTTCCAAGTGACCTGCACCTGGATCCAAAGGCTCCTTTACACACAGCCCTTGGCTGACCTATCTGCTCTGCACCCAGCCTCCCTGGCCCAAGAAACAGAAAACCAGCAGTGCCCTAGACATCCCTAATCCCTTGTGACCGCTACACTTCAAGGGGACACATCAGACTTAACTTTAAGACCACCTATGCGCTGTGTTTCCAAGTGGTCCCCTTCTTCTTTGTGCACCAGCTCCAAGACTTTCAGTTGTTTCTTCCGTTTGAACCAGGAACCACCTGAACTTCTCCTGCAGACCCACGGGACATGTTAACGGCCTTGACCTAAAAGCAGAAGGTGACAGTTGTGAGGACACTGCCTTATTCTATGTACATTATTACAGTGTTCTTCCAATGATTCCTATGGTGTATAAACATGCACAAAAAGACTATTTTTGTTAAACTTTGAAAAATCATAACTTACAAAGTACTTACCCAATTTTGATGATCTTGGTCTTAAAAGTTTTATAAAAATTCTAAGTATTTTTGTAAATTGGCATTGAGTTATTTTTTGAGTGTGTAAGAGGCTGGCTATCTATGTTGTGTGCAAAACAATGCATGCTGCACAGAGGTTATGGGCAACCACATGTTGGTTTAGAATGGTAAAAACTAGACCACCTAATGCTCTAATGTTTGTGGTAGCTTAGTCGAGCAGTTAGGTGAATCTTGGAGAAGTGCAAAGTATTTTTTGTACCCACAGTATCAATAAAGCAAGATATACACTCAAGGGAATAACTCAGGACAAATTTACAAAAATACTTCTGATTTTTATCATTTTTTTAGGACCAAGATCATCAAAATCAGGTAAGTACTTTTTAAGTTATGATTTTCATAGGTTTAGCAAAAATAGTCTTTTGTGTGTAATTACACACCATAGAAATCAATAGGAGAAAACTTTAAAAATACATATACAATCAAGCAATGTGTTTACTAATGTATCCTTTTGTTCTTAGGTTAAAGTCATCAAGACGTCCTATAGGATAGCCAGAGGAGTGGTTCCTGGTTTTGGTGGGAAGAGCTGCTGAAAAGTCCTTGGAACTGGTGCGTGACCACTTAGGGGGACCACTTGGAAAAGTAATGCACAGGTGGACTTCAAAGTGAGTCATGTGGGCTCCCTTGGAGCCTAGATGTTGCAAAGGGTGGGGGACCCTTAGAGCACAGCTGCTTCTCTGGTACAGGGCTCAGGGAGGCACAGCAGAAAGACGAGCCAAGAACTCCACTGAAAGGTGCCCTTGGAAGCAGGAGGGAGGTCACTTTGCGGGTCACTTGCCGGTCAGCAGGGACACTCTGGTGGGTGGTTTTGGTGGTTTCTGAAGGCCCTCTACTGGGGCTTCCTCCTATTCCTTTTGGAGTTTGGTGTGGACTTTTCTTCTTGGTGTCTGATGGTGAGTGACTAGTACCACAGGCTATTACACAGTTTAACCAGTGGAGGTTGAATTGACACCAAAGTTGGCCAACTTGCAGGGTTTGTACTCTGGGTCTGTTTGGTGAACTTTTGTCTGGCTGCAGTGTCCGGTTCCTTAGTCAGCTGCCAGTCAGTGAACTGGAGTTCACTGGTCTTTGGTTCTTTGTTGCAAAAGAGTGATGCCTTCAGCCTGGAAGAAGATCTTTGTTTTTTTAGAAGAGTAGAGGTTTTCTGGGCATTCTAGGACTCTGTCTGGTGCCCGAGCAGCACCTCACCAGCAATTGTTGAGTCCTGGGTGCAGTAAGCAGGGTTTTGTGTCTTTTTCTTTGTGCTGCTACACCTGCAGATAACAAGTCTTTATTTTCTCCACACTTCTCTTCAGGACCAAAAATGAAAATGTAAGTCTGCACACACCTTTTTTACCTCTGCCACTGTACCATGTAAAAGAGCTATGTCCATTTGTTCTGAACATAGAGTAAGTGTCTTTACATGGTAAAGCCTCTGCTAATGCAGATGTCTTAATTAGAAAATGTTAATGAATGTTTATGTATGTTAACCCCTAGGGTGCCCAGGACGAGCTCTTTCTTTCTTTGAGAAAATGTGACGTGTCCACTTTTTGTTTTGGGGCATTTCCTGTCACGAGCACTAGGCCTACCCACCCAAGTGAGGTACCATTTTTACAAGAGAAGTGAGCAAGGTTCATCAGAGATTAGCAGACTTGGCAGAGAAACACAACATAGAAATTGAGAAAATGAAGCACCTGAAAAGAAGCTACAGGTTACATTTTGAGGCAAAGGATTTGGAACTCATGAGGTCAGCTGGAATGAAGGCGCACCTCAAGGAATTACTGTAGAGTGCTCAGGTTTGGGGAGCATTAGAGAAGTGGGAAGGCAGAGGGCAAAGAAGAAGGATAAAAGGAAACGAGATTCCGGAGAGGTGACTGAGAATGTACAACAGGGTAGGGATCCAGTAAAGATTTAACAGATGAGAGAGATTCCAGGGGGGCAGTTTATTCATGTTCCTTGGCATAGAAGTGATATTCTGTCATTTACAAATGATTATCTAAAGTTGAGGGAAAAGTCGGTAGAATGGTATCATCAGACAGACAGATTTCTGAAACTCTTGAAATGTTTGTGGAAAGATTTGAACACACTACTGGAGATAGTGGTCCCGGCAGACTTGTGGGCTGAATGTAAGAGAGACGTAGACTGGCCTACAAGTGAGCCAGAGAGAGATAAGAATACGGGTGCACCATCACCTGAGGTAATGAAACATTACTACAAGGTGATTGAGTTCCTGAAGATGAGGATTTCACCTAAAAATATTGATTGGCAAAGAATTGACAGGACAGTGCAGGAGGTGAAGGAATCGATACATGTTTACCATGAAAGGTTGTTGAAAGCATTTAAGGAATACAGTGGCAAGGAAGCAATTGAGCCTAAGGACATGCTGCATTTTGTGTTTAGGTTTGTGGAGGGACTGAAACCTGAGATAGGTCACATGATTAAGAGTAATTTGATTTGCTGGCAATCGAAGCCTATTGATGAGGTGTTGCAGTATGCAAAATACTGTAGTGACGAGATTGAGTTGAAGCAGAAAAAGTTGAAAGAGAAAGCAATGGTGATGGAGATTAAGGCAGCTCAAACAGGAGTGGAAGGGACTTTTGTGAAACATATACCACAGCAGCAGGGAAATGTCATGTTCCAGCCTCAAATGAGAGGTAGAGGTCATGGAGGCAATATGATTCGTGGTCCGGATTTGAACACCGTAGTGGTGCAGGGTGATGTGAATGGAATGAAGAATTTATTGCAGTGTCATATCTGCATGGCTGTGGGACACTGGAAGTGGGAGTGTCCAACGATGGTGCAGGAGGGTGTTGTTCAGCAAAATAATGACATCAATGCATTTCAGACTATGAGAGTACCGAGACTGAGGTATCCTAATCCAAATTTTCTGAATAATGTGAATCAAATGCAGAATTTTCAGCCCATGCAACAGGTGCCAGTGCCCGTGCAAAAGTGTTGCAGTTGCAGCCATAGTACCAACAAGTTACCATGGTACCTAGACAGCAAATGCAGATACCCCAAGCCCCGATGGCGCAGCAACAGATGATGCTTACTCAACAGGTTACAGGTCAAAGACAAGACAGAAGTAGTAATGCAGTACACCAATTCCCCTTACACAGTGAGAATAAATTAATCAGTGATTGGGTGAATGATAGTTTGGAAGAGGAGCCATGTGTGCTCGCACCCTTCTTAGAAGTGGATCAGAGAGGACCCTATGTGAGATGGAAGATGATGGGTCACATAGTCTCATTTTTGGTGGACACAGGAGCTACACGCTCTACAGTAAGAAGTGCATAAGTTCTGAATCTGTCCCTTTCAGGTCAGACAGTTCAGGTTGTAGGGGTAGCAAATCAGTATTTGACAAACCCAATTACAGATCCAGTGCAAGTTGAGATTGGCAATTTCCAGGGACTGCACAAGTTTGTAGTTTGTGACTCGAGTCCAGGATCCCTATTGGGATGGGACTTGTTGTGTAAGACCAGGTGTCTGATTACTTGCTCAACTGATGGAATTGAGATCCAGACAAATAGCGATGAGGAGGAAGATCCAGCTCCAGAACCCGAGTGTGAGACTAAAATGAGGAGTATCCCTTGATTGGGTTTTTCCCAATGTTAACAGTAAAAGAGTTGCATTCTGACTTGCAGGGAACAGTTCAAGAAAATGTGTGGGACTTGACAGGGAAAGAAGTGAGTTTAATCAAAGGAGTGGAGCCGATTAAGGTCACATTAAAGCCGAATGCAGAGTTTTCTCAGCTTCCCCAGAATAATATGACACACGATGTCCCGATGAAGGTGGCTCAGATGATTGCAGATTTTGTGAAGCAGGAATATTTGACAGCCCATGTAATTCACCAATAATAGGGTTGAAAAAGCCATGTTGGAGGGTTCGAATTGTTCAGGATTTGAGCTTATGTGGACAAAAAGTTATGAGGGCATAAGTGCGCCATGCCCCAAACAGCCAAAAAAAGGCCTGGCACCTGAGGGGGAAACGACCTGGAAGCGAAGGGTGTTAAATAATGTCTTATGTAGTAAAATGAATAACATAGAAAATAATGTGCACGTTTGTAATTTTGACTCAGAGATTGGCCACCAGTATTCATGAAATGTACTAATTAATGATTAATCTATATGAAATATTTAAAATGTGTTAGATTAATGTAATAATATGTCATATTAAGGGTTATGAATTATGCTTATGTATATAAATTGTAGGCCTTAACTTAGCAAGCGTCTTGGACTACTTTTGCCAGGCCTCAGGCAGAAGCTGTATTTCTTAGTGTTCAATGAAAAATGCTGACAGAGTGAAGTAACTGTGAAATGCTCATTGTTTTAATAAAATACCTAGAAGAAGTTTTTCTGTGAGAACCGACAGAAAGGAGATGATGTCTATAGCAATGTAACCAATAATGTGTAATGTGCATGAGATGTACTTTCCCAGGACACGAACAATGAAGACACTGACTTGAGACGAAGATGCAAGAATTCCAATCAACGACATGAGAACTGTGAAATATTAGAATTCATAGCTTTGATGAAGATACCTTATTGGGTGGAGTAATAACGTACAACTAATTGCCCAATTGGAAATTGGGGGATGGTTGAGGAAACTTTGATATAACAACGTGACAGATGGAAAGTACTTCAGATGATGATGTTAGAAGATTTTACTGCGATATTGAGAAGAAGAGATTTGAGATTCTGTCATTCGGCTCATACTCTCTGACTAAGAGCCTGATGTGCTGCTGATTGACTGATGACTTGAGGACGAAGACTGATTCTGCTTACTGACCCATACCAAGGATAGGTAGATATGACAATGACTGAATTGCATTTTTATGCCTTTCCTTTCTAGGTACCAACTGTGCTGACTTAGGGCCAGATGTAGCAAAGGATTGCGAGTCGCAATCGTCTCGCATTGCTATTTACGACCCCACAAAATCCGAAATGGGATATAAAAATCCCATTTCTCATCACCAAATAGCGATGCAACCCATTACCGACTCGCAAAATTTGCGACCTGATTTTGGGACCCGCAATTAGCAAGTCGCAAATTGTGAGTCGCAAACCGTATGCAAAAGACAGTCGCAAATTGCGACTAGTTGCAAAAAGCCCGTTTTGTACACCCAGATTACCACTGATTCAGAGCAGGTGGTAACCAGAACCAAAGTATAAAATGAGACCCAGAAGGCATCTGGGCTACTCAAAATGGCTGCCCTATACGTGATTGCATGGAGGAGGAGAGTCCAGGCTGCCCAGCAGAGGAGGAGGAGGCAGAGACAGGAGAGGATATACCGAACCAGGCAGACACTATTTCAACAAACTGAGGAGGAGATTTATGACAAATGCAGACTGAGCAGTGCTGTTATCTTAGAGATTATTGAACTGCTGAAACCTCAGCTTGAACGACAGACAATGCGCGGCAGCGAAATCTCCACACATGTGCAAGTGCTATACTCACTGCACCTCTTGGCCTCAGGTAGCTATCAGGGGGTAATTGCTGTGGCAGGTGGGGTATCCCAAAGAGCACTCTCACGATTCTTCTGATGTTTCCTAGATGCCATACTCGCACACATGTCCAGATATATATACCTAAACAGAAATGAGGCAGAAATTAACAGCATCAAGTTGGACTTCTACAGAATTGCCAACTTCCCCCATGTAATAGGGTGTGTGGACGGGACACATATACCAATTTCCCACCAGCAAATCTGTAATATGTGTTCCGCAATAGGAAATGTACCCACTCACTAAACATCCAGGTGGATGTGACACCCATAATGTCATTACTGCCATTGAGGCTAAATATCCAGGCACAGTGGGACACAACAAAGCCTAGAACGTGGGGAGTTTGGAGAAGGATATTTAATAGGTATTAGTGACTACACTCTGAAGCCTTACATACAGGTCACTGTGTAATCCTGTGATGCCCTGCTAAATTTGCCTCTTTTGTCAAACAGATGACAGTGCATATGCCCTGAGAAAATGGATACTCACCCCATACCTAACACCTGGCAATCAGAATGAGAGGCGATACAATATTTCACATTGGCGGACCAGAACTGTAGTCGAGAGGATGTTTGACTTGTTAAAGTCAAGATTCGGATGTCTCCACAAAAGTGGAGGAGCACTCCAGAAACAGCATGCAAATAGTAGCCACCTGTGCCATCCTACACAACATTGCCACCAGACGTGGGCTACATATCACCCCTGAAGTCACAGATACGGAGGATGAGGAGCAAGAGCTACCACACTGACAGCCTGGGGATAGAAGCATCGCAAATGAGGGCAGACAGAGACAGAACCACATTGCAACCCATTACTTTGGCAGGTACGTGGCAACCTTGACCACACTCACTAATGTCAGACACACATAGCCCAGTTGTGTAGTCAAACAAACAAAACCTTTTTATTGCAGAACTATAATGTTGATATCATTGGGAACTATGCAACAGTATGGAAATGAAACAGTCAAATCAGACACATTATGTTCATGTGCCTCTGTACCAGTACGTGTCAGTGGCTCACAGCCTCCTATGACTGCGGCAACCGTGGCTCACTCCCAGCTTGGTTCCCTGAGCCCTGCTGCACACTGCTACTCCGCAGCACACGTGCATCTGTGGAAGACACACTGCTAACTGTTGAGCCCTCCTCACCGTCCTGCGTGGTATCCCCTATGCCCCTTGCAGCCTATCTGGTCTTCAGCAGATCCACCACATGGCTGATGCAGCCAAGTCCACGTACCACATCTCCTGCAAAATGACCCAGTTCAACTTGCAGGCTGACAGTGCGCCTTGACAGGCAGGTCGTGTTTGTTGCCAGGTGCCTTATGGATGCAGCAAGTCTGTCTAAACGGGCAGCAATGTTGCGCTCCCTGCGCCGTGCCTGTGCCCTGTCAGCCTCCAGTTCCCTGACCAAATTGTCAATGGAGGTCGTCATGTTCCCCAAATGTGTGTTCATTGTTGTGAACTGGTTGTCCACATTAGCCAGCCCTTGTGTGACAGTGGTCTGCAGTCTTGTGAGGTTCCGGTTCATTAACCTCATCTGTCTATTTTGCAGGTGCTGACCCTGCAATAAGGATGCCTCATGTCCACCAAACTCGACACCTGGAACATCCTCACTGCACACAGATTGCAATCTGCAGCAGCGTCTACGCACTGCGCCTGATGATGGCTGGGTGTGCCTTTCCATGGGCATTGGCCCTGGTGTTTCTATGGCTGCCTCCATACCCAGCGCAGGATCGACCATGGTCTCTGGTGTCAATTCCATGGGTGGTGTTGTCCTGCACTCCCCTGCAGTGTCTGTGGCAGCCTCCTCCTGTGGGTCTGTGCCATGTTCCTCTCCCTGCACAGTGGCGCTGATGGGGGGGGCCTTGTGGGATACCTGTGGGACATAGGGGATACACTGTCAGCGTCGCACATATGTTTTATGCCTCAAAATAAACATTTGCCTATATTTGGACCACTGTACTACATTACCCATAATGCACTATTCTAGAGGTTGCTAGAGTGGAATGGAGCTAGTCTGGAGGTGCCTGCTGATGTGTACTGGGATTGTGTGTATAGTGCATTTGTGGGTGTGAATGCATATATTTTGGTACTTACTTTTTGATGTTCCTGGTGCCGAACTGTCTACATCTCCAATGCCCAGTACAACCTTCAGCTCCAGAGTCGTCTCCACCATGGTTTCTATTGCTGTAGGGGGTGGAACGGTGGATGGGCCTCCTCCAGTGCCATGCATCTTCCTCATGCGCTCTGCCACCCTCTCCTTGATCCAGGAGCGAAGGTCATACCACCTTTTGCGGATTTCATCCAGGGTGCGGTGGCTTACAGCAATGGCATTTATCTTGGTCTGGATGTCTTGCCATATCTTCTTTTTCTGGGCGTAAGGGACACTCATTGCTGCCTCGCCGAATAATTGTTCATGGTGCAGAAAGCACTCCTCAGTTAGCACCTCCAACTCCTTGTCAGAAAACTAGATTTTTCATTTTCTGCCTCCACTGGGTGTCTCCTTCTTCTGTGTAGCCATTGTTGCTGCTGCTTCTCTCACCTGGGTGTGGCTCTGCAGTTTGGGCTGGGTGGGCTCCTCCATCCTCCCTGTTCCATTTGGTAACTTCCTGGTTCTGATGTCGTCACACAGAACCAGGAAGTGGGTATTTCAACTGTTTTGTTCCACCTGCAGGCAATTTGCAATTCAGTGGCAATTTGCGACACCAACCACACCCTTCGTGCAATTTGTCACAAATTGCGACCTTGCTAAAAATGAGGTCGCAAAATGCGATGCGACTCCTCTGCGACTCGCTATTTGGAATAGCAATTCTTTCTGGAATTTCTTTTTCCGAGTCGGAAATAGCGATTCGCATGGAGTTGCTATTTCCAATTCACTCAATTTTTTTTAGTACCTACATCTGGCCCTTAGTTCTTTCTTAGGTAGAAGATTTTTTTAATTTGGGTTCTAAATTGTTTTGCATGAAGCCCCACATGCTGATGCTAATTGGAGTTAGTTAAGGGTACTTACATGACAACTAACAAATTATAGGGACAAATCGTTGACAAACTATCTTGCTGAAACTTTATGGATGTCATTGTTTTCTTGAATTGGGCTTTATTAATGTCTTATATCAATGCCTTAGAATGTCTTTTGATTCAAGCATTGGTTAGGTCTTGTCTTCTGCAACTTGTTGATTAACAAGTATTATTCGAATTGTTTTGATTAAGAGTTGATGATTAAAAATTCATGACTTAGTATTGTTCACGAATAGGGAATAAAATTACTGAAATTTTACCTAAAGGTGTGGTTATTCATGGCTGAAAAGTAATAGTGTGTGAAAGTTATTGACTCCCTTGATTTTGAATTGACTAATGGTTATTGACTATTGTGTATTGATTTCTGATTCTGTGTTGAATCTATGGTATGAACACTCTATATGAATAAAAAGCTTCATCGACCTATACGTGTCCCCTTGTAAGTTTACTTACCAAGGACGGGCGCGGCTGCAGAAATGGTAGCAGACCGATGGTTAGTTTCAATAGGGACTTGCCATAGGTGTTCGATAAAGAGTGACAGGTATTGACAGTTGTGCTAGAAGACTGATGGACAGGTGTTCCTGGTCCTGGTAATAGTTTGAGGATTTATCAGTTCGAGAATTCAGTATTATTGAGGTTTGGATTTTTTTTTCAAAATGGCATTTGTAGAGAGAATTATTTTCCCTTAAGGCTAGAAATGACTTTCACAGATCCTAGATCCTGCTAGTAGTGTTGGGTACGTTCTCAGCGTTCCAGTAATAGAATGAGAGAGAATAGGTTGCGCTTACATGGCTTTTGCAAATCGCAGGTGAATTGTTACGTATGCAAGGGAATTTAGGGAGATTGCATACTCCAGATGAGATATTAGTAGGAGTGTGCACACACTGTAGTATGAGAGTAGGGAAGTTGTCAAACTTCATATGTGTGTGGCACTTTGTGCTCACAAATTGTCCAGATGGTTGTTGATGTATAGACCCTGCATGGTCTATGACTCCAGAGTATATTGAAAAAGTGTATGAGACACTTGGTTATGTGTTGTGATCTGTCTCGTTTAGTTAGTTGATCGGGCGTGGTCAACAAGTCAGTGTGTATGTTAAGTGGGTGAGAGATAAAATGTTCGACTTGGATTAGGCAAGTTATATGTCCACCAGGACCCATTGATCAGTTGAGAGTAAAATTTGCTGGTTGAATTTTGCTTCCGAATCTGGGAGACCGAGTGAGAGGAATAGCTACATGAATGAAAGGGCCATCAGTGAAAATCCGTAAGGTTTCTGAAGCGATTGAGTTTCCTTCCTGTAATAAACCAACAGATTCAGTTTTTGGATTTTGGTTAGTGCTTGCAATAATTTGCATTAGTTTTGTGTGAATTGAAGTTTAGAAGGACGAGCTGCAAGACTTTGTCAGCTTCAGTGTGTGTGAGTGTTACGTCAATGGAACCACACTGGGATAGGTCGGTTAGAGAGAAGGGTCGCATGCGGATTGGCAGCCATCTGTGAGAGGCAATTGGTTGAGAACGTGGGTGAAAGATATCCTGGGAGTAAAAGTAATTTCCTGATCTGAACTTGAATACACAGAAGTAGAAAAGATAAAGTTTTTCAAGGCATTAAAGAGTGCCCCTAAAGGGAGATACTTATATTAAAGTGAGCGTAGGTGAGACTACACCGCCAGAGAACACTCCAGCATACATTGTAATGGAAGAGTTAGGTATCATGCCATATATTTGGTTGAAGCAGTGGTGCAAGCTGACAGTAAAAAATGGGAGCTTAGCGTTTCCCGAGAATGGTACGTTCAATTTGAGAATTTTAGAGCAATTGTGGATGGCGCTATGTGAATTAAAGCCCCTTCTGAGACCAGCACAGTTTGAAGCATTAGCAGTTTGGAAAATGGTAGCTGGACAGGAACAGCAAATAAAATTTGAGTAGAGAGTGAGAAAAGTAGAGAAGTCACTATCAGAGGCAAGAAGGGATTGGGAGCAAAAGAAATGGAGAGCAGTGACATTGCAGGAGGGTGTCTGGAAGGGGGTGTCTGGAAGGGACAATGGCTCGAGTGTCTGGGGAAAGGGCCCCCGCCTTCACTTTGGAGGAGTTGGAGAGACTGGTGGATGCGCTCCTACCCAGTACACTTTACTCTATGGTCCTCCAGACAAACAGGTGAGTACACTGTGAGCATGATGCGTGGGCCATGAATGTATGGATTGCTGTGTGTGTAAGCCTCGTGTAGGGGCGGCTAAGGGTTCCTGGGCAGAGTGCTCCATGTCAGGTGGTCAATGTCTGTGTGTAAGGGGATGGGAGGGATATTGTGGGCCATGAGTGTAACAGTCCGGACGGTATGACTAATCCCTTTTTCTTTGCATCTATTTCTGCAGGTCAGCACCCATCAGAAAAAGGGTATTTGGTGTGCCATCGCCAAGGAGGTGCAGACCCTGGGGGTCTTTGACAGGCAGAGCACCTACTGCTGCAAACGGTGGGAGGACCTGCACCGCTGGGCAAGGAAGAAGGCTGGCCTCCCAACGAGGAAGGGGTGCCCGTCGTACCCTGACCCCGCTCATGTTCTGCATCCTGGCAGTGGGCTGTCCGGAGCTGGATGGGTGTTTGAAGGCATCACAGCTGCCACAAGGGGGTGAGTACAGATTCAGAATCATGACTTTGCGTGCGTTAAGGTTTTACCAGGGTGGGGGATGTGGGCTGTGGGTGCCCCCAGGCCAGGGTGAACATGGCAAGTTAGGTCCCTTGTTGGGCAGGCTCTGAAGCACTCCAACCCCAATAGTGTCAGTGGGCATCTACTACTGGCCAGGGTCCTGTGGGTTTCATGTATGCAGCTAATGGAGTTAGGCAATGTACCCCATGGGCTGGTGAATAGCTTTGTAACTGTTAGTGCATGGCCTAGTGCATAGGGCTGATCTCTGTGTTTTGTGTATGCTAATGGTAGTGTTGTTGCTGGCACTGACCAAGTGTATCCTCTGTCTCTCCCCGACTTCTTGTTTTGGCACCCTGTCCTTGTGTGCATTAGCATCATCTGGTGGAGGAACAGAGGCACTGGTGATGGAGGGAGCTGCATCCCACATGGGCCTGGAGGCCGAATCCACCGATTGTGAGGGCACCAGTGGGACGGGGGTGATGGAGCACCATGACGGGGACAGGAGGGAACACTACCGACTCATCCTTCGATGGAAACTCCCTGGCGGTGGCGGACAATTCTGTGCCCACCTCAACAACTGGCACAGCCCCCACCCTCTGTACCAGCACCGCCCTCCCAGCAACCCCTCAGCATGTTTCCCGTGCCTGCTCACCCAGGAGGGTGGGCATCTCCTTCGCCCCAGGCACCTCCGGCCCTGCCCCAGTCATACCTGCGGCCCTCATTGAGGAGGCTATTGACCTCCTCAGATCCCTCACTGTTGGGCAGTCAACCATATTGAATGCCGTCCAGGGTGTCACAGGGCATTTGCAACAAACCAATGCACACCTGGAGGGCATTCACTCTGGCGGCCCAACAGAGAGCATTCCAGGCTCTGGTTTCCGCACTGATGGCAGCCATTGTCCCTGTCTCCAGCCTGCTCCATCCAACGTCCTCTACCCTGTCCCAATCCCCTCAACCCCAGCCTATCCTAAGCACACCTTCAGACCAGCAATCACCCAAATCAACACACAGAAGTGGCTCAGGAAAACACAAGCACCACACTTCATCTTATAGGCACTCACACAAGCACCATCCCCATGCAGACACACCAACATCCACTGCCTCCACTGTGTCCCCCTCCTCCTCCTCATCCACCCCCTCCCAGTAGCATCTCCACTCACACCTGAATGCACTACATCCTCATCCACTACCTCCATTACAAGCACGCCTATCACCACACGCCCCTCACTGGCTGTCACCAACCTCACATCCACGCACACGTCCCCTGTGTCCTCTCCTACTGTGTCTGTGACCCCTCCTCCCAAAGTACACAAACGCAAGCACACACCCACCCAACAGTCATCCACCTTACAACAGCATCCAGCTCATGCACCTGCACCCAAACACAGCAGACTGACACCTCCTACACCCACTCCCTCTTCCTCCACTCCCAAACCTTCACCCTCTTCCCGCCCCAGTGCCCTAAGAAGCTTTTCCTCTCCACCCTTGACCTCTTCCCTTCACCTTGGGCCAGGTTGGGCAGAAACCAGCCAGCACCTCAGCCACCCAGTCCAAGGCCGCTGTGGTTTCTTCAGCTGTGAGAGGCTCCAAGGAGGCACCCGTCAGCCCAGCCAGTGTGCCAGCAACACCTGCCAATGCCAAGAAAGGTCCATCACCTGGCAAGGGCACGAAGGGGACAGCATCCAGCAAGGGGGAGGAGGCACAACCAGCCAGCAAGGCCAAGTCAAAGACTCCAGCTGGCAGAAGAAAGGAGGCACCACCATCTGCCAAGGGCAGGAAGGGGCACAGAACACCAGCCATGGCAGTTCAACCGTCCAAGGCAGCAGGTGAAGGCCTGGAGGCTACCACCACAACTGCCAGTATTGCCACCTGCACCGCAGCCAGCACCTCCACCTGCCCCTCCACAAGCAGCACTACTGCCAGCAGCAGCCCCAGTGGGCAGCCGTCGAGGCTGCAGGTGAAGGCCTGGAGGCTACCACAACAACTGCCAGCACCACCACCTGCTCTGTGGCCAGCATTGTCACTTGCCTGCCACAAGCACCGCCACCTGCCCCGCTGCAAGAAGCACCACTGCCAGCAGCAGCAGCCCCAGTGGGCAGCCGTCTGAGGCTGCAGGTGAAGACCTGGAGGCTACCACCACAACCACCATCATTGCCACGTGCAGCGCAACTGCGATTCACTGAGCAGCTGTCACCTCTGGAGAGCGGTGTGTAGTGGTGACTACATGGGCTGCAGTGCGTCCTGGCTTCTGAAAACGCTGTTGTTGTGATACCCAGGTGAGAGACTGTGACCTTGGTCTCCAAAACATCTGAATCACAGGGCGCAATACCCCCTCCAGAACCAATTGAAGGAGGCATCCACTCAGCCCCTCCTTGCCAGGATAAGGCAGACTGGGCACAAGACCCCCTCCAGAATCAGTGGAAGAAGGCATCCACTCAGCCCCTCCTTGCCAGGATGAAGCAGACTTGGCACAAGGCCCCCACCAGAACCACTGGAAGAAGGCATCCACTCAGCCCCTCCTTGCCAGGATGAAGCAGACTGGGCACAAGGCCCCCTCCAGAACCAGTGGAAGAAGGCATCCACTCAGACCCTCCTTGCCAGCATGAAGCACACTGGGCACAAGGCCCCCTTCAGAACTAGTGGAAGATGGCACCCACTGAGCCCCTCCTTGCCAGGATGAAGCACACTGGGCACAAGGCCCCCTCCAGAACCAGTGGAAAACTGGCACCCACTTGAGAGACTGTGGCTTTGCACTCCCAGGACCAAGCAGTAGGCAAACCACCCACTTGAGAGACTGTGGCTTTGCCCTCCTGAGGTCCAAGCAGTAGGCAACCTACCCACTTGAGAGACTGTGGCTTTGCACTCCCCAGAACCAAGTAGTGGGCAAACCACCCACTTGAGAGACTGTGGCTTTGCACTCCCCAGGACCAAACAATGGGCAACCCACCCACTTGAGAGACTGTGGCTTTGCACTCCCCAGGACCAGGCAGTAGGCAAACCACCCACTTGAGGGACTGTGGCTTTGCACTCCCCAGAACCAAGCAGTGGGCATGGAGCCCCCTTCAGGAGCAGTGGCGTTGTACCATCTTCCGGCTGAGGAACCCCCGATTCCCCATCTCGCTGAGGTGCCTGTGTGTTTTCGACCTGATGCCCCTGCAGTGCTCTCTCCGTATTGAGGCAGGAGTCAAGTGTGTCCTTTGTGTTTTGACTCAGTGGGCCACAGACAATTTTTGAGTGGGCATTGTCCTGCCTTTTGTATATATTGTATATATTGTACATACTGTTTTTTCTTTATGACCATATTTCTAAGTATTACAAATATTACATTCATTTGACTCCATTCCTTTTGTCCTTGAGTTATTCCTGAGGGTTACGGGGTGTATATGTAATGTTGTGGCATGTGTTTGTGTGTATAGTGTTGTGAGTGAGGGTGGGGGTGGGGGTGTTGTTTGTTGAGTGTGTGTGTCACTCTCTTTTTCCTCCCCCCTCCCTTGTGAGCTAGGTGCAGTACTCACTGTGGTCATCGTCACCGGCGTTCATGTTCCTGGTGTATGAGAAGATACACCAGCATGGGGAACACCAGCAGCTCGGGCTCCATTGCGTCCTAGTTCTTCCTTGAGTGTCAAGAGGTGAGTCGTTTCCCTTCAGAGTACTGTTTCCATCATGCTTTTGATGGCATTGGTACTGCCCAGGAAAAGCTGGCGGATGGGCGGGTTGTAATGGAGTAGGTGGTACATTGTCTTCTGCCTGGATGTTGGTGGTTACCGCCACGGTGTTTGTTGCTACTGCCGTGGCCGTCGGAGTGTTAAAGTGGCTGTATGTGTTGGCAGTTTCCCCCGTGGTCATGATTCCATTTCTTTTACCGCCGGCCTGTTGGCGGTGTTACCGCTGCTTTAGCACCGACTGCCAGGGTTATAATGAGGGCCTAAGTGTCCTTGGGAAATGGATATGTGGATCAAGTTGCAAGGTTTTGCACATTGAACTGTATATAGTTCAAAGACAAGTGGGAATTGATATCTGAAGAAGACACTACATGTAAGAGTTTTGCATTAAAGGTGATCGACACATTAGAAGAGTTAAATACTTTGCAGAGTGATGTTGACAAGGAGGAGAAAAGGTCATGGGTTAAAATGAAGTGTATCCAAAGACAGGATGAGCTGTGGATATCTGAGGAAGGTCAGAAGGTCTTGACAAATAGTTTACTGTCCCAGATGGCAAGGTACTATTAGGGTTAGGCACACATTGGGAGGGATGCCATGGTTCGTCTGTTCAAAATTTACTGGTTTAATTCCAAATTTAGGCAAGCAGCTGAGTCATTGTGTGATTTGTCACCAATTCAATGTGGGGAAAGGGACCATGGTGAATTTGAGCTACAGGAGGTCCATTCAGCAAAATGCATTTGGATTTCATTGAAATGCCTGCATGTGGAGGTCTGAAATATGTGTCGGTGATTGTGTGCATTTTTAGTCACTGGATTGAAGCGTGCCCTACAAGGAGAAATGATAGCCTCACAGTGGCAAAATTGTTGCTTAGGGAACTGATACCACGTTTCGGATTTCCGATCTCTTTAAAATCAGATAGGGGAACGTACTTCAATAACGAGGTGATTAAACTGGTGTGAGCAGCACTGAACATTCAGCAAAAGTTGCATTGTAGTTACCGCCCTGAAGCATCAGGACCAGTGGTGCAGATGAATTGTACCTTGAAGTCACAAATTGCAAAAATGTGTGCAGCCACAAATCTGAAATGGCCAGATGTGTTGCCTTTGGTGTTGATGTCAAAGAGAAACACACCTGACAGGAAGACAGGATTGTCACCCCACAAGATTCTCTTGGGCAGAGCAATGAGGTTGCCAGCAGTTCCAGCCAATGCACTTGTCAACATAACAGATGATATGGTGTTGGACTACTGCAAAGGTCTGGCTGATGTGGTTTGCTCTTCTCAGCAGGTGGGGGCCACCACACTGCTGACAATCCACGTTCCGGGGCACAACCTGAGGGCCGGTGATTGGGTTGTTGTCCTCAAGCACGTACACAAGACGTGTTTGAAGCCTCGTTGGTGGGAACCTTACCAGGTGATCTTAACAACTACAACAGCTGTGAAGTGTGCAGGAATTCCAAATTGGATTCACGTGAATCACACGAAGAAAGTGGTATGTCCACTGGATCATGAAGAACCGTTGTTGACAGCACCGGAACTGGAAAAAAATCAAGGAATAACTGATGCTGAACCTGAGCTTATTGAGAACGGTACTATTACCCCGTGAGAGATGAGAGTGAAGACCGCAAAGAGGGTGTAGATGAATCTATCACAAATGATCCATCAGGAGAGCCAAGTTTTGAGAGAGCTCTCCCAGAAGCAGACGATTCTGAGATGCAAATAGAGCAAGCGCCGGACAAAGAAGGAGAGTGAGTTGAGCAGGATCGAAGTAAAAGTGATCTGACTCCTGATCCTGTTGCAGGTCCATCAAGAGAAAACACCACAGAGAAGGAGAAGAGTTCCAGCCCAATCCTGAAGAGAATACTAACAGAAGGTACACATAAGAGAGATGAGTGGCCGAATTCACAAGTAGAGAAAAGGAAATAGGTGATTATCGATCAAACAATAGAGGAAGAAATAGACACTACGAGAAAAGACAAATTGAGTGAGGGAGAGTTGAGTGATGATCGAAAGTTAAAAAGAAAGAAAATCGCAAGTCGCAGATACGCAGGTCCTGAATGGACATATGCAACAACAAACTAATGGCACCACAAGTTTGTCTCTTTTTGTTTTGATAGGGAAGTTCCGAGTCAGTATTTTGAAGTAACCTGAAAGAGATTGATGAACTGAACTGTTAAAACAATTTGAGAACCATTTTTGAAAAAAAGTCTGATGAAATAGCCGGATGAGACATTGATAACCTGATTTGACATTTGAAACCAATTTTGACAAAGCTGCTAACCGATTTTGACAAGGAGAAGGGTTCCTGGAAGTGAAACTGAACTGCTGAAAGAAGAATTGTCTATTTTTTATGCACTTTTCTGAAGTCATTTCTGCTTTCTGATGCGCAAAAGATCATGGCTAGAGTAGATAAGCAGATTAGGGATGTTAGATGCTGTACATATATGAGTATTAGTTTGGCAATTATTTGTTGGATATTGTTTATAATGCTGATTGTTAGTATGTCTGTTCTTGATGCAAAAGGAGCCAACCATACTTCTACTTTAGAGACTACTACCTTAACAGCATTAGAAAGATTAGAAGTATTTGCATGAGTTTACTAATGTACAAGGAGAACTTTCTTCTAATGTTTTCTATTGCTTATTGAGTGAGTATGTTCAGACGATGGATGCAATGGATTGTGCTGTGTGTACCCAGATTTCTTCCTCTGTCACTTACCATAGCCTTCCACTAACCTATGGGATAAGTTGTAGTCTGTTGCTAACAAGATTTTATAATCAAGAGTACATCCAATATTTGTATTCCAATCACTACCTCTTATTTTCGTTTGTCCCTATTATTAGGTATTTGAGTAGAGTAGCTAAGGATAATAACATAGAATTAGTTAGAGGAATCTTTGAACCTACACTAACATTTGGGACTGCTAATGCTCACAAAAATAACCTCACATGCTTGCTTACACCTTTAGAGAAGAGCTTCTTAGATCATACTGATGACAGGAGGACGGCACTTAAGGAGAGATTAGAAAAACAATTGGAGAAGAGGACTTATCAGAATGATGATGCTTACACTGCAATCAAAACGCAAAGACAATTAGCTTTGGATGCAAAACACGTAGGGAAGCTTTGTATATATAGGCCTAAATTGCACACTGACACTTTATTTGTGGGTATGAGTGAATGTAGGCATGTGTTTCTGTTTCAGAGTAAATAGACATTTATGTTGAAAGGGCGGGACACTGCGATTCCGGGGATCTACTATATTTGTGGTCTTAGTGCTCATTACCGTCTTCCAAGAGGATGGTATGGAACATATTATTTGGGGATAGTATTCCCAAAGATTTACCAAATGAAGGATTTGAAAAAGTTTCAGAAATTGACAGAATTACACCGTGAAGACAGAGGAGGGAAACCTCTTCTGCAATAGTGGGAGATATATTTGGTGCGGTGATTCCTTCAGTGGGAGTCATATTGAATTTGATTAAGATTCAAAAGTTGTCTACTATTGTGGATAACATGCTGGCAAAGTTTTCAGGGCTATACTCCTGATAGTTGCTGAATTGGCTGTGGAGCTATGACTCTACAAAATTGTCTTGCTTTAGACATTCTTTTAGCGAAAAATGGCCGAGTCTGTAAAATGATTAACTCCAGGCATTGTTGCTCTTACATTCCTAACAACAGTAAAGAGATAAGAGACTTACAAATCTGACTAACGTTAGTAGTGATTTGAAGGAATTGAAAGAACCAGGCGTTTGGGAAAAGGTTGGAAAGGAGTTTTAGGAGGCTGGTCTGGCTTATAGTGGGTACCTGATGGTACCTAAACCTTATGCCAGGTCCAGTTATCCCTTATTAGTAGATTAGTAGTGTTCTAGCAGCTTAGGCTAATAGAGGTAGCTATAGCAGAGCAGCTCAGGCTGAACTAGGAGACATGCAAAGCTCCTACTATTCCACTTATATCAAATAGGTACTATTCATAAGAAACACAATACTCGGACTTACTAAAAATAAAGGTACTTTATTTTAGTGACAATATGCCAAAAGTATCTCAGAGGATTTCCTCCATTAGGAGGTAAGTAAAATACATAAAATATACACACAAACCAAAATCAGGTAAGTAAACATAAAAGTAGTGCAAACCCTGTAGAATACAATAGGATGCAATAGGCCTAGGAGCAACACATATCATATACTAAGAAAGTGGAATGCAAACCACTTAGGGACCCCTGCCCTAGTGTAGTGTGTAGAGGGTCGCTGGGAGTGTAAGAAAACACTAAGGGTGTCCAAGATACCCCACCCCAAGACCATGAAAAGTAGGAGTAAAGTGACCCTACTTCCCCAGAAACACACTAAAGTTGTGATAGGAGATTCTGCAAAGACCACAACAGACTGCAAAGCACTGAAGATGGGTTCCTGGACCTGAAGACCTGTAAAGGAAGGGGACCAAGTCCAAGAGTCGCAACAGTGTCCAGGGTGGGCAGGAGCCCACTAAACCCTGGATGAAGTTGCAAAATGGCTGCCTCCGGGTGGAAGAAGCTGAAGATTCTGCAACAACGGAAGGGTCCAGGATCTTCTCCTTTGCACAGAAGATGTCCCACGAAGGACAGGAGGATGCAGAGTTGTCTCTTTGGAGAAAGACCTCAAACAAGCCTTGCTAGCTGCAAAGGTTGTGGTTGAAGAAAAAGGGTGCTGCCCGGGCTCAGGAAGGACCAGGAGGTCGCCACTTGGAAGAGAAGACAGAAGGGGCCATCAGCAACACAGAGAGCTCACACACAAGAAGGCAGCTCCCTCAGAAGTACTTGAACACAGGTTGAAGAAAACTGAGCATGGTGG
Organism: Pleurodeles waltl; assembly: GCF_031143425.1. Taxonomy (NCBI): domain Eukaryota; kingdom Metazoa; phylum Chordata; class Amphibia; order Caudata; family Salamandridae; genus Pleurodeles; species Pleurodeles waltl. The sequence continues at coordinate 951,533,928 of NC_090439.1, forward strand.
TCATCTCCACACTACAAAAGAGGGTCCCACGAAGCCGGTGGTCAACTCAGCGAGTTGAGCAATGCAGGATGGAGTGCTGGGGACCTGGGCTAGGCTGTGCACAAATGATTGCACAGAAGCACTAGCAGCTGCAGTTCATGCAGTACACAGGATTACTGTCTGGCGAGGGGAGGAAAGGACTTACCTCCTCCAAATTTGGATAGTTGGACCACTGGACAGTCTGGGTCACTTGGGTCTACCACCTGTGTTCCAGGGGCCCCGCTCATGATGAGAGGGGCCCCAGAGTACCGGTGACACTGAAGTTTGGTGCCTGCTGGAGCAGGGGGAAGATTCCGTCGACCCACAGGAGATTTCCTCTTGGCTTCCAGTGCAGGGTGAAGGCAGACAGCCCCCAGAGCATGCACCACCAGGAAACAGTTGATAAAGCTGGCAAGATTCGGCGCTACAATGTCGCTGGTAGTCTTCTTTCTACTTTGTTGCAGTTTTGCAGGCGTCCTTGAGCAGCCAGCGGTCGATCCTTCGCACAAGTCAATGAGGGAGATGCAGAGAATCTCTAGTGAATTCTTGCACATCTTTATCTGAGGAAAAGCCCACAGGAGATAACCTAATTAGCCCTCAGAGGAGGATTGGCCACCTAGTCAGGTAAGCACCTATCAGGAGGGGTCTCTGACGTCACCTGCTGGCACTGGCCACTTAGAGGCCTCCATTGTGCCCTCACACCTCTGGATTCAAGATGGCAGAGGTCTGGGACACACTGGAGGAGCTCTGGGCACCACCCCTGAGGTGGTGATGGACAGGGGAGTGGTCACTCCCCTTTCCTTTGTTCAGTTTCATGCCAGAGCAGGGAGTGGGGGTTCCCTGAACCGGTGTAGACTGGCTTATGCAAGGAGGGCACCACCTGTGCCCTTCAAAGCATTTCCAGGGGCTGGGGGAGGCTACTACTCCCCAGACCTTAACACCTAACGTTGTGTGCTGTTGCGGGAGGTGTTTGAGAACCGCCGTGCAACTCCTCATTGGTTATCATTGGGCCCTATGGGGTCCAGTGGACAATGGTGGTGTACGCTGCTGGTGATCGAACGCACCGCCGCAGACGCGACCACCATTTTCTAGCTGTGCACTCACTTGCTACCTGACCTTCAACAGGAGAGGACCTACACTGCAAGTGCTGCTGTGACCTGTGTCTGGAACCGACCATGGCTCATGTTTCTGGGGAAAGGGCCCCTGACTTCACCTCGGCAGAGTTGGAGTGACTGGTGGATGAGGTCCTACCCCAGTACCAACTGCTGTATGGGCCTCAAGACCAACAGGTGAGTACACCGTGAGTACGATGCATGGGGTGTGAGTGCATGGAGTGCTATGTTTGAAGGCATCATGTAGGGGATGGGTCCTGTGCAGCATAGAGCATGTATGGTGGGCCATGTCTGTGTTAATGTGGATAGGAAGGGGCATGGTGGGCCATTGATGTTACAGGCAGGACGGTCGGACTAATACCTTTCCCTGTGTCTATTTCCCTGCAGGTCAGCGCCCATCAAAAGAAGGGTATATGGTGTGCCATCGCCAAGGATGTGCAGGCCCTGGGGGTCTACAGCAGGCGGATCTCCCACTGTCGGAAACGGTGGGAGGACCTGAGACAGCTGGTGATGGCCTCCCAACGAGGAAGGGGTGCCCATCGAAACCTGACCCCCTTGATGGCCTGCATATTGACAGTGGCCTATCGGAGCTAGATGGGTACCTGGGGGCATCACAGCAGTAACAAGGGGGTGAGTGCAGTGCACTAATTTACAACTTACGCCTGGTAAGGGGGTGGGCCCTGTGGGTGCCCCTAGGCCAGACGTGCCATTGCAGAGTAGGTCCCATGTTGTGCAGGATTCTGATGTGAAGTCCTCCAACAAAGCTAGTAGGGATCTACTACTAGGGAGGGGTCTGTGGGTCTCAGGTATGCTGCAATTTGTGTTAGCTGTCCCTATCCATGGACTGGTGACTAGCACTGTGAATGGTAGTGCATTGACTAAAGTGTAGGGCTGTTCCCTATGTGTGAGTGTGTTGTGTACGCCAATGGTTGTGTTGGTGCCGCCATTGACCAAGTATATCCTTTGTCTCTTCCCCCCCTTTTGTTTTGTCACCCTGTCCTTATATGCATTAGCATCGTCTGGTGGAGGAACAGAGGCACCGGTGATGGAGGGAGCAGTATTCCACAAGACCCAGGATGCCGAATCCACTGACGTTGAGGGCACCAGTGAGACGGAATGTGAGGGGAGCACCATGGCAGAGACTGGAGGGGACAGTTCGGACATGGATTTCTCCTCCGATGGATGCTCCCTGGTGGTGGCAAACACCTCTGTGCCCACCCCATCTTCAGGTACATCTGCTACCCCCATATCAGCACTGCCCTCCCAGCAGCCCCTCAGGGAGTTGCCCATGCCCACTCACCCAAGAAGGTGGGCATCTCCTTCGCCACATGCAGCTCAGGCCCTGCCCCAGTTAGCCTTGCTGCCCTGAGTGAGGAGGCTAATGACCTCCTGCGACCCATCTCTGTTGGGTAGTCAACCATTGTGAATGCCATCCAGGGGCCGGCAACCCAAATGCAGCTATCCTATGCATTTCTGGAGGGCATTCACATTGGCTTGGCGGCCCAACAGAGATCAATCCAGGCTCTGGCCTCCTCTCTGATAGCAGCCATTGTCCCTGTTTCCATCATCCCCCTCCAACTTCCTCCACCCAATCCCATTCCCCTCAACTCCAACCTATCCCAAGCACACAGGCAGATGAGCAGGCACCCAGGACAACACACAAAAGTGGACATGGCAAACACAAGCACCACATTTCATCCCACAGGCACTCACACAAAAAACATCCAGAATCAGACATATCAACATCCACTGCCTTCACTGTGTCCCCCTCCTCCTTCTCCTCCACCTCCCTCCCAGTTGCGTCTACACTCACACCTGCATGCATTACATCCTCATCCACTACCACCATCATCAGCATACCTATCAGAACACACTCCTCTCTAGCAGTCACCACCCCCACATCCATGCACACACCGCCTGTGTCCTCTCTCACTGTGTCTGTGCCCCCCTCCCAAGGTATACAAACACGAGCACTCAGACATCCAACAGCCATCCACCTCACAACAGCATCCAGCCCATGCTCCTGCACTTAAACACAGTAGACAGACACCTCATACAACCACCCCTCTTCCTCCACTCCCAAACCTTCACCCTCTTCCTGCCCCAATGTCCCTAAGAAGTTATTCCTTTCCACCATTGACCTCTTCCCTACCTCTCCCCCAAGTCCTTCACGTCTGGCCAGGGTGGCAAAAACCCAGGCAAGCACCTCAGCAACTCAGTCCACATGCCCAGTAGTGTCCACAGCAACTTGTGGTGGGAAAGTGTCCAGGGCACCAGGCGGCCTCACAGAAAGGGTGTCTGCCCCAAGTGCTGTACGGAAGGGCAAAGACCCATCCCCAGCTGCTGCCATGAAGGGCAAGGAGCCATCTCCAGCTGCTGCACGGAAGGGCAAGGGGCCTGCACAAGCTGCTGCCCTGAAGAGCAAGGAATCATCCCCAGCTGCTGCCAGGAAGAGCAAGGGGTCTGTACTAGCTGCTACCCTGAAGAGCAAGGAGCCATCCCCAGCTGCTGCCAGGAAGGGCAAGAGGCCTGGTGCAGGGAGTCAGTTGGACCCCCACCACCAACCATGGTTGTGCAGCCATCCGAGGCTGCAGGGGATGGGCTGGAGCTTCCCCCATCACCACTACCACCAGCAGCACTGGCTCCACCAGTGGGCAACCGTCCGAGGCTGCAGGTGATGGGCAGGTACTTCCTGTAGGAGGCTGGCCTGGCTTGTAGTGGGTAACAATGGTACTTACACCTTATGCCAGGTCCAGTTAACCCTTATTAGTAGAGTGTAGTAGTGTTCTAGCAGCTTAGGCTGATAGAGGTAGCTATAGTAGATCAGCCAAGGCTGAACTAGGAGACATGTAAAGCGCATGCAATACCACTTATATCCTATAGGTACTATATCATAAGAAAGACAATACTCATAGTTACTAAAAATAAAGACCCTTTATTTTAGTGACAATATGCCAAAATATCTCAGAGGATATACTCTCTTAGGAGGTAAGAAACATACACAACATATACACAACTAACCAAATCAGGTAAGTAAAACAGTCAGAAAGTAGTGTAAACACTGTAGAACACAATAGGATGCAATAGGCCTAGGGGCAACACAAACCATATACTAAGAAAGTGGAATGCGAACCACAAATTGACCCCTAGGCAAGTGTAGTGTTTAGAGGGTTGCTGGGAGTGTAAGAAAACACTAAGGGTGTAAAGGAGACCCCACCCCAAGACCCTGGAAAGTAGGAGTAACGTATACTATTTCCCCAGAAACACACTAAAGTTGTGATAAAGGATTTTGAAAGGACCACAACAGACTGCAAAGCACTGAAGATGGATTCCTGGACCTGAAGACCTGCAAAGGAAGGGAACCAAGTCCAAGAGTCACTAAAGTGTCCAGGGGGGCAGGAGCCCACTAAACCCCGGATGAAGGTGCAAAATGGCTGCCTTCAGGTGGAAGAAGCGACAGGTTTTGCAACAACGAAAGGAGGCAGGAAGTTCTTCGTCATGCAGAAGATGTCACACAGCATGCTGGAGGATGCAGAGTTGTTTCCTTGGCAAAATACCGCATACAAACCTTGCCAGCTGCAAGAGTCGCGGTTGGAGAAAAAGGGTGCTGCTCGGGCCCAGGAAGGGCCAGGATGTTGCCACTTCATAGAGGAGACAGAGGGGGCCCTCAGCAACATAGAGAGCCCTCAGACAGGAAGGAAGCACCCACTGAAGTCCTTGAACATGGGTTTAAGAAGTCTGAACACTGCGGTCATCTTAACACTGCAAAGAGAGGTCCTACGATAATGGAGATCAACTCAGGAAGCTGAGCATCACAGGACGGAGTGCTGGGGGGCCTAGGCTCAGCTGTGCATGGAGGATTTCTTGGAAATGTGCCCAGAAGCCCTTGTAGCTGCAGATCACAAGGTGCACAGGATTACTGTCTGGGGAGGGGAGGCAAGGACTTACCTCCTCCTTTAAGTTTGGACAGTTGGACCACTGGACAGTCTGGTTCACTTGGGTCCACCACCTGTGTTCCAGGGGCCACGCTTGTCAGGGTGAGAGAGGACCCAGTGTACCAGTGCCGCTGACGTTTGGTGCCTGCTGGAGCAGGGGGAAGATTCTTCGACCGACAGGAGATTTCTTTGTGGCTTCCAGTGCAGGGTGAAGGCAGGCAGCCCCCAGAGCATGCACCACCAGGAAACAGTTGAGAAAGCTGGCAGGATTAGGTGCTACAATGTCGCTGGTGGTCTTCTGGCTACTTTGTTGCAGTTTTGCAGGCGTCCTGGAGCAGTCAGCGGTCGATCCTTGGCAGAAGTCAAAGAGAGAAGTGTAGAGGAAACCTGATGAATTCTTGCAAGTCGTAATCTCCCGAAAATCCCAATGAAGATTCCCTAAATAGCCCTCAGAGGAGGATTGGCTACCTAGTAAGCTATTCACCTATCAGGAGGGGTCTCTGACATCACCTGCTGGCATTGGCCACTCAGAGGCCTCCAGAGTGCTCCCACACCTCTGGAAACAAGATGGCAGAGGTCTGAGACACACTGAAGGAGCGCTGGGTACCACCCCTGGGGTGGTGATAGACAGAGGAGTGGTCAACCCCCTTTCCTTTGTCCAGTTTCGTGCCAGAGCAGGGACTGGGGGTTCCCTGAACGGGTGTAGACTGGCTTATGCAAGGAGGGAACCATCTGTGCCCTTCAAAGCATTTCCAGAGGCTGGGAGAGGCTACCCCTCCCCAGCCTTTAACACCTATTTCCAAAGAGAGAGGGTGTAACACCCTGCTCTCAGAGGAAATGCTTTGTTCTGCCTTTCTGGGACTGGACTGCCCAGACCCCAGGAGGGCAGAACCCTGTCTGTGGGGTAGCAGCAACTGTAGCTGCAGAGAAAACCCCAGACAGCTGATTTGGTAGTACTGGGGTCATTAGTGGAGCCCCTGGGTGCATGGAATTGACTCCCCAATACCAAATTTGGAATGGGGGGACAATTCCATGATCTTAGACATGTTACACGGCCATATTCAGAGTTACCATTGTGAAGTTACATATAGGTATTGACCTATATCGAGTGCACACGTGTAATGGTGTCCCCCCACTCACAAAGTCCGGGGAAATGGCCATGAACTAAGTGGGGGCACCTTTGCTAGCGCAAAGCTGCCTTCACGCGTAGTAACTTTGTACCTAACTTTCAGCAAGTGAAGGTTAGACATATAGGTGACTTATAAGTTACTTAAGTGCAGTGAAAATGGCTGTGAAATAACGTGTGCTTTATTTCAATCAGGCTGCAATGATAGTCCTGTGTAAAGGTTTGTCTGAGCTCCCTATGGGTGGCAAAAGGAATTCTTCAGCCCATATGGCTCTCCTGGAACCCCAATACCCTGGGTACCTAGGTACGATATATTAGGGAATTATAAGAGTGTTCCAGTATGCCAATTTAAATTGATAAAAGTGGTCACTAGCCTATTGAGACAAATTTAAAGGCAGAGAGAGCATGAGCACTGAGGTTCTGATTAGCAGAGCCTCAATGACACAGTTAGGCACTACACAGGTATACACATTCAGGCCACAAACTATGAGCACTGGGGTCCTGGCTAGCAGGATCCCAGTGAGACAGGCAAAACATACTGGCATACATGTAAAATTGGGGGTAACATGCCATGAAAGATGGTACTTTCCTACACTTCCCCCTACCACCACCACCAGCAGGCAGCAGTCCGTGGCTGCAGGGGATTGGCCGGTGCTTTCCCAGCAGCACCACCACCACTGAGCAGCCGTTACCACCGGCAGACAGTCTGTAGTCCTGCCTCCATGGGCTGTTGTGCAGCCTGCACCCTGCAAATCCTGAGGGTCTGACACCCAGCTGAGAGAATGTGACCTTGCACTCCCCAAGATCTGCATCACAGGGCACGATGCCCCCTCAAGAACCAGTGGGTATGGCACTCAATTAACCCATCCTCAGCAGGATCAGGCAAAGGGCATGATGACCCCTCCAGAACCAGTGGGCAAGTCACCCACTTAAGAGACTGTGGCCTTGCACTCCCCAGGACAAAGAGCAATGGGCATGTTACCCCCTTCAGAGCCAGTGGGCAAGTCACCCACTTGAAAGACTGTGGCTTTGCACTCCCCAGGGCATTGCAGTGGGCATGTTGCCCCCTCCAGGACCAGTGGTGTTTTTCCATCTGCCGGCTGAGGTGCCCCCCGTTTCACATCCCCCTGAGGTGCCTGCCTGTTTTCGAACTGATGCCCCTGCAGTGTTCTCGCTGTGTTTTTGCAGGAGACAAGTGGGGCTTTGGACTTTGTCATGTGGCCCTGTGGCCCACGCACATTGAGGACTGGGCAGTGTCCCTTGATTTGTACATATTATATACTTTTAGATTGGATGTACACATTTTTGATGTATTTATATTATTACACTCACTTTCATCTATTCGTGTTGTCCTTGCATTATTCCTGAGGGGTACGGGGTATATATGTTTTCGTACTGCATCTGATTGTGTGTATCGTGTTGGGGGGTGGGGAAGTGTGTGCTGCGTGTGTGTGTCACTCTCCTTTTCCTCCCCCTCCCCTGTGTGCTAGGCAGCTATATGCACTGTGGTCATCTTCACCGTCATTCGTGGTGGAGCAGTATGTAGAAGATCATTGGGAAGATCTGCAGCTCGGGCTCCATGGTGGAACGGTTCTTCCCTGTGTCTCCAAAGGTGAGTCGTTTCCCTCCTGTGCAGTGTTTCCACCAGGCTTTTGATGTCATTGGTACTGCCCTGGAAAAGGTGGCGGATTGGATTGTCATTATACAGTGGGTGGAACATTGTCTTCCATCAGGCTGTATGTGGCTACCGCCGTGGTGGCTGTTGTTTCAGCCCTGGCGGTCAATGTGGTAAAGTGGCTGTCTATCTGAGCTCTTTCCGCCAAGGTCGTAATTTGGTGGTATATACCGCAAGCCTGTTGGCAGTATTAACGCCACTTTATCATCGACCGCCAGGGTTGTAATGTAATGTAATTATGCTGTGGACCATATTCTTAAGACAGGAATCAATCTGCAAAACCTTTCTGCAAGGGAGTTTGTTGATAAAATACAAGGTGAGGATGAAAACACTGCAGTACAGCTTAAATAATTTGATGGCATGTCAACGTGGGACTAATGATTACTGGTACCGTCATCATTGAGAACCTAAATGCTCCACAACTTAGGTCATTCTACTTGGTTTGTAATGCTTAGTTGCGCAGAGTATTTATGGGATGAATTTGTAAGACAAGCAAACTCTAACATTAGGGATATCCACTTGATACAGCAGGAGAACTTTGCTCTTTGGATTTTGCTAATGTATGTAGGTAGTGAAATCACAAGTTTCAAGCGATGCTGGGTTTTATATTCAATAAAACAAATCCTCCTCTTAGAGAAATTACAGATTGTTGTGGGAGAAAAGAATACTAGACAAGAGGCGCTCCTCATATAAACATGTCCCTATGGATAGATGATGAACCAAAATTTGAAGTGAGACTGAGAGCATACTGTCTTTCATAGAAGTGAATGGTACCTGGCATCTTACTGGGACACACCCCATTTGAAATGTTTTTGGTGCTTTCAGCCTCCTTCCAGTTAGTGACAGGAATGGGTGTGAAACCAATACTGAATCCCGGAAAGCTAAGCATTTCTAAAGTAGACAGAATTCTAAATTCAGCAAGGGGTCATTTGTGTAGATCCTACAATGTTTTCCTACAGAAAATAACAGCTGAAAAAAAAAATATTGAAATAGAGCTGAAAAAAACAACAATTTTTCTCAGCGTTTTACTCTGTAACTTTTTCCTGCAATGTCAGATTTTTTAAAGCAATATACCGTTACGTGTGCTGGACTCTGGTTGCAGGGATATATGGCTTGTAGGTTCATCAAGATCCCTAGGTACCCAGAGCCAATAAATGAGCTGCACCTTGCAATGGGTTTTCATTCTATACAGGGTATACAGCAATTCATTTGCTGAAATATAAAGAGTGAAAAATAGGTATCAAGAAAAACTTGTATTTCCAAAATGGGAATAAAATAAGGTATTGAGCAGTAGTGGTTATATGCCCATCTCTGAATTCCAGGGTGCCCATACTAACGTGAATTACAGGCCATTTCTCAAATAGACGTCTTTTTTACACACTGTCTTACATCTGGAAGGAAAAAATGTAGAGAAAGACAGGGGCAATAACACTTGTTGTGCTATTCTGTGTTCCCCCAAGTCTCCCGATAAAAATGGTACCTCACTTGCGTGGGTAGGCCTAATGCACGCAACAGGAAAGGCAACATGGACACATCACATTTTTACTTTGAAGTCTGACGTGTTTTTTGCAAAGTGCCTAGCTGTAGATTTTGGCCTCTAGCTCAGCCGGTACCTATGGAAACCTACAAAACCTGCACATTTTTGAAAACTAGACACATAGGGGAATCCAGGATGGGCTGACTTGTGGGGCTCTGATCAGGTTCTGTTACCCAGAAACCTTTGCAAACCTCAAAATGTGGCCACAAAAACACTTTTTCCTCACATTTCGGTGACAGAAAGTTCTGGAATCTGAGAGGAACCACAAATTTGCTTCCACCCAGCGTTCCCCCGCATCTCCAGATAAAAATGATACCTCACTTGTAGAGGTAGGCCTAGTGCCCGCGACAGGAAATGCCCCAAAACACAACATGGACACATCACATTCTGACAAAGAAAACAGAACTGTTTTTTGCAAAGTGCCTAGCTGTGGATTTTGGCCTCTAGCTCAGCATGCACCTAGGGAAACCTAGCAAACCTGCACAGCTTTGAAAACTAGACACCTAGGGGAATCCAAGATGGGGTGACTTGTGGGGCTCTGATCAGGTTCTGTTACCAAGAATCCTTTGCAGACCTAAAAATGTGGCCAAAAAAACTGTTTTTCCTCACATTTCGGTGACAGAAAGTTCTGGAATCTGAGAGGAGACACACATTTCCTTCCACGCAACGTTCCCCCAAGTCTCCCGATAAAAATGATACCTCATTTGTGGGGGTAGGCCTAGTGCCCGCGACAGGAATAGATCACACAACGGTCAATGTTGGTACTTACATGAGGCAACTGTTGACCCTGGGGTGATCCATTCCTTACGCAGGCACTAGGTATAGGCACTCAAGTGGGGTAGTGCCTTTATCAGGACAGGTGAGGAATCACTGAGTGATAGGAATTTTGTGGATCGCAGCATATTCCTGTAGTTTGTGTGACAGAAATGCAAGAAAAATTTAGTTTTTATTCAACATTTCAACTTTGCAGGGTATTCTGGGTAAGAAAACTTTGAGGAATCCACACAAGTCACACCTCTGTGGACTCCCCCGGATGCCTAGTTTCCAGAAATGTTTGGGTTTAGTATGTTTCCCTATATATCTGCCTAACCCAGGACCAAAAACACTGGTACCTGCCTTACAAAACCAGTTTGTTTTGTGATAGATAATTTTGATGTCTCCACAATACAATTTGGGCAGTGGAATTCAGGGATGAACTAAATTGGGGAGCTCCCAAAAGATCACCCTCTCTGTGCTTGCCCCCGCATTCACCTGCTCTCTGGGTTGGGCTAACCCACTATTGCCCTGTTGCACAGACTGTGCTTGCGAAGGGACAACAGGACTGCCCTCATCACCTCCCTCACAATTTACTGGAAGGAGTTATCCAATGGGACTCTTCCAACTGAAAAATCACTCCCAGAGTCTGCGCCATTGTCCTATCCCACAGATGCTGTCTCAGTATCTGCTGTCTCAGTCTCTGATCCTATGTCAGAGCGGTCCTCTATAACCAGAGTGACGTCAGCAGCAGTCATCCATCAAGATGCCATCTCAGCTATTGGCTAAACTGTTGCTCTAAAACACTAGCATACATAGACAGTCACAAAATTGCTGGTGTGTGTGTGTGTGTGATATGTACAACAGTAGAGGCCACCTTACCTGCGCTTCTTCCCTCAATCAGCACGTTCTTTCAAGACACTCAAAAACCTTGTCACATACCATTCGTCACAGTCTTTAGCACCTCCTGCGCCCAGTCCAAAAATCATTATTGGTGCTCCCACTCCCATGTCCTCCTCCTCGGATCCCCTCATTACCACCCAGCAAACATGCTCTTCATCTCTCCGTAGCCACCCCGCACATACATTTCATTTGTATTATAGCGAAGGTAGTGGCTGACTTTACTAACGTACTCAGCTATTTACTTAAAATACAGATTTGCTCTTTGCAGTAGTCATATAAACCTTCTGCTCTTCTTTATGGCACTAAAACTGCAACTAGACAAAAGTCTGATCCTTTTGTAGCAGAAACATAATCACAAGACTTACTTGACTTCTTTACTGCTGCCTAAAAGCTACAGTTGAAATGCGTCAGTTGAAGTATGTGCACTGATTTGAAGACGCAAGCTGCAACTGCAAGACAACTGGTGGCAATATATATATATATATATATATAGATCACTTTTATGTGTGGGTCTGGTTTTCCTAGGGGCCGATTGCAGCCCCCAGGGAAACCACACATGCACGGACAAAAGTGATATATATATATATATATATATATATATATATATCTCTATATAGATATATCTATCTACAGATCTCTCTCTCTCTCTCTCTATATATATATATATATATATATATATATATCATCAGAAGAAACCCCGACTTTTCGAGGCTCGTGTGCGGCGGTCTTGACATGGGATCGGGAATCCCATTAATATTTTAATCAGTATATCTCACCCAATTAGGACAAGAAATCAAGACGCAAAACGGACAGTTCCAAAATATATTAAAAGAAAGAAAAATGGTCCTCTTCCCAACGCGTTTCAGCAGTAGCCTTGTTCACGGATGGGGGAATACTACATACAGCAGACATAAATACAAATACATAGACACAAAAGAAGGACTTAAATCAACATACAAATATATGTCCAAGTACAAAAAGTGAGTGCCATCTTGTAAAGGTTACATAGACCATAGTATCAAAAGTATATCCATATTTTAATATAGTTGCCTTAAATATATACAACTGGTGCAAGTTACATGTTCAATTCCTCAATTATTAACTGTGTAACCTTATATAATGTTGGAGCATGTAAGAGCCATACGGAATTTCGAACGTAACTACCCTGTAGCACGACACTTTCATGAAGTACATCAAGGTGATGAAAAACAACTCACATACCTGGTCTGTGACCAGATTAAACTTAATTCACGAGGTGGTGATAGACAGAAGATGTTACGGGTTCTTGAATCAAAATACATCATTAAATTTATGACTCTGTCTCCCAATGGGTTAAATTTAAGTGAAGAGATGAATACTCATCTTGGTAGTTAAATGATTATTTACTGGATTTTCTGTTTTCTTTTCGAGCTTTCTTTGATATTTATGTATTAGTTTTGCAAAGACTATTGTTTCTATTTTTGATATGAAGCTTTTTTTGGGGGTGTTTGTGGTTTCATTATATCTAATTTTGATAGAGACATGAAATATAATAGGACATTATTTGAGAGCAAGATCTTTATCGTACCTCATGCACACTGAAATGATTTGTGATATGATATGGTACTGTCTTACCAATAATTTCTTTCTATTTGATAACCAAATATATAAGCAGATCCAGGGAACTGCGATGGGTACATGCTTTGCCCCAAGCTACGCAAACTTATTCATGGGTTCGTGGGCGGACCAGGTATCCTCCAACATAGCCAACTATGATGACAATGTGGTGTTATGGTGCCGATATATAGACGATATTTTCATCATCTGGAGAGGTGATGTTGATTCGGCACTCAGCTTTGTGACAACTTTAAATGATAACCAATATAATCTTTTTTTTTTTTTTTTTTAACTTTTCTTTTATTGTTAATAACACAATATGATACAGAGTCAGTGGGATCAGGGTCCCATCAATCGGGAGTAATTACACATCAGTGATATTAGGAAACCGAAGAAGAAGAAGAAAGAAAAAGAAAACTCGTAAGGCAAAAACAAGGTATCAGTCATAATATAAAAACTTGAGGTAGAGTTCACTTCCAACATATTTTAGGCTATGTGGGGGGGTTTAAAGAGGGTAAAGATATGAGGGTAAAGGATAGGTTGTACCTGTTCAGACAAAAGGACCGGGGAGTGCCACCCTGGGAAGCGAGGGATGTTGCTGCACGGATAATGGGTGTTGCAGCTCATGTCAACTCTGTAGTCAGTATCAGTTGGGACCAGGTGACTAGCTGACGACATGGGGAAAAGAATCTACCATGGAGGTCTGTTTGGAGCGTTGCTGGAAGGCGACGTTCGGACTCTAGTGGGTGTTTTAGAAAGGGACGTGGGGATAAGGGGCGAGAGGGAGAGAGAAAGAGAATGAGAGAGGATAGAGAGTAAGAAAGAGGAAAAAGGAGAAAAGAAGAAGAAACAGTAGGAAAAGGGAGAGGGAGAAGGGGAAGAAGAGGAAAGAAAAGAAAGAGTGGGAGAGGAGAAAAGGATAGGAAAGAGAGGAAGAGAAGGGGAGATAAGGAGGGGGGAGAGGGGGGAAAATACAGAGGGAGGGGGAGGTACGGGAGCGAGAGGGAGAGTGGGGAAGAGACGCATGTGGGGGAGGGGAGGGAGAGGGAAGGGAGAAGGGAAAAGTGGTGGTTCCGGGTAGGGCACTATTGCCCCCTTGTGAGGAAGGGAGCCCATACCTGTAGGAATAATTGAGCTTGGTCTTGTAAGTTATAGATGATCCGTTCATGCATAGCAGTGCGGATCATGGCTGTAATCCATTCCTCCGGGCTTGGGGGGGTTTCTGACCGCCAGTGTCTGAGTATGCAAATTTTTGCAGTAGCTAACGCTGTGTGCAACAGTCGCTTGTGTGGTCTAGGGAGGTCTGGTAGGGAGGTCGTATCTTGCAGAAGTATAAGGGCAGGAGGAAGTGGTGACGGAAGTGACATTACTTCAGCCAGAGTGGAGCTCACAGCATCCCAGAGTGGTCTTACTGTTGTACAGTTTACTAAGATATGTATCAGGTCAGAGGATGTTTCTGGACATCGCCAGCAGTTCGCATGCGGGAGGAGTCCGGTCCTATGCAGTTTCGCTGGGGACCAGTGCCATTCATGTAAGATTTTAAAGAGGCAGAATTTCAAGCGTGCTTCCCGGGTGCCTCTGTCTAGTGTCTCTAGGGTAGCTTCCCAATCGTCTGGGTCTAGATCCTGCTGAAGCCTGGTTTGCCACCGTAGACGTAGTTTGTCCATTAGCGGTTGGGAGTAAAGCCGTCGAATAATTAGATCATATAGACCCGACATTACTCCCTTGCATTGTCCCCATTGCTGCAGGTAAGCCACTATCGGTGAGGGAAGGGATCCCCGCTGTGGAGGTATATTCCCTTGGGAGAGACAATGCTTGAGTTGCATGTATCTCCATTCCTGGTTCGGGTGTAGGCCGAACTCCTCCCGTAGCTTGGGGAATGGTTTGAGCACGTCGTTCTCCAGAACCTGTGAGAGGGTAAGGATGCCTGCCTGTTTCCATTGCGGCCAATGGAGTACCTCGCCACCTATGCGTAGGCCACTGTTGTGCCACAGGGGCCCTTGGGCATGTATAAGGGGGTGGACCCCAAACAGTCGGTGGGCCCTTTGCCAGGATGCCCTGGTCGCCGCCAGGATAGGATTCACTGAGTTAGAGGCTGGGAGGTCTGCACGGTAGGGTCCACCGAGTCCTTCGTTCGCAGTCAGGAGTCGTTTTTCCACTGCTATCCACAAGGGGGGATCTGGTATATTCGACAGTGTATTGGATAACTGAGACATTTGGAGGGCTAAAGAATAGTGTTCCACTGATGGGAGTCCCATTCCCCCGTTTATGCGGAGGGCCAAAAGCTTGGCTGGTGATAGCCGCGGTCGCATAGTGCCCCACACGAATGATCTAATAAGTGCATCAATGCCTCTTAGTGTGGAGAGGGGCACTTGTAAGGGCAGGAGACCTAGGATATAGGTGAAACGGGGGTACCGTCACCATTCTGACCGCTTGTACTCTGCCCCACATGGAAAGGCCTAACTGGGTCCATTTCGCAAAGTCCAGTTTCGTCCGCGTGATGAGAGGATCAATGTTGTCCGCAACCATGTGTGCCAGTCCGGGGTTAACGAGCACTCCTAGGTATTTAAGGCATTTTGGCGCCCACCGGAATGGGTAGCCTAGGAGTGCCGCTTTTGTGGTTACTCGCGATAGCGGAAGTGCCTCACTTTTGTCCCAGTTAATACGGTATCCTGATAGGGCTGCGAATTCCTCGATTACCTCTAATAGGGCCGGAATGGATCTTTCCAGGTCCGTGAGTGTTAAGAGGATATCGTCAGCATAGAGGTATATCTTCGAGGTGCCTTCGGGTAGTGGTAGGCCGGTTATGGAGGGGGAGGACCAGATGGCTGCCGCCAAGGGCTCCATCGCTAAAAGGAACAGGAGAGGTGAAAGGGGGCACCCCTGCCGTGTACCCCTTCGGATAGGGAAAGGGTCTGAGAGGAAGCCTCCGCAGTTGACTCTGGCCGCGGGTTGGTCATAGAGCAGTCGTACCATGGAGATAAATTTGTTGCCTAGGCCAAATCTCTCTAAGGCTGCAAATAGGTAGGGCCATTCTATGTGGTCGAACGCTTTTTTGGCGTCTAAGGACAGGGCCGGCGCCGACTCCGGGGAGTCTCTGGCCGCCCATAAGGTATGGCATAGGGTTCGTAGGTGGTTCCTAGACGTGCGGCCCAGTACAAACCCCACCTGTGTATAGTGTATTAAGGACGGGATTACTTTACGTAGTCTGTTTGCCAGGACGCTTGCTAGAATTTTGATGTCCCCGTTAAGTAGAGAGATGGGTCGGTAGCTGCCGCATAATAAAGGATCTCTCCCAGGCTTCGGTATGACAGCTATTGTGGCATTGTTGGATATGGCCCCTAATGTCTGTGTTTCGCAGGCTTCATTGAGGGCTTCGCATAGGATATCAATCGCCTCTGCCCCTACCCATTTGTAAAATTCTGCAGGGTATCCATCCTCTCCGGGTGATTTGTGGTACGGGAGGTCAGAGATGACTTTATCTATCTCCTGTCTGCTTATTTCCCCTTCTAATAGGCTACGGCCCTCGTTTGTTAGGGAGGGGAGGTCTAGCTTCTTTAAAAAGGTGGTAGCTTGCGCTAGGTTAGTCGTGGTTTCCGGCGTGTAAAGGTGTCTATAAAATTGGGCAAATTCGTTTGCAATGGCCTGCGGGTGGGTCAGTATGTCCCCGGAGGGAGAGCAAATCGCTGGGATGGCTAGGGTGGCAGCTCTTTGACGGAGTTGGGCTGCGAGCAGTCGTCCCGCCTTCTCACCCTGTTCATAGTGTCTCCCTTGGAGTCTCTGTAATGCGAATTCGGCCTGGGTGGTGTATAACTCATTAAGGGCCATTTGTGCTTGCTCTAAACTTCGGCGGCCTGGAAGGGAGGGGTTTGCCGTGTATTGTCTGGTTAGTCGGCGTATGTCGAGTTCCAGAGCCGCTTGTTGCTCTTTTCTGTCTTTGTTCGCTATCGCCGCATCCCGCATGAGCTGTCCCCGTATCGAGGCTTTGGCTGCAGCCCACAGAGTTCGACTCGAATCAACCGTACCAAGGTTGTCTTGGGCGAAAGTGGTCGCATGGTCCTGTAGCTGCAACTTACCTTGGGGGGATCGATATCGATGGATCGCTAATCTCCAGGGTTTTCGGCCCGGGGATACCAGGCCTAAGCGGATGGCTATAAGGACTGGGGAGTGGTCTGATAGGCCTCTCTCCAGTATATCATCCTCCACGGTGTGGGCCATAAGATTGTGGGATAGGAGAAAGTAATCGATCTGTGATTGGGTACCGTGCACCGGTGAGAGAAAGGTAAATTCTCTGTCCGTTGGGTGAGTCAGCCTCCAGTGGTCAACCAAACCGTTATCTGCGAGTATATCAGACTGGATGGCCCTGTCTGCGTTGTTACTCGTGTCTAGAGGCCCTGTCCTGTCCAATGCTGCGTCCCTTGCTAGGTTCCAGTCTCCTCCTATAACGTAACGGGATGCCCCTATCTCGGTTAGAAGTCGATTGAGTTGGAGAAAGAAGAGGCGTTTGGGACCTGTTGGTGCATAAACTGATCCCACACACAATGTTGAGTCCCCTATTTTCAGTTTGGTAAATATGTATCGGCCCTCAGGGTCTGTCCACGATTTGACGACCGTGAAAGGGAGGGTTTTGCGTAAGAGGATCGCCACCCCGCTTTTTCTTGGGACATTCTCCATATCGGGTGAGGGTGGAGTGCAACTAAACAAGACGGTTCCCACCCAGTCACGTCGTAATCTATCAGATTCAAGACTGTCTAGGTGTGTCTCTTGCAATAAGGCAATATCTGCCTGCTTAGAATTAAGGTAGGATAGGACTTTCTTCCGTTTGATAAAGTGGGTAAGGCCGTTTACGTTCCATGATATCACCCTGAGGGGAACCACCGGTGCTCCCATCTGGTTGGGTATCCTTGTTTCCTGTGTCCCCCCACCCGGGGGTATGAGCTCGGGGGAGTGGGGTGGACTCTGTGAACTGAAGAGGATGTCGGGGAGAGGGAAGGGGGGGGAATGGTAGGTGGCGGGCGCGTTGGATACGAAGAGGAGTTGAAAAGAGAATAAAGAGAAGACAGTGGGGGGGAGAAGAAATAAAATAAAAAATACAAAAAAAATAAAAAATTTAAAAAGAAGGTAAAGAGGGGGAGACCGGGATACAAATCCCGAAGTGCACGAACTTTGACCGGCGGGTCTAAAAACCTAGGCCGAATGAGCTTCGACGCCCGGCCAGCGGGCCCCGCGCCGGGGGGGGAAGAGGGTGGTGGCGCCCACGGGGCGCCCCAGACCTCCGCGTGGGTGCATCCAATTATGTCGGGGGGGTGTGGAATGTGTTTGTGACCAGAGGATGGGGGGAGGAGGGGAGGGCGCATGTTGGCCGCGTCCCTTTGCGGGGGGGGGATGGAGGAAGCGCGAGGAAAGGACAGGGGCAAGTATTGTTGTTACTAAGGTTGCTTCCCCTTGGTTATTCTGAGGGGTTGTGGCATGTATATGCTCTGGGACTTGGCATCTGTGGTCTGTTCTGCTTTGCACCAACGCCCATCATTATGTCACTATTGCGTTTGTTAGTAGATCGGGGTCTAGAGCTCAAAACCCAGTTCAGAATCATTTTGCCCCAGCCCTGCCAGGGCAAGCCAGTAGTGTGCAAGGGTATTGCGTCAGTTCCCATATTTTCCAGAGGACGTTATGGGTCCTGATTCTAGATGGGAGAAGTGATACGGGACATGGAAAGTGTTACCCGGCATGAAAGGGAAGGACGTTGAGAAACAAAAGTAAAGGTAATCGGGGGCCAACAAAAACTATCACACAATCCGAACAGTCTGAGCAGTCCGAGGCGGTTAAAGCCTTCTGGGGGGGGGGGGTCGGTTCTCCGTGGTTCCATGTTTGAGGAGTGTACATTAAAGTAGAGTACTCATCATGTCTCTATGTCTGGGCTTTTTCATCAAAGTTCCAATGTTTCCTGCAACGTTTCTATGGCAGTCTGTGGTTGTAGATATCGAGAGCTTGTAGGAAAACTGTGTCCATGTTGGTTTCAGGTAGTAGGCACCTAGGATTTCAAAGGGGATCGGGACTTGTCTCTGTCCGGCAGTTGTGTGTGCATCGCCACCGCCTGTAGGACTTGGCCCCTGTCATCAAAACTTTTTGTTAACCTCTCCAGGTCTCTGCCCCTGGTTTGGGGGTCTGTGGTAGGTCTTCCGTCGGTGTCCAGAGCAATTTCCGATTGGCCCATTCCCCTGGTTTGGTTCTGTGTGTCTTGGGGGGGGTTGGGTTGTTAGTTCCATGGATTGTGTCGGATCATGCAGCCCCTCTAGGAATGACTTCAAATCCTCTGGGTCATAGAAGGTTCGTGACTCTCCGTTCTTAGTTATCCACATCCTGGCTGGCTCGAAGAGGCCGAATTTAACGTCCAGATGGCGAAGGCGAGGGCGGAAGGAGAGAAAGGCTCTTCTTCGATCTGCTGTTTCTTTGGAGAAGTCTGCTGAAAGGCGGATTTCGAGGGGACCGAGCCGGAGTGGGCCTTGCCTTCGGGACATCTGTAGCAATTGGCGGACCTGCCCGTGCCGGAGGAAGCAGGCTATGATTGGACGAGGACGATCTTGTCCGTTTTGTCTCTTGAGACCAAGTCTATGCGCTCTTTGAAATTCCAGAGGGGGGTCAAATGTTACGTCGGCTAGTTTGGGAAGCGTGTCTCGCAGGTAAGAGAGGATATCTGTACCCTCAATGCCTTCCGGAAATCCGAGGAAGCGGATGTTGTTTCTGCGGCTTCGGTCCTCAAGGTCGGTTAACTTGCTGCGAAGGTACAAGAGTTCCTGATCTCTGTCAGTCTGTGAGACCACTTGACTTTCCACGGCCGCAACTCGATGGTCCAGTCCGGAGATTTGTGACTGGAAGCCCGCTATTTCCAAGCGCATGGATCTCGTTTCCGCTGTTAATGCTGACATGGCAATGTCCATACCTTCCAGTTTGCGGCCTACTGCCGATATCTCCTGCAGTATACGATCCATTGATGCTCCTTGAGTATTGTCTGACATGGTGTCGTGTGAGGGGTGCGGAGAGGCTGCGGGAGCAGGATATTTCTGTTGACGCAGGGCTTCAGAGAAGAGTAGTTGGCGAGCAGGTTTACACGGTGCTTTACCTGCCGTCTTGCCTCTGGGCATTGCGGGTTTCTCCCTGCAGGTGGGGATCCAAGGGGGTGCCTGTTCGTGTCTCAATGAGGGCGATCAGCGTGGGCGGAAGAGGAGAGAGGGTGACAGGTGGGGTTCAGAGTTCAGGGGGGTACCTCTCTAAATGGCCTCCTGGGGGGGCTGTCGTTGGTGTATATGTACGAGGGGAAGGATCACGGTGTTGGCTCTATAGCGTTCAACGTCCCGCAGGGCTGTTCCGTGGAGAGAGGGGTTGTTTTGGAGCCGAGCCGAGGTCCGATGTTACTCCTGACCCTCTTTGCTCTTCATGCCTCGTCAGTTCCTGTTAGTATGGTATTGCTTCTTTTGTTGTTATGTTTGTGTTGATCGTTTTCCTTTCTCTTTTTTCCTTTTCTCCTCTTTTTTTTTTTTTTGTTTTGTTTTCTTACTCTTTGCCCCCTCTTGTGCTTGCCTCTCTTTTTATTAGGTAGTTTGCTCCTTTACTCTTTGCCTTCTCCTCTTCCTTTCGTCTTCCTCCTCTCTCCGCTCGTTGTTATATTCCTCTCTCTCTCTCCCCACTCCCGGCCCCTCTCACATTTATCCACCACCCTCCTCTCCGTACGTCTCTCACCCTCTCTGACTCACCAGCTCGGCTCTCATCTCTCCAACCTCTTCGGGGCCTCTGTCATTTCTCAGGGGGTCTTCTCTGGAGCAGGTAAGGCTGGGAGGGTGGGGGCAGCCGTCCGTTGCGCTCCGCTGGTGGTGAGGCCTCCTGTCGCCGGTCCCGTCACCCCCGGCAGAAAGGGGGAGGGTGGAGAGGCACTGGGAGACGCGTCGTTGTTGTTCCGGGCCCTGATGGTGGTCGGCTCCGTTCTCCCCCTTCGGTAGCTATCGATCAGGAGGGAGGGAGGGGTCAGGCGGCGTCCCGGCCTGTTGCCGGCTCCGGAAGCCGCAGTTGAGCCGCTATCAAGGCGCGGGCAGGGACGAAGGACGCGCTCTCTCCCACTTCAGGCTTCAGCGAGGGACGCGTCTCTCCGCGTCGGGGTGATTCCACACTCGAGGTCGCAGCTCAAGGGCCTGCCGTAGGCCTCAGGCCTCCTCCCCTCGCTCCGTTCGGCGCCTCCGGGGAGGGCGCTCCCCCCACGTCACGGACGTCGGTCGTTCACTGTCTCCAACTCCTACGTCGGCCCCCGCCGCGTTCGGGGGTCCCGTGGAGCGCCCCCAGCGCCGCCGCCACCGCCGCGAGGCCCGCCGCCGTGCGGAGCTCGGCTCTCAGGCGGCCATCATGGATCGCGGCCAGACCACGCCCCAACCAATATAATCTTAAACTGAGTGATCAACATAGCAGTACATCTATCCAGTTCCTTGATGTTGAAGTAAGTGTTGAAAATAATCTGGTACAGACCAGACTATATAGAAAAAAACAGCAGGTAACAGCCTGTTAAATGCTAAGAGTGCTCATCCTTCTAACTTGATCAGAAGTATACCATATGGTGAACTCCTAAGAGCAAGACGAATATGCAGCACTGATGAAAAGTATCAGCAAGAACGTAGGATTATGTGTGCAAGATTCAGTGAAAGAGGATATAGTGATAATACAATTTGGCAAGCTGTAAAGAAAGTTGAGGGAGTAGTAAGATCAGAAATACTATATCATACACAACAAAATAAAACATCTGATGAGAAGATTAGGTTTATTACGACCTACTCCAATCAAACATTCAATCTAAGGCGAGCACTTACCAGAAGCTGGCATATCCTTCAAACAGACCCGGATCTACAGGAATATGTGTGGAATAGTCCTGCACTAACTTTCCGTAAGGGCAGGTCACTTAGAGACAACCTCAGCCCCAATATGGTGCTTAGTAGCACTAACTCTGAGAGTGGGAGATCTGTAATCTCAGGATTTTACTGTTGTCATCAATGTAAAGCCTGTAGATATAGTAAGGATTCCAAAAATGTAATATGGGGTGCTGGTCAAGGTGAATATGCCATCAAGGGTTTCTTTACATGTAACACAGATTTCTGTGTATACTGTCTACGATGTCCATGTGATAAAATATATGTAGGCAGTACAATCCATAAAGCAAAAAAGAGAATGTTGGAGCATGTAAGAGCCATACGGAATTTCGACCGTAACTACCCTGTAGCACGACACTTTCATGAAGTACATCAAGGTGATGAAAAACAACTCACATACCTGGTCTGTGACCAGATTAAACTTAATTCACGAGGTGGTGATAGACAGAAGATGTTACGGGTTCTTGAATCAAAATACATCATTAAATTTATGACTCTGGTGGTCATTCTGACCCTGGCGGTCTTTGACCGCCAGGGCGGAGGACCGCGGGAGCACCGCCGACAGGCCGGCGGTGCTCCAATGGGGATTCCGACCGCGGCGGTAAAGCCGCGGTCGGACCGGCACCACTGGCGGGGTCCCGCCAGTGTACCGCGGCCCCATTGAATCCTCCGCGGCGGCGCAGCTTGCTGCACCGCCGCGGGGATTCCGACCCCCCCTACCGCCATCCAGATCCCGGCGGTCGGACCGCCGAGATCCGGATGGCGGTAGGGGGGGTCGCGGGGCCCCTGGGGGCCCCTGCAGTGCCCATACCACTGGCATGGGCATTGCAGGGGCCCCCGTAAGAGGGCCCCTACATGTATTTCACTGTCTGCTGCGCAGACAGTGAAATACGCGACGGGTGCAACTGCACCCGTCGCACAGCTTCCACTCCGCCGGCTCGATTCCGAGCCGGCTTCATCGTGGAAGCCTCTTTCCCGCTGGGCTGGCTGGCGGTCTGAAGGCGACCGCCCGCCAGCCCAGCGGGAAAGTCAGAATTACCGCCGCGGTCTTTCGACCGCGGAACGGTAACCTGACGGCGGGACTTTGGCGGGCGGCCTCCGCCGCCCGCCAAGGTCAGAATGAGGGCCTCTGTCTCCCGATGGGTTAAATTTAAGTGAAGAGATGAATGCTCATCTTGGTAGTTAAATGATTATTTACTGGATTTTCTGTTTTCTTTTCGAGCTTTCTTTGATATTTATGTATTGGTTTTGCAAAGACTATTGGTTCTATTTTTGATATGAAGCTTTATTTGGGGGTGTTTGTGGTGTCATTATATCTAATTTTGATAGAGACATGAAATATACTAGAATTGTCAAGTACAACATATAAGGTTACACAGTTAATAATTGAGGAATTGAACATGTAACTTGCAGCAGTTGTATATATTTAAGGCAACTATATTATAACATGGATATACTTTTGATACTATGGTCTATGTAACCGTTACAAGATAGCGCTCACTTTTTGTACTTGGACATATATTTGTATGTTGATTTAAGTCCTTCTTTTGTGTCTATGTATTTGTATTTATGTCTGCTGTATGTAGTATTCCCCCATCCGTGGACAAGGCTACGGCTGAAAGGCGTTGGAAGGAGGACCATTTTTCTTTCTTTTAATATATTTTGGAACTGTCCGTTTTGCGTCTTGATTTCTTGTCCTAATTAGGTGAGATATACTGATTAATATATATATATATATATATATATATATATATATATATATATATATATATATATCTATAGATATATCCATGTAGATAGACATATCTATCTACATGGATTGATATATATATATATATATATATGTATATATATATATATATATATATATATGTATTTTTTTTGTGGTAGTTGTAGGGTTTCCTTGGGGCCAAAAAGGCCCCCAGGGAAACCGTACAACTACTAAAAGAAAGTGCCCCCACAGGGGGTCGCCCTCCCTATGGGCGACCCCCTGTCAATTTCGTTTTTTTTTTTTTATTTTATTTTTTTATTAGCCCCTGGGGGGGGGCGCGATTGCGCCCCCCCCAGGGGGCCCCAACATCAACAATAAAAAATACGGTCCCACAGGGGGTCGTCCTGCCTATGGGCGACCCCCTGTCAATGTCCTTATTTTTATTTTTTAAACATAGCCTCTGGGGGTGGCGCCCCCCAGGGGGCCCCAACATAAATGTTTTAAAATATGGCCCCCGGGGGGGGCGGCCCATTTTCCTAGGGGGGCTGACTCCCCCAAGTAAAATCCCTGGTGTCTAGTGGCGTTCCCTGGCCCCCGATTGCAGCTATGCTGCGATCGGGGGCCAGGAAACGCATTCAGGAAGGCCTCGTATGAAAGGGGAGAGTCTCTCCTTTCATACGAGGCCTTCCCCGCTTCCTGCTCCGATGGGGAAAACAACAGTGTGACGTCAGCGCACATCACAAGGGGCGGGTGGGGGGCGGAGGAGACACAGAAGCTCTTCAGTGTCTCCAGGGGATTAAAAAAGAAAAAGAAACATTTTCAAACTGCCTCCCCGGTGTCAGCCACTGGTCATGACCCGCACCAGGGAGGTAGCGTGGAAGGGGTTAAGCATAGAACACCTATTTGTCAAACTGCTGAGAATTTTTTTTTCTAGTTGACACTTCTCCAGCTATTTAAACCTTGGCATTGTTAAATAGTTACTTGGACAATACTAATGCTATGAAGTCTCTTTCAATGCCGTAAAAGACAGTATTCAGTGTCCAATATTTCCTAATTAACTAAAACTGTTAAATTGAGAAATTGACCTAGAAGAAACAATTGCTACTGCAATAGCACAGGAAATTTCACAAAGCAGCCAGAGTTCTGCACCTCCCAGTCAAGATCCTCTTGGACAACCAGTAATAGAAAATAAAGCTGCTATAGCAATGAATGAAGTGAAGAAGCAGTGCAACCAGCAAGAGAAGAAAAAGTTAACTTGGAAGATTTAGTCGAACAACTCAATAATGAGCAGAAAGAAATATACCTGGCAGTAAAAGAAAAGACGGAGCATGAAATCTTTCACAAAAACCATGAATATAAATGTTAAAGTTTTAAACCAATTCTTTTTCTATATCACCTGGCAAGCTGGAACTGGAAAAAGATTTTTAATATAATTTCACATATGTACAGAAGACTAGGGATTCTATTTCATTGTGTGTAGTAACAGCCCTTACTGGATTAGCTGTACACAAAATCAAAGGAATCGCCTTACATCATTTACTTATGCTCCCATTTGAACACAACAATAAACTGGATTGCCAAATGTTATCTGGAGAAGGTTGTTATGAAGGTTCCAGAGTTTTGAAGGAATTGAAACTTTTAATCATCGATGAGGTGAACATGGTCTCAAACGTAATGCTTGCCTTTGTACATTTAAGGATGCAACAGATATTGAAGACAGAGTATGATGTCCTTTTGGAGGAAAACATGTAACTGTTTTAGTGATTTGTTACAACTTACCCTAGTAAAAAATACAGCCTGTCTTTAAAACATTCTTACATGAAGAAATGTTTTAAGAAGTGTTGGAAATGTCAAGTTATTCATGGTAACATGATTGTGAAAATTGTTCTTTTTCTTCAAAAACAAAAATAGATTCAGAACAATTTATCTACCTAACTCTACTAGATTGTAAAACTTTCAGTTTTGATTTTTTTTTAAAATATGCAACAAACAATAATACCTGCAGAAAAAATAACTTCAATCTTCTATCAACTTTGAACATAAGAAAAACTAGCAAGTATAGCATCTTAATTCTACAGCCATGCAGTGCAGATGGAACTAAATTGGAAACTCAAATTAAAAAATTTCAAGCAGGGCAAACCTCAATTTGTAGTAAAACATATACCTATACAGCCATTATTGTCCATGAAGGAATGTTATATCTGGACATTACACCATATACATAAAAATACAACTGAATGGGCAGAATGTAATGATACTAAACTTAAATTTAAGCAGAGATTACCCTATGAATTAACAAGTTCTTACCTTCTGTTTCTTGAGCAAAGTTCTAAAGAGGATTATTACTGGAGAAATTAAATAGTATGTGTGGGAGTTTTAATATAACGAAATAAGGCATCATACGGCCAAACAAGGGTGATATCTTTCTAAGGGATCATAAATCTTCAAATCTTCTTACGCTTGGATGGAAACCACAGACATAGGCCCTCATTACAACATTGGCGGTAAAATCCGCTTACCACCGTGCAGAAGACCGCCAACACACCGCCGCAGCAGCAGAATTCCGCCATGGTCATTATGTCCCACAGTTCAGAATCCGCCAAAATTCAGACACCCACACAAGTCCGCACACCAAAGGTCAGTGATAAACTGGCGAAAACAAAACCTCCACCGTCACGCCAACAGAAATACGCCCACACTATCATGATACACGAATCCACGCGGCGGTCTTTGAACCGTGGTATTCCATTGGCGGTACACACCGCCACGCTCAAAATACACACACTCTTACAAAACGCAGCCACATTGGACAAATCAAAATACACACACCTGATACACATACACACACCACTCCCACACAACCATTACAATATAAAACACACACCCACATTACCCACACACCCCTACGACAAAATTACAGAGAGAAGGCCAGAGAGGGACACTACAAACTACTACCAAGCATCCACAGGCACACAATACCATCACCCACATTACTTCCACGCACGTCACACAACACAACACTAAATATCACCCCACTTATCACTACACACACCACCCCACACATCACCCACACCACCCCATGGCACGGCAAAGACACCCCAGGATCTCTGAGGAGGAGCACAGGGTCATGGTGGAGGAAATCATCCGGGTAGAGCCACAGCTATTCTGATCACAGGTGCAGCACACCTCCATAGCTAGGAAGATGGAGATATGGCGAACAATAGTGGACAGGGTTAACGCAGTGAGACAGCACCCAAGAAATAGGGATGACATCAGGAAGAGGTGGAACGACCTACGGGGGAAGGTGCGTTCCGTGGTCTCAAGACACCACTTTGCGGTAGAGCGGACTGGCAGCAGACCCCCACCTCCACCCCCACAACTAACAACATGGGAGGAGCAAGTGTTGGCTATTCCGCATCCTGAGGGCCTCGCAGGAGTAGATGGAGGAATGGACTCTGGTAAGTCAAATCTTAACTATTACATCCCCCACCCTACCTGCATGCCATCACATACCTCCACCCTCACCCTCACCCCCATCACTCCAACTCCTCACAAATGTCCCAACATCACAAACCACACATCCCAACACCAAGCCCTGCATGCAACAACAAAGCATGGACACCCATCACCAAAGCAGGGCCACTGCACATACCCATACACCCCCCTAAACCACCATCACACAAGAACCCACACAGGAATGCATGCACTGGGGTGCACGGTCACCCACCCATTACACAACATGGCACACACAGATGTAATAAACATCCTTTTATACCCCTGCAGGACCCCTAACCAACGTCACCGGACAGGAGGGTCCACACATGTCCACACCACTAACAGAAGAGAACCACAGTGAAGACAGCAGCTCTGTCCAACTGGATCTAGATGACCAGCCCGGCCCATCGGGGACCTCTGGACAGTCGGATCCCCTGACACAGTCACAGGCCACCACAGAGCTTCCCCCCTCTGGAAACACCAGCACAGCACAGCACCCACCCAGCGGGCCCATGCCTCTGTCCCCAGGACACGTCAAGCAGCAGTGTGTCCACCACTACAGGGAACCCAGGCTAACCGACCACCCCAACAACAACAGGGACCTGGGGGCAGTGGCAGTGAGCACACGGTCCAGGGAACGGAGGCCCAGGAACACAGGGTAACTGAGAGGACTGCTGTGCGACAGGGAGAGGACAGGCCCAGGGAACCCACTCTCCACAAGGCCCTCTCCAACATCATGGGAGCCTACCATCATTCCCAGGAGACAATATCAATGGTACTGGCCAAGTTTCAGGAGACCCAGCGGCTGCAGGAGGAAAAGTATTTGGGTTTCAGGGAGGAACTCAGATCCATCAATCCCATCCTGTGCACCATCATAGGGGTCCTGAAGGAAGTCCTAAACACCAGGAGGGACCGTGTCGCACAACAAGGGGCCCCTGACATTAGCCTGGACGATGAACTGCCCACCACCTCCGCCGGCGCTAGTGGACAGGAGGCACCGCCACAGGACCACCACACCAGCACCCCACCCCCTGCAGATGGAGAACCACCCCGCAAACGGTCCCTGAGATCCAGGACAAAGACAGAGAACAATGCCAAGAACCCCGCCAAGAAATGAGACCATCCTGAATGTCATCCTTCTGTCCCACTTTGTCACCCTGTCCATCCTTAAACTGCCCCAGCTCCCCTTCCTATGCCCATTTGGGCAATGCACCTGTGAGACTACTAGATTGGACTCTGCCATGGACATTCCTACACAATCACCCCTCACCATTTTACAACCCCCTCAAATATTGAGCACTTAAATAAACACCCTTAAAGCTCAAAACAATCTGGAGTCTGTCTGTGATTTCAAAATAGTGTATTAGCAATTACAGTGACAAAATGCTCTTTCAAATGTATTGTCAACATACCTATGTCACACAGCTCTAGTCCATGAGGAAACAAAGCAGATGTCAAACAGTGGGACCCACATCTGTGAAATCGTAAGGGAAAGTGAAAACTCAGTGACCATACACTTGGTGAAAACGACAGACAGTAGAGAGGTAGTAGTGTTAAAGTACATGTAGCAGGCAGGTATGTATTCTCACCTGTGTCTCACTGGAAGTATTGCAGGATAACCGAGTTCCTGTTGTCGATGTTCTCTTCTTCTGCTTCCTCGTCTTCACTGTCCACAGGCTCCACAGCTGCAACAACATCGCCATCTGGACCATCCTCCTGCAGAAAAGGCACCTGTCGTTGCAAAGCTAAGTTGTGAAGCATACAGCAGGCCACAATGATCTCGCACACCTTCTTTGGTGAGTAGAATAGGGACCCACCTGTCATATGGAGGCACCTGGACCTGGCCTTCAGGAGGCCGAAGGTCCACTATATAATCCTCCAAGTTCGCCCATGGGCCTCATTGTAGCGTTCCTCTGCCCTTGTCCTGGGATTCTTCACTGGGGTCAGTAGCCATGACAGTTTGGGGTAACCAGAGTCACCTGCAAATGGCGAGGGCAACTGTTAGACACACACTAACCTGGAGGGATATCCCCAGACCCAGACAATCATTACCACTGACTTGCTTCCAGGTGTTCACCTAATAGCCACACACAGTGCCTCTGGAGTTGCCCCATCACATAAGGGATGCTGCTATTCCGCAGGATGTAAGCTTCATGCACTGAGCCAGGGAATTTGTCATTCACATGGGAGATGTACTGGTCTGCCAAATACACCATCTGCACATTCATGGAATGATAAGTCTTCCGGTTTCTGTACACCTGTTCACTCCTGCAGTGGGGTACCAAAGCCACATGTGTCCCATCAATGGCACCTATGATGTTGGGGATATGTCCCAGGGTATAGAAGTCACCTTTCACTGTAGGCAAATCCTCCACCTGAGGGAAAACAATGTAGCTCCGCATGTGTTTCAGCAGGCCAGACAACACTCTGGACAACACGTTGGAAAATATAGGCTGGGACATCTCTGATGCTATGGCCACTGTTGTTTGAAATGACACACTTGCAAGGAAATGGAGTACTGACAGCACCTGCACTAGAGGGGGGATTCCTGTGGGATGGCGGATAGCTGGCATCAGGTCTGGCTCCAGCTGGGCACACAGTTCCAGGATTGTGGCATGATCAAGCCTGTAGGTGATGATCACATGTCTTTCCTCCATTGTCGACAGGTCCACCAGCGGTCTGTACATCGGAGGATGCCGCTTTCTCCTTACATGTCCCAGCGGACGGTGCCTAGTAAGGACAACAGCGAGCACAGAGTCAACCAACTCAGAGGTACGTACCCACAGTTTACACAGAACACGAATCATAAACCGAAATTCGGCCTGTATGAGTGTTGAGGCAAGGCCTAGGTATGTGTGACGCAGTTAAAAATTAAGCCATGTGGGCCCTGGAAATGGCGGATGCCTGACCTATAAAGTGGGACAATGGGATGTGAGGTGCCTGCGCTGGCGTTGTACACCGTCGCGGTAGGCGGCCGAACCCCCGCAGCACAGTTCTGCATTGGTTAACATTGGACCCTATGGGTCCCCGGAGCCAACGACGATGTACGGCGGCGGTGACGGTACGCACCGCCGCGGACGTGACCGCTATTTTCTATCTGTTCAATCACTCGATACCTGATCTTCGACAGGAGAGGACCTACACTGCAAGTTCTTCTGTACAATAAAGAGTAATGGCACACAAGCGATATTTCACTCTAAGTGGATCAAATGTTAATCTTACATCAGTCCAAGTCATCTATATCTATCTGGAAAAACACCAAACATTTATCCTTATACAAATTTATTGATCCTATTAATCATTCTGAAATCCACAAAATTATATGAGCTGTATACAAACATAGATATCACTCTATTTCAAAGTCTATATATAATCATTAATACAAAAACAGAGGAATACATTTAAGTATCAACTTCATAGTTCATATTCACAATCCCAAAATTGATCTGATTAACACAACTGTCTAAACCCCAAAAAACTCGCTTGTCCGTCGTCAACACGTGTTTCATCCGTGGGAGTGCCCCTAGGATTTCCTCAGGGCTTTCTTGTCAAATGAAGATTCATCAAAGACTTCCTAAAAACAGTATTGCCATATGACACGAGTCAATTACTGCTTCTCCTATTCATCCATAACCTAATTATAAATTCCAAATTTAAAGCCAACCATGTGCTCAGGTGAGAACCATGCAAGTATCTGACATCACCATTATATGAGTGATGTTTCATTGTGAATCTGAGTTAACTAATCATTATGTAAATGTTTCGCCCTCTTATGCTATTGATTGTGTAGTGTTGTACAAAACAGGTAAGTGCAACCCCACTAAGAATTAAATTGAGATCATATATAGCGCCTGAAAAATATACACATAAATAAATCAATAAAATAATAAGAATTTGATTTGAAAATAATAAAATTATAAAGATTATAAAAACAATATAAATATGTGCTGTGCTCCTCATTCGCTTAAGAAGGGCCCAAATGTGCTCCCTTGTAACCCCAACCAAAGGAGGTGTATCCCCCAGTTCATTTAGTTTTTACCTTACTAACTCGGTTGTACCTAATTTCTTTTCATGCTCCAATACACCTCTTGATTCCCGAAGTGTATTCTGGTAGTAAATGGGTACGGTAAAAACAAACAAAGGTATTTTATTAATTATACATTTAATAACGTATTTAAAATATCCATGTGATCCCATAATCATCTTACCAATTAACTTGTTTGCTTGAGTTAAATCTAGATCCTGTCTCCACGTATTTTCTTATCAATTTCCTCTATTATGAAAATTAGTACCAATTAGTTACAAGTCCTGTAAGATTAGATCTATCCATACTAATAGAACACTCAAACTATTTTACCTGTTGCAGTATTTAAATATCAGCGAGTGCGCTTCCGATTAACTAAACCGAATCTCTGCCGTACGTCCTATTTAAATGCCTCAGAAGCTTAATCGAAATGGAAGACGGACTACCGCGATCCTGGCCGTCTCCGCTGTCAACATAAATGATGCACTTCTATCTTGCGACTTCCCCTTCCTAGTTCAACTCAAAAAGATACTAAACATCAAAAACGGACTACATTCACTACCAATAAAAGTAAAATTAATACATTGCTTTTTCAGAAAATTATCCCACAATAATTAACTTAAAAAAAGAGTTATGAAACCAAATAGACTGTTTATATCATACTTCACTAAGATTAATCATTCAATTTCCAATAGATGTGTAGTATACATTACAATTATCCCAAAAATTTATATTTTGCATATCCTTGATCTTATTTGATTAATTATAAGTTCACACACTGCAACATTACTTATTATTTCTCACCGAGAAAGTATTCACTCTCATGATCTGTGTTTAATCCATATTCTACCGCTCCTAACTTCATGATCCATAACGATTGCCTTCTTCTCAAGGCCAATTCTCTATTGCCTCCCCGTGGGTTGTTTTCACACTGTTCAAAGCCGAAAAATTTAAAGTATTTATGTGCCTCTTTCGCTTTGCATATCATCATGTGCGAGGCTATCGGATAGCGTTCGTCTAGTTGCCTAATTGCCCTCCAGTGTTCCAAAATTCTCGTCTTAAGTGGGCGTATCGTACTGCCCACGTATATTTTCTCACATTTGCAAATAAGCATCTAAACTACGAATTTTGTATTACAATCTATATGTGACTTTATATGTATTTTACATCTACTCTACACTAGCATTCAACATGAATGGGGATTGAAAGCAATAGAACGCATTCTAAATAAGAGATCGGCGAGTCTATTAGAACATACACATATGCTGCTGGATATGATTGATCTTATACTCAACAATAACTTTTTTCTGGTTAAGCAAAGCTGGTTTAGACAAAAGCAGGGTGTAGCAATGGGCTCGAAATTCTCGCCATCATATGCTAATTTATTCATGGGATGGTTAGAAGAAAGTTGGGTATGGGGCTCCAAAGCGGCAATTTGGCACCCATATATCCTCTATTGGGGGCGATATATTGATGATTGTCTTATGTTATGGACAGGGGATGTAGTAGCGTTGGAGAGTTTTTGTGATTATCTTAATGGAAATGATGTGAATATTAAATTCACATATAAATACAATGAGTCCAAAATAGATTTCCTAGATGTAGAATTGTTTGTGGAGAACAATAGGATAGAAAGTAGACTGTTTCGGAAAATCACCTCCTGCAACACTATATTGAATGCGTCAAGCTCACACCCTCAACACCAAATAGAGGCTATACCGCTGGGTGAGATGATTAGAGCGAGGAGGATCTGTAGTAGAGATTGTGATTTTTCATGATTCTATTGTGGATATGGAACATAGATTTAGAGCTAGAGGTTACTCGGAGAACAATATACTCAAATCTCGTAATAAGGCTCTTAAGACCTCCCGTTCACAGACACTGTCACCAACGACTCAAAAAAATGAGGAGATCAAGAAGAATAGAGCTCGGAGACTGAGGATTGTTTTAGATTATACGGACGTCTCTCAGAGATTATTAAAGATAATGAAAAAACATTGGCCAATACTGACTCAAGATGAGGTGCTCAGGAAATATATAGGTATGAAACCGGAGGTATCGTTTAGAAGGGGGAACACCCTCCAAAGTATCTTAAGTCCAAGTTATGTATCAGAGGAGACTAAGGCAAATTGGCTTAGTGCACATAATCATGTTTTTTTTTAATGCGGTTCATGTGCAATGTGTAAATGGGCATGGCAAGCTAAGAAAGAGTTTCTTGATAGAAGAGGATGTAAAATACATATAAAGTCACATATAGATTGTAATACAAAATTCGTAGTGAACATGCTTATTTGCAAATGTGAGAAAATATACGTGGGCAGTACGATACGCCCACTTAAGACGAGAATTTTGGAACACTGGAGGGCAATTAGGCAACTAGACGAACGTTATCCGATAGCCTCGCACATGATGATATGCAAAGCGCAAGAGGCACATAAATACTTTAAATTTTTCGGCTTTGAACAGTGTGAAAACAACCCACGGGGAGGCAATAGAGAATTGGCCTTGAGAAGAAGGGAATCGTTATGGATCATGAAGTTAGGAGCGGTAGAATTTGGATTAAACACAGATCATGAGATTGAATACTTTCTCGGTGAGAAATAATAAGTAATGTTGCATTGTGTGAACTTATAATTAATCAAATAAGATCAAGGATATGCAAAATATAATTTTTTGGGATAATTGTAATGTATACTACACATCTATTGGAAATTGAATGATTAATCTTAGTGCAGTATGATATAAACAGTCTATTTGGTTTCATAACTCTTTCTTTAAGTTGATTATTGTGGGATAATTTTCTGAAAAAGCAATGTATTGATTTTACTTTTATTGGTAGTGAATGTAGTCCGTTTTTGATGTTTAGTATCTTTTTGAGTTGAACTAGGAAGGGGAAGTCGCAAGATAGAAGTGCATCATTTATGTTGACAGCGGAGACGGCCAGGATCGCGGTAGTCCGTCTTCCATTTCGATTAAGCTTCTGAGGCATTTAAATAGGACGTACGGCAGAGATTCGGTTTAGTTAATCGGAAGCGCACTCGCTGATATTTAAATACTGCAACAGGTAAAATAGTTTGAGTGTTCTATTAGTATGGATAGATCTAATCTTACAGGACTTGTAACTAATTGGTACTAATTTTCATAATAGAGGAAATTGATAAGAAAATACGTGGAGACAGGATCTAGATTTAACTCAAGCAAACAAGTTAATTGGTAAGATGATTATGGGATCACATGGACATTTTAAATACGTTATTAAATGTATAATTAATAAAATACCTTTGTTTATTTTTACCGTACCCATTTACTACCAGAATACACTTCGGGAATCAAGAGGTGTATGGGAGCATGAAAAGAAATTAGGTACAACCGAGTTAGTAAGGTAAAAACTAAATGAACTGGGGGGTACACCTCCTTTGGTTGGGGTTACAAGGGAGCACATTTGGGCCCTTCTTAAGCGAATGAGGAGCACAGCACATATTTATATTGTTTTTATAATCTTTATAATTTTATTATTTTCAAATCAAATTCTTATTATTTTATTGATTTATTTATGTGTATATTTTTCAGGCACTATATATGATCTCAATTTAATTCTTAGTGGGGTTGCACTTACCTGTTTTATACAACACTACACAATCAATAGCATAAGAGGGCACAACATTTACATAATGATTAGTTAACTCAGATTCACAATGAAACATCACCCATATAATGGTGATGCCAGATACTTGCATGGTTCTCACCTGAGCACATGGTTGGCTTTAAATTTGGAATTTATAATTAGGTTATGGATGAATAGGAGAAGCAGTAATTGACTCGTGTCATATGGCAATACTGTTTTTAGGAAGTCTTTGATGAATATTCATTTGACAAGAAAGTCCTGAGGAAATCCTAGGGGCACTCCCCCGGATGAAACACGTGTTGACGACGGACAAGCAAGTTTTTGGGGGTTTAGACAGTTGTGTTAATCAGATCAATTTTGGGATTGTGAATATGAACTATGAAGTTGATACTTAAATGTATTCCTCTGTTTTTGTATTAATGATTATATATAGACTTTGAAATAGAGTGATATCTATGTTTGTATACAGCACATATAATTTTGTGGATTTCAGAATGATTAATAGGATCAATAAATTTGTATAAGGATAAATGTTTGGTGTTTTTCCAGATAGATATAGATGACTTGGACTGATGTAAGATTAACATTTGATCTACTTAGAGTGAAATATCGCTTGTGTGCCATTACTCTTTATTGTACTGTTAGATATCCCTTTGGGTATATCGTGGAGGTAATTCTTGGAGGGTGGTTACCTGAGTTCTGTGCACCGTGTTAATTTAGTTACTTTAAGCTATAATTGTGGAAGTAGGAGCGCCAATCACTCACTACCTCGCCCTCTTCTGTTGGATTGCAAGTGCTTCTGTGACCTCGGTCTGGAAGAGACAATGGCTCGTGAGTCTGGGGAAAGGGCCCCTGCCTTCACATCGGAGGAGTTGGAGAAACTCGTGGATGGGGTCCACCCCCAGTACACACTACTCTACGGTCCTCCAGACAAACAGGTAAGTACACTGGGAGCATGCTGGATGGGCTATGCCTGTGTGGAGTGGGGTGGACTAAAGATGGTGGGGGAGATTGAGGCGTGCATAAAACGATGGTGAGTGCATGTGCCACATGGCAAGGGTAGGGAAGGGTGCCAATGACTGTGACGGTGCAGACGGTTATATCTTCTCCTTGTCCCCTGTCCTATTCCTGTAGGTCAGCGCCCACCAGAAGAAGGATATTTGGCGTGCCATCGCCAAGGAAGTCCGGACCCTGGGGGTCTGTCACAGACGGAGCACCCACTGCCATAAGAGATGGGAGGACATTCGCCGGTGGAGCAAGAAGACGGCATAGGCCCAGCTGGGGATGGCCTTCCAACGTGGGAGGGGTGCCTGTCACACCAAGGCCCTCCCTGATGTTCAGGATCCTGGCGGTGGCGTACCCGGAGTTGGATGGGCGCTTGAGGGCATCACAGCAGCCACAAGGGGGTGGAAACACTCTCAATCTGCTGATTTTGCGTGCAGTGGAGGTGTCTGGGTGGGGGAGGTGGGCTGTGGGTTTCCCTAGGCCAGGGCGAGTGGGCTAGTTAGGTCCCCTTGTTCTGGCAGACCCTGTGGCACCCCATCCCACCTGTGTACAGTGCCAAGAACACCCAGTCAGGCTCCTGTGACATTACTGTGTGCAGATGTCGGCCATAGCCTTGTAGGCCATGTCCCAGGGATTGAACAGTGGACACCAAGTGCGCAGTGTAGTGCAGGGGGCTTCTGTGTCTGTCATGTCTGCCAACTGTAGCGGTAATGCATGCACTCAACATGTCTTTCTTCTGTCGTCCCCCCTTTTTGTCGTCTCCCTGTTCTTGTGTGCATTAGCATCATCAGGCGGAGGAGCAGTGGCACCGGAGCAGGAGGGAGCTGCATCCCACATGGCCCTGGAGGGCGAGACTACGGACTCAGAATTCACCAGTGGGACGGAGGGCGAGGGGAGCTCCACGGCGGGGACAGGAGCTGAGACCAGTGAAACAGACTCGTCTTCTGATGTGAGCTCCCTTGTGGTGGTGGCAACATCTGTGCCCCCGCATCTACAGGTACAGCTGCCACACCCCCTACCAGCACCGCCCTCCCAGCAGCCCCTCAGCCTTTGCCCCGTGCCCGCTCACCCAGGAGGGTGGGCATCACCTTCGCCCCAGGTACCTCGGGCCCTGCCCCAGTCACCCATGCTGCCCTCAGTGAGGAGGCCATTGACCTCCTCAGGTCCCTCACTGTAGGGCAGTCTACCATTTTGAATGCCATCCAGGGTGTAGAAAGGCAGTTGCAACAAACAAATGCATTCCTGGAGGGCATTCATTCTGGTCAGGCAGCCCTTCAGTGAGCTTTTCAGACTCTGGCCTCAGCACTGATGGCAGCTATTGTCCCTGTCTCTAGCCTCCCCCCTCCAACTTCCTCCACCCAGACCCAATCCCCTGCACCTCAGCCTATCCCAAGCACACCTTCAGACCAGCATGCACACAGGTCAACACACAAGGGAAGCTCTGGCAAACATAAGCACCACACATCCCACAGACACTCACGCAAGCATCACACAAATGCCGACACACCAACATCCACTGCCTCCACTGTGTCTCCCTCCTCCTCGTCTCCCTTCTCCCTCCCAGACTTGTCTCCACTTACACCTGCATGCACTACATCTACAGCCACTACTTCCATCACCAGCACACCCACCACCACACCCCGCTCACGTTCAGTCACCACCCCCACTACCATTCACACGTCCCCTGTGTCCTCTCCCAGTGTGTCTGTGACGCCCCCTCCCAAGGCACACAAACGCAGCCACACACCCACCCAACAGCCATCCACCTCACGACAGCCTCCAGCGCATGCACCTTCACCCAAAGTCACCAAACAAACACCTCCTACAACCACAACCTCTTCCTCCACTCCCAAACCCCCTCCAGCTACCCGTCCCAGTTTTCATGTCCACCCTTGACCTCTTTCCCTCACCACCCCCACCCAATCAGTCTCCTAGGGCCCGACTCTCCAGGTCCAGCCTAGCACCTCAGCCACAACATCTCCGGGACCAGTGGTGCCTGTAGTCACCGAAATCTGGAGTTCACCAGGCAGCAGGGCAGCCAGTGTGGCACGGAGCCACAGCACAGTCATTCCTCCACCTGTCTAGCATCAAAAGTTGGCCAGTGCCCGGCAGGAGAGGGGGAAGACTCCAGCCACCAAAGCCGCTCCCAGGGTACAGGTGGGAGTGTGGAGTCAACTGCGACACCTTCCAAGGTGGGGAAGGTACACAAGAAACTCAACAAGTCTGGGAAGAGCAGCACGGCGGAGAAGACCGCCATCATCCCCCCTGCCCTGGAGGCCACCGCCATCATTCCCGCTGCCCAGGAGGCCACCGCCAGCACCAGCCCCGCTGCCAAGGAGGCCACCACCATCATCCCCGCTGCCCAGGAGGCCAGCACCAGCCCTGCTGCCCAGGAGGCCACCGCCAGCACCAGCCCTGCTGCCCAGGACAGGACCGCCAGCACCAGCCCTGCTGCCCAGGACAGGACCGCCAGCACCAGCCCCACTGCCCAGAACAGGACAGCCAGCACCAGCCCCGCTGGGCCATAAAGGACCGCCAGTACCAGCCCCACTGGCCCAGAAAGGATTGCCAGCACCAGCCCCGCTGGCCCAGAAAGGACAGCCAGCATCAGCCCCGCTGGGCCAGACACGACCGCCAGCAGCTGAGTCACTGCCAAGGACCCCGCCGCCACAAGCACTGCTGAACAGGACACCGCCGCCACAAGCACCTCTGAACAGAACACCGCCGCCACAAGCACTGCTGCCAAGGACACCGCCGCCACAAGCACCGCTGAACAGGACACCGCCGCCACAGACACCACCGCCACAAGCACCGCTGAACAGGACACTGCCACAACAAGCACAGCTGGCCCATGAGCGCCAAGGGCACTGACGCTACTGAGTCCGTCACGAGCAGGATGAAGCACTCTGGGCACAAGGCCCCCTCCAGAACCAGTGGAGAAAGGCATCCACTACCTCAGTCCTTGTCAGGATGAAGCACTCTGGGCACAAGGCGCCCTCCAGAACCAGTGAAGAAAGGCATCCTCTACCTCAGTCCTTGGCAGGATGAAGCAATCTGGGCACAAGGCCCCCTCCAGAACCAGTGGAGAGATACATCCAGTACCTCAGTCCTTGGCAGGATGAAGCACTCTGGGGACAAGCCCCCCTCCAGAACCAGTGGAGAGAGGCATCCACCACCTCAGTCCTTGGCAGGATGAAGCACTCTGGGCACAAGGCCCCCTCCAGAACCAGTGGAGAAATGCATCCACTACCTCAGTCCTTGGCAGTATGAAGCACTCTGGGCACAAGACCCCCTCCAGAACCAGTGGAGAAAGGCATCCACTACCTCAGTCCTTGGCAGGATGATGCACCCTGGGCACAAGGCCCCCTCCAGAACCAGTGGAGAGATACACCCACTACCTCAGTCCTTGGCAGGATGAAGCACTCTGGGCACAAGGCACCCCTCCAGAACCAGTGGAGAAAGGCATCCACTAACTCAGTCCTTGGCAGAATGAAGCACTCTGGCACAAGGCCCCCTCCAGAACCAGTGGAGAAAGGCCTCCACTACCTCAGTCCTTGGCAGTATGAAGCACTCAGGGCACAAAGCCTCCTCCAGTACCAGTGGAGAAAGGCATCCACTTGAGAGACTGTGGCTTTGCAATCCCCAGGATATGGCAGTGGCAAACCACCCACTGTAGAGACTAGTGAGACTTTGGCTTTGCACTCCCCAGGATATGGCAGTGGGCAACCCACCCACTGTACAGACTTGAGAGACTGTGGCTTTGCACTCCCCAGGATATGGCAGTGGGCAAACCACCCACTGTAGAGACCTGTGAGACTGTGGCTTTGCACTCCCCAGGATTGAACAGTGGGCATGTGGCCCCCTCGTGGATTTGGCATCGTGCACTCAACCGGCTGAGGTGCCCCCCCTTTCTCTTCCCCCTGAGGTGCCTGTTTTATTGCTATCTGATGCCCCTGCAGTGTTCTCTCTCCGTTTTGATTGGGTATTGAGTATGGGCCTCGCCCATGCTGTGTGGGCCCAGTGTTCCACAGACTTCAGTGGAGCACTACCTGGACTACTATTCTTGGCGTACATATTTGTTAATAGTGTATGTATATTTTTGCTTACTGGATTTTAATATATTACAATGGTTACACTCATTTGCTTTTGTATTTGCATTTTTCTGGGGGGGTTGGGTGTGTAACTGTAATGTATTATGCTGTATTAGTGTATGTGTTGTAGTGGGTGAAGGTGGGAGTTGCGTGTGTGTGCCCCTGTTTTTTCCCTCCCCCCTCCCCTGTGTCCTATGTGCAGTACTCACCGTGGTCTTCGCCGCCGGCGTTCGTGCTCCTGGTAGAGGAGCAAGAAGATAAGGGCTGGCAGGATCTGGAGCTCGGGTTCCATGGCGTCCGGATTCCTCGGGGGTGTGTAGAGGTGAGTGTTTTCCCTTCGAAGTCCTGTTTCCGCCGTGTTTTGGTTCGTGGTGAATCCGCCCCGGAAAAGGTGGCAGATTGGTAGGTTGTGATACTGTGGGCGGTACATTGTCCTCCGCCTGTCTGTTGGCGGTGACCGCCATGCTGTTTGTTTGTACCGCCGTGGCGGTCGGAGTGTTAAAATGGCTGTCTTTGTTGGCAGTTTACCGCCGGCTTGTTGGCGGTCTTACTGCCGCTTTAACACCGACCGCCAGGGTTGTAATGACCACCATAGTACTAAATAGATCAGAAAGTTTGAACTAGGACAAACATCTACAGAAGGTAAAAAGATGGTTAAGCTTTTGTTTCAAGTACAGCTGGAAAATAATTAAAATGTTAACACCACTGATATACTCTATTACTGCCTTTAGAGACCTTTCTAACTGCTAGCATAATTAATACACATTAATTATATTATAAAGTTATTTAACAATTACAGCTAAAAGAGTTTGGTGAGGCCCATATGACAGTTTTTCCCCTTACTGTTCATGAATGAGTATCTATATGCACTTAATTTATAGTGCAAAAGCATAGAAGCTGATAACAGTGGACAAGGGACTGTGACATGCTTAAATAATATGTGTAATTTCTATACAGGAGTATACATTTTTTGCTTAACTTTCATTTATGTTTTGTCTCTTTTTACACAGATTAAATGACTGATTTATTGCAGTAATGTAGGTAACTAATTACATCTTTCTTCATTTTAGACCATCCATAAATGTACCCAGGTACACCTAGTTAATTATATTGATACACCAACACATTAATGTAAATACACCTATGTATACAGATATGCATACACTAACACACTCAGGAAGCACTGATGCATAACCTTGTATACCCAGGCAAACACTAATGCATGCACTGATATACCAAAGCAATCACTGGTATATACTCTGACTCATCCAGTCACTCACTCATCTATAGACTTATATGTGCAGGCATGTACTAATCTTTACACTAACATATCGATGACGTACTTATGCATACACTATGACACCCAGGTACACACAGATGCATATACTGATACACCCAAGCCCACACTGATGCATAGGCTAAAAAAGACCAGGGAGACACTGATGCATACACTAACACACCCAGGTACACATTGATGCAGACCCTGACACACCTAGGCACACACTGATGCATACAATGTTGTACCCATGCAAACAGTGAGACATACACTAACACACCCATTCACATAGTTATCCATACATTGACATATCTGTGCAAACACTGACATATATGCTGACATACCCAGATACACACTGACACACCCAGGCAAACAGTGATTCTTACACTAACATGCCCTTGCACACATTTATGCATACACTCCCACACCCCCTGACATCTTAGCTGATACCTAGACACACACTGATGTATACACTGACATACCCAGGCAAACTCCGATGCATATACCAACATAGCCAGGGACACACTCATCCATGTACTCTTACACCTAAACACGCACTGCTGTATAGGCTATCACACGCAGGCACACAGTAATGCACACACTAACATACCTAGACAAACATGGACGCATACGGTTACACACCCAGGCATTCACTGATATATATCCTGACACACCCATAGACACACTGATATATACACTGATTTAGACAGGCTCATACTTATCCAGACACTCACGCATACACTGAAACACCCAAACAAACTCTGATAAATATGCTGGCATACGCATTCAAACAGTGATGCGCACACTAACCCACCCAGGCATACACTTATCCATACACTCACAGACCCAGACACACCCTGATATTTATGGTGACATACACACAGACTGATGCTTACACTGAAATACCCAGGCAAACACTGATGCATATATTTACACACCCAGGAACAAACTTATGTATACACTAAAACACCCAGGCAAACACTGATGCAGAGAAGGAGATACCCAGGCACACACTGATACATTGACAGATACACCCAAGCACACACTAATGCTCACACTGACACAGGCAGACATACACTGATACACACACTTGTACACAGCACAAACAATAACACAAACAGTACTATACCCACTCAAAAACGGAAAGAAAGACACGGCTCTTTGTACTAAATATGGCAGTTCTAAAATTAACCTTTTTTTATAAACATTTTGGAGAAAAACCTTTGTTTATTTATTTTCTGTGTTTTTTGGGAA
Source organism: Pleurodeles waltl (assembly GCF_031143425.1). Taxonomy (NCBI): domain Eukaryota; kingdom Metazoa; phylum Chordata; class Amphibia; order Caudata; family Salamandridae; genus Pleurodeles; species Pleurodeles waltl. Next base: position 951,575,970 of record NC_090439.1, read on the forward strand.
AATTACCTAAAAATAGTAAGTCTGAAAACAAACGTTTATGCAAAACTTGCATATTGAACAAACTAGTATTTAGTAACGCAAATATAAAGAACAAAATTAACAATCATGGCTCTTAACCTTCTCATGAATTGTAATGATGTGTCCATATCCTTAAATTCCTTTCATGTTGGTGCAATAAGGATGTTTCATGGTGCTTGAGCAGCAGAAGATGTAATTGGTACAGCAGCTGAAGTATCAGCAGTGCTCGCTCTTGTGCTATACAGATCAGTTCGCCCATGAAAGCTTCTGATGTGTTTCCATACTGTGAAAGTACCAAGCTATAGTTCTTTTCAATGCCTCTAGAATGCTGCTTCCCGCATAGGGCAAATTCCACAAAGCTTGCACAGGCTTTTTTTTTAGCACCACTGGGGATCCGAAACCAACTCCTAACATCGCTTTGGGCCTCATTATGAGTTTGGCAGTCGGACCGCCATGTTGGTCGTCCTGAAAAGACCACCATGTTGGCAGTCTTCCAGACCACCCTATTATGAGCTACACAGGCAGGACCACTGACTGCCAGCCAAAAAAGGCAGAGCACCAGCGCTGCGGCAGCCTGGAAATAGACAGTCTGACCTCCAGCGCTGACAGCACAGTGACCAACCACTGATCGTATTACGAGCACACAGTCGCCGTGTGACACCCATGGTGGTTAGCCAATGGCGGTCTGAACCACAGTGGTCTGCAGTCACAAAGTAATACACAACTACATATTGGATGAATTTGAAAAAAACACAGCTAACACACATTGCCACACTGGACACACCTGCAAAGGACACTATAAAACACACCTGTGAGTAAAAAGGGCTGATTGTAGAGGCCTCATTACTTTTTTTGCCCCATTTTTCACTTTTTGCTGGTGTTTTCATGACCTGGGTAGTCCTAACCAGTCCCAGGGCCTGGGCTCTGTAGAAAATAAGTATGCAAATTAGGCGAATTATAATTGGCTATTTCAACCTACCTATAAGTCCCTAGTGTACGTTAGGGCATGTAGGTTTAGGGACTCCAGCATAGATAGTGCACCCATAGGTGCCCAGTGTCATTTTAAAGTCACGTCTGCCTTGCTGGCATGACATGCAAATTTGACTTTGGAATTAAAAGTACTTCCAAAATCTTAAACTACCTTATTTTTACATATAAGTCATCCCTAAGGTGTGTCCTATGTGCCTCTAGGGCTGGGTGCCACATAACTATAAGCAGGGACCTTATAAAATAGTTTTATATGCCCTGGTGAGTTAAAACAGCCACATTTGTGTTTCTCTCATTGTAGTGAATGGCTTCCATAGGCTAGAATAGGAACCCTTTATTTTAATTTATAAAGTCCCCTTAAGGGTCAGATACCTCAAGTTTGGTATCAAATTAGTTGTTATGATAAATCCCACAACTTACAATTGTTGTATTTAATATAACTTGTTCAGGTAAAGAGTTTTAAACTCTACCTAAAAAGTTGGCAACTTCAACCCTGTAGTGCTCTGCTCTGATTGGCCAGCCTCAAGCAGCCTGGCCAGGCTGCTTGATGAGGTGTGATGTAGCCTGGGCTGAACAACACAAAGGAATGTGCCTGTGGGAGGAGATCTTGCCTCAGCAAATGGAAAATCAGGAAGGGGGAGGGTTACCAAACTGGTCTTCAAAGGCAGGGAAGGACATTTGGAGCAACCCAGCACCTCTGTCACATCCTGCAAACCCAGACAATTAGGTGCCCTCCCTGATTAGATTAGGAGAGGGCAGGCCAAGGGTGTGTTGAAGATTTTTTGCCACAACAGTGGATGGGCTCAGCCAGATGTAACTTCCAAAAATCACTTTCAGCCATGATGGATTTTTGAAGAATGTTGCACCCTGGGATTGACTTCTGCCACACGTCCCAGGAATTGGTCATCACAGGGGGAAGGACTCTGCATCTGATTGGAGAACCAGGACCCCCCTGTTTTTCACCCAGAAGCAAGGATAAAACTGGCAGAGCTGCACCCACACCTCAGATCCCTACAAGGAAGAACGACAGAAGAAGGACTGCCCTGCTGGACACATGACCTCCACCTGGACACTGCACTCTAGAGAACTGTACCAGCTGCACACTTGGGCTTCAGCACAAGAAGGACTTTGCCTGGCTTCAACTGGTTCAAGGAGGGACTCCATGTTTGCTACAGGTGCAAAGGAGCTGCCCTGAGTCCCCTAAATCATGTCCTGCAAGCATGGCCCAGCCATTTGAGGATTCTGACCAGGTGCACACCGGGAATTGCAGTCCAAACTCCCAAAGAGCAACTCAAAGCTTCTGGAACCTTGGGTCAAGTTGTGGACACTTCAAGGACCCAAAAAGGACCTCTGGAAGAAGATCCAGAATTTTTGAGACGTTTGGAGCAGCTCCATAAGTTGAAGAGGTGCATTGTGGGAGTTGTAGTCCCAGACCCCAAGAGGCAAACCAGAGCCTCTGAGCCCTTGGTCAGTGCTGTGGACCACTTTACTGAATCAAGAAACACTTCTGAAAGTAAGTGTGACAGTGTTACTTTGTGGGTGGCCTGAATTCTGGACTTTTTTCCTTTCAAGTGTGACTTTATATAACCCTTTGAGCACTAGTTGCTTCTATGCGCTAGAAAGCATTACTTCTTTAAACATTCCTATCTCCGGTTCCCCTTACCCGATTCTATTCGTTTTGGTGTCATTTTAAAGCTAAAAGTATAATCTAGGTTTATAAGTTGGTGTTGGATTTTTGTTGTGTTTTAAATTAAGCATTGTAGCTCACTGCCAAGCTACCAAGGGTTGAGCTGGTTTTATTAAGACCTAACTGGACCTAAGTGGAGGTTAGTGGCCTACTGCTAAGTGTAGGTACTTACATGCCCTTACCATTAACCCATTTTCCAACAACACCCTTTCGCACACCACAATCCTTTGCATTTTCACAGCAAGACAGATTGAATTTACTAATCCACACAACATAACTTAGGCACCTCTTTTTTTCAATATCAAATACTATTCCCTGCACACAATTCACTCCATTCAAACCCTATTGCACTATCTATGTTTAGTAAGTCATGTTGACCTGTTTAAAAATTGTTTTTGTCTATTCACCATGTCATCAATTATAAATCACCGTTTTTCAGAAGAGGAGTTGAGAGTCATGGTGGATGAAATCATAAGAGTTGAGCCGCAATTGTTCGGAGAACAGGTCCAGTACACTCCTCACAGTGGGAACATGGAAATGGACAGGAAAGCTGCTGATAGAGTTAATGCTGTAGGCACCACCCTGATCACAAAGAACATCAACAAGAGATGGAATTACCTCAGGGGCAAGGTCCGTTGCCTGGTCTCCAGGTACCAGCTGCAGGCCAAGAAGACTGGTGGTGGCTCTCCCAGTGTCCCATTACAGCTCTTTACCTGGGAGGAGAAGGTCTTGGCCATCCTGCATCCTGAGGGCTTGACTGGAATACCTGTGGTAATACAGCCTGGTAAGTCACAACGCTAACACTGACAACAAAATGCTATGTTGTGCATGCTCATAGCTCACTGTTTGCCACTTTTACTGTCATTCCACTCATCAGCCCAGTGTTAACTTGTCCAAAGACCTCTGTTTGTGAACTCCCAATTGAAGTGTACTCAGCTGGGAGTAGAACATTTGTCTAAGGTGTGTAATACAGTGAATTACATAACTGCAACTCCCAGGAGGCATTGTTACTGTTGCTCAAACTACAAGCCCAGTGTTCCTTCTTCAAATAAGCTTGTTGGTTAAATCCCAAATGAAGTGTAACCTGGGGGGATGACATTTTTATAGGGTGTGTAGTACAGGGACTGACATCACTGCAACCCCCAGGAGGCACTGTTTTAATAACTCCAACCATTAGCACAGTGTCCTCTTCTCCAAATACTCCTGTTTGTGAACTCCCAATGGATGTATACTCACCTTGGAGGATACCTTGGACAAACTGTTGGGAAGCAGAAGGAGTAACATGACTGCAACTCTCAGCAGGCACTGTTGCTCAAACCACCAGCCCAGTGTTTCTTTCTCCAAATACCATTGTTTGTCAACTCACAAATGAAGTGTATTTACCTGGTGAACAACATATGCATGGTGTGTGCAGTAAAGGGACTGACATGAATGCAAATCCCAGGAGCCTCCGATACTGTTATCCCAACCACTGGCACAGTCTCCTCCTCTTCAAATACCCTTGTTTGGTCACTCCCAAATGAAGTTTACTTACCTGGGGGATGACATATGTTTAGTGTGTGTAGTAAAGAGAGTGATTTGAATGTAAAGCACATTAGTCCCTGTTCCAGTAACTCCAAACAGTAGTACAATGTTCCCTTGTCCAAATACCCGTGTTTGTCATCTAGCAAATGAAGTTTACTCGCCTGGGGGGATGACATTGGTCAAGTATGTGAAGTTGATAGAATAACCGGATTGCAACTCACAAGAGACACTGTTTCAGCAACTCAAAACACCAGAAGAGTGTACATTCAAAGAGCCCAGTTTGGTGAATCACAATGTAAGTTTACCCAGATGTGACGATACCATTTTTATATTCTGTTTAGTAGAGGGAGGGATCTGACTACTAAGGCCAGGAGGCTCTGTGTTGCTCACTCCTGATACAATCCCAGGCTCCATATGCTCTATTGGTCATTACTGTGAAATCCCAATTAGAGTTCATTCACCTGGGAGGATACTATATGGAAAAATTGAGGGAAGTAGAGAGAGTGAACAGAATCCAAATCCCAGTGGCTCTTTTTCCCTACTCCAACAACAAAACCAGCATCAGTTGCCCAAATCCATATAGCAGAGAAATCTCAAACAAACTCTACACACCTGGGAGGAAGACAGTTGTCAAGTGTGTGTAGTAGAGACAGTAACATGACTAACACCCATTAGGCACTATTACCCAACTCAAAACACCACACCAGTGGTCACTTGATGAAATACTCTTGCCTGCTAAGTCAGATTTGAGGTTTACTTATCTGGAAGTGACCAGGATAAAGATAATGGCCAAGTCTGAGATGTGTCTAGCTACCTAGCTCCATTTTGACCTGCTAAACCAAGAAGAATATATTGAGGACAGGCAGGGTAGCTTCCCGAGTGCGCAAAACAATGATCCCAAATGCTTCAAGATTTATCACCAGAATGATATTGGAAGCAGACACATTAGCACTGTGGTAACCAGACGATGACTCCTGTCACATATGCTACAAACTCCTGGGTCTTCCAGCATCGCATTTGACTAGGTCTCAAAATGGGCCAAAAACCTATCTTGCCTGGCCACTGTTTATCCTGCACTGTTGGCAAGATGACATTCTCAGGCCATCCCCCCAAGGAACAATGTTTTGCACACCTCAGCAGCTGTTTCAGGCAAGAAGTTCTAGCACTCTCCACACATCTCATGTCAATACAACCAATACAATGTGTACATGTCACAACAGGATTACCTGCAAATCAACTATGTACAAAGGCCCATATTTATACTTTTTGACGCTAAACTGCGCTAACGCAGTTTAGCGTCAAAAAATTTAGCGCCGTCTAACGCCATTCTGAAGCGCCATGCGGGCGCCGTATTTATGGAATGGCGTTAGCCGGCGCAAGCAGCCCGGCGCTGCCTGGTGTGCGTGGAAAAAAACCACGTAGACCAGGCAGCGCCGGCGTTGGGAAAAAATGACGTTAGGGCGTCTTAAAATGGGGCAAGTCAGGTTGAGGCAAAAGAATCGCCTCAACCCGATTTGCGCCATTTTTTTACGACGCCCAGACGCCATTTCATGACTCCTGTCTTAGTAAAGACAGGAGTCATGCCCCCTTGCCCAATGGCCATGCCCAGGGGACTTATGTCCCCTGGGCATGGTCATTGGGCATTGTGGCATGTAGGGGGGCACAAATCAGGCCCCCCTATGCCCAAAAAAAATATAAAAAAAAAAAAAAATTATACTTACCTGAACTTACCTGAATGTCCCTGGGGTGGGTCCCTCCATCCTTGGGTGTCCTCCTGGGGTGGGCAAGGGTGGCAGGGGGGGTCCCTGGGGGCATGGGAGGGCACCTGTGGGCTCATTTTGAGCCCACAGGCCCCTTAACGCCTACCCTGACCCAGGCGTTAAATAGTGGCGCAAATGCGGGGTTTTTTGACCCGCCACCTCCCGGGCGTGATTTTTGCCCGGGAGTATAAATACGACGCATTTGCATCGCCGTCATTTTTTTAGACGGGAACGCCTTCCTTGCATCTCATTAACGCAAGGAAGGCGTTCACGCAAAAAATGACACTATTTGCCCATACTTTGGCGCTAGACGCGTCTAACGCCAAAGTATAAATATGGCGTTAGTTTTGCGCCGAATTTGCGTCGAAAAAAACGATGCAAATTCGGCGCAAACGGAGTATAAATACGGGCCAAAGTCTTTACAAAATGTCACTGCAAAGTTTTTGAGGTAGATGTCACAATACAATGAGTAACATTGCATCTTTCACATCAACAGGTCGAGCTGCCACTGGCTACATAGAGGCTACCGAAGGAACTGCCACTACCCTTGTGGATGAAGCCCTCAGGGATACTCCCAAACATCTTGACATGGAGGATGGTTCTGGGACATCTGGGCAACCTGGTTAGACATCAACAGTGAGTCTCACTGTGGCAACTACATCACCTTCCTGCCCAGTTGACCCAGCATCTCTGACAACCATAAGTTCCCCAACCTGTGTCCCTAGCATAGTGTCAACCACCTTGTGCCCCACCAGTCCAGGATCCTGAGTACCAGATCAACACCTCCGACAATGATGGTCCAGGAACCAGTGGGAGATGGCATCCTGTGACAAGAGGACAGGCCTGTGGGGGGTTAGGGTTTCTGAGTGGGATGCTGTGAGCCAGTGGGGTGAGGCCACTGGGGCTGATCTTGGCCAGGACATTTTCAGCCACTTCTTGGGCATCTAGCAGGAGTCCCAAGGAGCGATGGGCCAGGTAATTTAAGAACTCCTGGAAATGAAGCAGGCGCAGAGGAACTTATTGCAGGAAATGCATGAACAGTGGAAGGCTCACAATACCAAAAATGGCCTCCGTAGCAGGGGTGCTGAGGGACATTAACACCACCCTAGGCAGAGATTGACAACAACACCCTACCCCTTCCTTTGGTGCATCTACACTAGTCCCTTCTTCGGTGCCATCCACTGGAAATGAGGCCCTGTAAGGGGAAGAACCTGCCCCAAGCACGCCTGCCTCTGTAGTAGCAGACCCCCCACATGCAAGGGGGACGTCCAGCTAAGAATCCAGAATATTTGGATGGCAAGACACCAACCACTGCCAATGAGTGACCTCTTCCAAAATACCTCCTTTGTGTGCCACATGTTCACTCTGTTGACTGTTCTTCAACCACCTTGCATTTCCAATGAGAGGAATACAGTGGACTTTGGACATGTAGGGCCGTATTTATACTCTGGTTGCGCCGAATTTGCGTCGTTTTTTTCGACGCAAATTCGACGCTAAACTAACGCCAACTAACGCCATATTTATACTATGGCGTTAGACGCTTCGGGCGCCAAAGTGCCCGGAGTGGGCGTCATTTTTTAGCGTGAACCCCTTCCTTGCGTTAATGATATGCAAGGGAGGCGTTCCCGTCTTAAAAAATGACTCCCAGGCCTTTACGTGGTATTTATACTCCCGGGCAAAAATGACGCCCGGGAGTGGGCGTGGCCAAAAACGGCGCATTTGCGCCGCTTTTTAACGCCTGGGTCAGGCATGGCGTTAAGGGACAAGTGGGCTCAAAATGAGCCCAGAGTGCCCTCCCCTGCCCCCAGGGACCCCCCCTGCCACCCTTGCCCATCCCAGGAGGACACCCAAGGACGGAGGGACCCACCCCAGGGACATTCAGGTAAGTTCAGGTAAGTATTTTTTTTTTTTTTTTTTATAATTTTTTGTGGCATAGGGGGGCCTGATTTGTGCCCCCCTACATGCCACTATGCCCAATGACCATGCCCGGGGACATAAGTCCCCTGGGCATGGCCATTGGGCAAGGGGGCATGACTCCTATCTTTACAATGATAGGAGTCATGTTGATGGGGGATGGGCGTCGTTAAAAAATGGCGCAAGTCGGGTTACGACGATTTTTTCGACGTAACCTGACTTGCCCCATTTTAAGACGCCCATACGCCATTTTCCCCCTACGCCGGCGCTGTCTGGTGTACGTGGCTTTTTTCCACGCAAACCAGGCAGCGCTGGTCTGCTTGCGCCGGCTAACGCCATTCCATAAATACGGCGCCCGCATGGCGCTTCAGAATGGCGTTAGACGGCGCAAAATTTTTTGACGCTAAACTGCGTTAGCGCAGTTTAGCGTCAAAAAGTATAAGTATGGGCCGTAATGCTGTGGCATCTACTCCAATGATTTCATCCACCATGACTGACCCCTTCACTTTTCTGTTCCATCATGCCCCAATTTTATGTCCTTCTCAAATTTTCAATAAATTCACCTATCACAAAGTCATTGCCTGCTTGCCTTGTTTCCATATTTTGCTATACAGAGATGTAAGACCATGTTAAGGAAATGAGGAAGACACAAGGGGGCATATTTATACTCTGTTTGCACCGAATTAGTGTCATTTTCTTTTACTCTAATTCGGTGCAAAACTAACTCCATATTTATACTTTGGTGCTAGACCCCTCTAGCACCAAATTTATGGAGTTAAGGTGGAGACCTACTTTGCCTTAATGAGATGCAAGGTTGTCGTTCCCTTGCAAAAAATGACTCTATGGCCTTAATGCCATATTTAGGGACATATTTATACTCTGCGGCATATTTATACTCTGTTTGCACCGAATGAGTGTAATTTTTTTTTACTCTAATTCGGTGCAAAACTAACTCCATATTTATACTTTGGTGCTAGACCCATCTAGCACCAAGGCCCTGATTTAAACTTTTTTTGCACCGCAGTAACGTCATTTTATGACGCAAAAGTGGCGCAAACTTACAAAATATTGGCCCTTATTTATACTTTTTGCTGCAAAACTGCACTAACTCAGTTTTGCACCAAAAAGTTTAGCACCGGCTTGCACCATTTCTGTGCACCACCCGGGCACCATATTTATGGAATGGTGCAAGCCGGTGCAAAGGGTAGGCTGGAGTTTAAAAAAATGACTTTAGTCGGGTGGGGCTGGCAGTATAGAAAAAGAGGGTTTAGCACCAATAAATGGCTTTGGGCAGGTTAGAGTAAAAAAAAATGACTCTAACCAGATTAGCGTCATTTTATGGTGCTAAACCTACCATGCCACATGGCTCCTGCCTTAGAAAAGGCAGGAGTCATGCCCACCACCCCAGTGGCCAGCACAGAGGACTGGGGTCCCCTGGGCATGGCCATTGCACCCTGTGCCATGTATGGGGGCCCATTTCAGGGCCCCCTATGGAACTTTCAAAAATAAAATGCACATACCTGGGATGGGGTCCCCCATCCTCGCAGTCCCTCTAGTGTGGGTGGGGGTGCCCCTAGGGCCTAGGGAGGGCACCTCAGGGCTCATTCCATGGTGTTCCACCATGGAAATAGGGCCACAGGTCCCCTAACACCTGCCCTGACCCAGGTCTTAAAAAATGGGGCAAAGCAAGCTTTGCCCCATTTTTTGACCCCTCCTCCCTCCCTTACACCATTTTTACATGGGAGAATAAATATGGTGTTAAGGCCATATAGTCATTTTTTTGCACGGGAACGCCTACCTTGCATCTTATTAAGGCAAGGTAGGTTTCCACTTCCAAAAAATGACTTTAACTCCATAAATTTGGTGCTAGACGGGTCTAGCACCAAAGTACAAACATGGAGTTAGTTTTGCACTGAATTAGAGTAAAAACAAAATGATGCTAATTCAGTGCAAACAGAGTATAAATATGCCCCTTAGCGTCCAAAAATGATGCTAATCTGGTCAGAATCATTTATTTTGACTCAAAACTGCCTAACGTCATTTTTTTTAAGCTAGCCTACCCTTTGCACCGGCTTGCACCATTCCATAAATATGGTGCCCAGCTGGTGCTAAAAAATGGTGCAAGCCGGTGCAAAACTTTTTGGGGCAAAACTGCCTTAGTGCAGTTTTGCACCAAAAAGTATAAATAAGGCCCAAGATACTAGTGCAAGAAGGAATGTTATAAGTACAGTGTCCTCCTAAGGATTACTACCAAAACATGCAAACACATTGCCACAAATGCCTGGTCACACCAAACATTTTATTGCATTGTAAAGCACATAGGGGGTTATTACAACTTTGGAGGAGGTGTTAATCCGTCCCAAAAGTGACGGTAAAGTGACGGATATACCACCAGCCGTATTACGAGTCCATTATATCCTATGGAACTCGTAATACGGCTGGTGGTATATCCGTCACATTTGGGACGGATTAACACCTACTCCAAAGTTGTAATAACACCCATAGACTTTTGAAAAGTCTGGACTGTCATAGCCATGAATGGCTGACTAATATTGGGTCAAAGTACACATGCCACAGTACAGCCCCCAGAACATGGAAGTAAGGGCATAGTCAGATATTGACCTGTATAATAGGTAAACAGAAAGATGATGGTGTCAACAGCTTGAGCTTTATTAACATACCACACCAGAGTAATGCACCATTATATAATCCAAGGTACAGACAAAGGGCAGTACAACAGTCCCTGATCACAGGCCCATCATTATCCAATGACCATGCTTCAGTTGGTATGACACAACTTTATGTCCGTGTTGTGGCATGTGTAATGTTGCCTACAATGAGGAAACATATCTACAGCTATATACATGTCATGCAACAATAGTGTTTAGCCAATGTGAAGGGTAAATGCCTTGCTCACAATTGATGACTACATAATTCATGCTTACATGATGAGACACACGATGAAATCGGCCCAACACAGCACACAAAACAGGTCCAATGTGCACATCTGACTTTCCACTAACACTGTGAAAGCTGCATTGGCACAGGTCTCAAACACCCCAGATCTGTGACCTACATTACCTGTAACAATCCATGTCCACTCTGTATGTCAGAACAACATCCGATACCTGCCAATTTCACAATTCTGAAATTCCCACATGAGGATGTCACGGTGAGGGTACCCGTACAAAGACAAAACAAAGAGTATAGGCTTGGAAACATACCTATTACACAAATCACATAGCAATCATCTGGAAAAGAAATTACATTGCAATGAAACTGAAACAAACAAAACAGCATCATCAAGGTGGGGATATGTCAAAGGCTAACTCTTCAAGCACCCTTTGACTGAGTATCAGCTTCTTAGTTGTTACCAAAACACTCAACTCCACACATTCTCAGGCCTACAGTACATTGTACAGTCAGTAATTACATCACATACTTACTCTCATGAAAAGTAGCTGTTGATCAGATCTTTCTGTAAGTCTGCTCCTTCCTCTTCACCACTTTCATCCTCATTTCAAGAGTCTCATCCAGTAGAACTGCAGGCTCCCCCTCCTCTGGGATGTACAGGATATTCCTCCACAGGTTGATCTTGTAGAACATGCAACATGCCTTATTGATCTGGCACTTTTCTGGGTGAATAGAGGAGGGCTCTACCAGTCTGGCCCAGACAGCAGAAGCTGGCCTTCTGGAGTCCAAAATCCTGCTCCACTACCAGCCTTGTTCTTCCATGGGCCGAGTTGAAGCAGGCTTCCCTTGGTGTAGTTGGATTTTTTTTTATTGCCATAAACAACCAAGGACTGTTTGGATATGCTGAGTCTCCTTTAATGAGGACATAATGGGACATATGTGCAACAATGAGTCACATACTTCATGATTGTACTACCAGACATTGCACACACATAAACAGGACAGATGTGACTTTCCAACCAGCCAGGCCCTCTCTGGGTACGGTTGTGACATCACCTGGGGTATGGTGCTGTCCTGCATTAAGGAGGAATCATGGGCTGAACCCAACTAACAGGCACAGATCTGTGAAATGTAGAGATCTGCCAAACAGACAACTTGCAAGTTGATGGAGTGGAAGTTCTTTCTGTTGTTTTATACGTGTTCATTGGCCTGTGGTGGGGCCAAGCCTACATGTGTACCGTCAATGACCCTCCCCCCCACATGTGGGATACATGCAAAACCATAAAAGTCAGCCTTCACATGGGCTAAATCCTACTTCTGTGAATCTGGATATAGCTGTCCAGGTGTTTCGACATTGCTAGCAGCAGGCCGGGAGCTCAGGTTTCAAGGGGGGCAGGACTTTGGTGCCAAAAGGGCAGCGCAGAGTCATGAGGGAGGGGGTGTTAACACCTCCAGCCAAGAAGGGCTTTGTTCTGAGTCCCAGAGAGCAGGCTCTCTCACCCCAGGGATTCAGACTCTTGTCTGGTGGTGGCAGACTGGTTGTGACTGACCAGCAACCAAGCTAGGGTAGTTAGCTTTTGCAGGAGGTGCATCTCAGGTGACACTTGGGTACATTTTCCAATAAATCCACTGTTAGTACCAGTTTGGATTAATCATTTTGAGTTGTTTGATACCAAATGGATAACTTACCTATAGTATATGCAGTGTATGGTGGGCAGGGTCACCGGCTGTGCGCCATGTTGAGTTTGTCTTTTACGATTGCATCAGAACACTCAACCTGCAATGGCAGTGCAGGGTGCTTCTGGATGCATGGCCCTAGAGGGTGGCACAATCTGTGTTGCTGCCCTCAGGGGTCTACCCTTAGTGCCCTGGGTACCTAGGCACCATTTACTAGGTATTTATAGTGGTAGCTAAAGGTGTTGCCAACTGTGCCAATGCATCACAACAGTTTCAGAGAAAGAGATCAGGCCCAGGGAACCTGGTTAGAAGGGGCCCCGGGCACTAACAACTTTGAGGCTACATCTCATACCAGGCAAAAAGTGGGGGCTAACCATGACAAAAAGAGGCTTTTTCTCACACCTTAATCCCATAGCTCTGTTGTCACCTTCCCACAGGTCACATTTGTCCTGTACAGGCTTATTGCATAACTGACAGTCTCACAGTGCAGACAGTTTGTTGATTCCTGGGAGGGAATGATATTGGACTCAGTAACTTGGTCACATAGCAGAAACTGTACAATGTATGTCTTTGGTTTTGGATGCCATCTCTGTAGGATGGAACATATGTCCAGAGGAGTGCTCTGTGGTAGTGGAACATAGCACAGAACCCCACCCCATGAAGTGGCATGAGTCTGCATTTGTTATTCTACATATCCACACATGGGCAGGGAATATAGTTGATGTACCCTCCATGCCAGCCCCTTCATTGTTACTGATGTGTAATGTTTGAGTTTGTACTCTGGCAGTTACCTGCATGGACTGCATGAAAGTGAGTCATTAGAATGAGAATGTGTTGGTCCAGTACTGCCTAAGTAGTATACTGTGCAGAAGCCACATAGGTATGTAGAGTTTTATGGTGGCTCACATCACAGTACAGGTTGTTAGAGCATGTGCTACCTGATGTCAGTAACCTTTCTAAATCATTGTAGGCCATGACCAGGGTAGTGGGTTTGTGGGTTAGTCTGCAAATAGAAATATATATATGTGTGTAGTCATGTCCCTGTATTGGCTTGTGTGTCACACTTGGGGAGTATTGAGAAATAGAAAAGTCCTAGCTTGATGTTATCAATGTATGTGGCTGTAAAGAAACTTGTGATCATTGTCTCTTCATTATTCTTTTGCATCCATGCAGGTCAATGCCTATCAAAAGAAAACACTATGGAGAGCTACCGCCCGGAAGGTGTGGACCATGGTGGTCCACAGCCGGCAGAGTACCCACTGTAGGAAAAGGTGAGAGGACCTGAGAGGCTGGGCCAGGAAAATCACTGAGGTCCAGCTGGGATGTCTTCTCAATGTGGGCGGGGTGCATGTCGGACGCTAGACCACCCTAAAGGCTGGTGGTGGCTTATCTAGAGCTTGATTGGTGTTTGAGGGCAGCACAGCAGCCACAAGGGGGTAAGTACAGGGCATATCCCGGCCTGTCCCATTGCCAGGTGAATGTGTTAGGTTCTGTCAACTCTCCCTGATAATAAGGGATGAGCCATGTGTAACACACTCTATGAGTGATTGTTTGTGTAGATATGTAATGTGTTGTAAATTGATGTGCCTTGCCTATTAGCCCAGGGACCTAGGTCACAACTGTGTACAACTCACAAACCGCTTGCTCTCCAGGGATGACATATGACTGTGTAGAGTGGTCAATCAAGTAATGTTTGCTGTTGTAGTGTGTGTAAATTCTATACAACAGACCACTACTCCTCAATGTAACAGGCCAGAGATAAGTAACTGGTGGATCACTGTCCTCAGCCATGTGGCTGGGTATATGAGTATTTTGGCTTCTGTATGATGGGTGCTGCTTCCTCACTGCAGTCTGTAATGTGAAGATGGCATTTACACATGACAGAGCCTACATTGTACTTTGGGTGGAGCTACAGATCAATACTTTCCCTTGGTAAGTGGGGGCTGCTGATTGATTGATTTATGTGCCATCACTGTTGCCTGCATTACTTGTGCCTACGTATCAGCATGTGTCCTTTTCTCTTTTGGAAAACAATTTTAAACAGCTGTTTAATAGATGCTCCACCTGTGTTGATGGGATGATGTCTGTATTCCCTCACATATATGTGCATGGCAAACTGTGCGTAGACCAAGCCACTTACAGTGGAGGTACATTTCATGTTGTGTCACATACAGGAGTGAAAACAACAAGTGATGGACAGAATGCTGAACATTGTCAAACATTCACCCCCATACAGTGATCTGGGCCTAAATCCATCGTTTTTTTGCTGCCCATGCTAATCCAGTTTGGACCCAGCCACATGCAAATCAGTCTTGACCCTGTTCCTCATGGGAACAGTCCAGCCCGAACTGCTAGGCCAGGTCTTCCCTGGACTGGAAACAAGCATCTTGGGACCGGTTTCGGGGTTTCACCCCTCATCAGCCAGGCTAGCTTGAATCCAGTGGCATGGAAAGCACGGGACCCACGTCTGGGCATACCCTTCCCACTTAGGGTGACAAAGCAAAAACAACAAGTGATGGACGGAATGCTGAACATTGTCAAACATTCACCCCCAGTACAGTGATCTGGGCCTACATCCATTGTTTTTCTGCTGCCCATGCCATTCCAGTTTGGACCCAGCCATATGCAAATCAGTCTTGACCCTGTTCCTCATGGGAACAGTCCAGCCCGAACTGCTAGGCCAGGTCTTCCCTGGACTGGAAACAAGCATCTTGGGACCGGTTTCGGGGTTTCACCCCTCATCAGCCAGGCTAGCTTGAATCCAGTGGCATGGAAAGCACGGGACCCACGTCTGGGCATACCCTTCCCACTTAGGGTGACAAAGCAAAAACAACAAGTAATGGACGGAATGCTGAACATTGTCAAACATTCACCCCCAGTACAGTGATCTGGGCCTACATCCATTGTTTTTCTGCTGCCCATGCCATTCCAGTTTGGACCCAGCCATATGCAAATCAGTCTTGACCCTGTTCCTCATGGGAACAGTCCAGCCCGAACTGCTAGGCCAGGTCTTCCCTGGACTGGAAACAAGCATCCTGGGACCGGTTTCGGGGTTTCACCCCTCATCAGCCAGGCTAGCGTGAATCCAGTGGCATGGGAAGCACAGGACCCACGTCTGGGCATACCCTTTCCACTTAGGGCAACAAAGCAAAAACAACAAGTGATGGCCGGAATGCTGAACATTGTCAAACATTCACCCCCAGTACAGTGATCTGGGCCTAAATCCATCGTTTTTTTGCTGCCCATGCAATTCCAGTTTGGACCCAGCCATATGCAAATCAGTCTTGACCCTGTTCCTCATGAGAACAGTCCAGCCCAAACTGCTAGGCCAGGTCTTCCCTGGACTGGAAACAAGCATCCTGGGACCGGTTTCGGGGTTTCACCCCTCATCAGCCAGGCTAGTTTGAATCCAGTGGCATGGGAAGCACGGGACCCACGTCTGGGCTTACCCTTCCCACTTAGGGCGACAAAGCAAAAACAACGAGTAATGGACGGAATGCTGAACCTTGTCTAACATTCACCCCCAGTACAGTGATCTGGGCCTAAATCCATGATTTTTTTGCTGCCCATGCCATTCCAGTTTGGACCCAGCCATATGCAAATCAGTCTTGACCCTGTTCCTCATGGGAACAGTCCAGCCCGAACTGTTAGGCCAGGTCTTCCCTGGACTGGAAACAAGCATCCTGGGACCGGTTTCGGGGTTTCACCCCTCATCAGCCAGGCTAGCTTGAATCCAGTGTCATGGGAAGCACGGGACCCATGTCTGGGCATACCCTTCCCACTTAGGGCGACAAAGCAAAAACAACAAGTGATGGACGGAATGCTGAACATTGTCAAACATTGACAAACACCCACAGACAAAACAATAGTCCAGACTTCCCCATCCGCCCCACTACATGGTATCCAGCTTACCCAGAGGCACCACCACAACAGTCAGTGACACACCCACCACACCCAGAATACCTGCAGACCCAACTTCAACAGACACCCAGACATCTACTACAACCACCATACCTGCAGACACCACACAGACACACAGACATCCATCACTACCAGCATATCTGCAGACACCATCCCAACATACCCACATACACATCCACCACTGCATCCCCCAGCACCTCCACCTCTCAGACCCCCAAGAAACACAAACGGACTCACTCACCCAAACAACAGACACCAACTAAAACACAAGCATACCTTCTAGAAGCATGCACCCACAACATCCAGACCGACACAGCAGACAACCACTCCCTCTACCTCATCCCAAACATGAGGCCCGCACCTCCTTCCCAACCCCTCCCTTTCACCTCTAAGGCCTCCCCTGCCCTCTCCGGCAAGTACCTATATCTCCCCCCCAGGAGAAGGCCACCCCTCCCAAAATGCAGTTCATCCCTCCCAAACCTAAGGGCAAACCCACCTCCCAAATCCAGCCCTCCACCCCCCAAAGATGATCCTTGAGGTGCCCACCTGATGCCCCATCCTGTGGAGGGTCCCTGGCTGTTAGGAGTGGAGTGTGGGCACCATGATGTGCCTGTGCCAATGCATGTAGACTGGCCAATGGCCTTGGACTATTGAAAGTTGTGCAATTTGATGTTTCAGTGCAGCCTCCTTCCCTGAGTGTTACTGCTAGCCCCACCCCTATTGTGCAGGTATTGTTTGCATAGTGAGGTTTGTCTTTCTAACTATTGTGCAACCCATTGTCCTTCCATTGTGTTGTGATGTATCTATTGCAGGGCTGTTTACTGGTAGTGGTGTTTGTGTTCCATGCCACATTCATACATGGCATGTGTTTAATGTGTGTGAGTTGCATTTGTAGATGTGATGTTGATGTTTTGTGGGATAATGTGTATACTTTACTATTCCTGTGCCTGATGTGAGCAGACATGTGCTTTTGTGTAGTATTGCAGTGCAGTATGAGTGAGCTGCCCAAAGGGGGCTTATTGTGACTGTGCATGTTTCCTTCTTTGTGTCTGATTCCGATGCAGGATACAAGTGTTCTTGGTGCCTGTAGCATGACCCCCATAAGATGTGGCTGAGGGTGCAACGATCTACTGTTATGGTTGATAACATAGGTAGGTGTGTGTACTTATGGTTGGTTGTGTCCAAGGCGGTGTGGATTTTGCGCACCTTTGATGGTCCGCAGCAGCGGCAAGATGTGCGATTTGGGTTCCGTGGCGGAACCGGACCTGTGAGACTGCCAACAGGTGAGTCTCCCTTTATAGTCCCCGTTTCTTCATGTGGTTGGACTATCACAGTCACATTAGTGGTGTTCACCCCCATAATGGCCCTCATTATGACATTGGCCTTCTTTTCCAATGATTGCTGTGGTGACGGCTGCCAACAGAGAGCCGGGAAGGCAGCAATCTGCCCGCCAGATTATGACACACAAACACAAAACTGACAAAAATCAGCCACAATTCCGCCAGACCCAACGGAGGTGAAAAACAGTGGGAGCTACCACCCTCCCCGCTATGCCTGCAACACACCACCGTCCAAATTATGAATGACAAATCATCACAGAGGACACTCAGTGGTGCACAGCCATTGGCGGTGCGGACAGCCGCATTCGATTTGACCACTCCACACCACCAGAAGCCAATATTGGCCAGATCAAAAAACCCACACCTGACACATATACACACACCGTACACACCCACCAACAGCACTATAAAATACACACCCACACAACCCACAAGTCCTTGCAAATTTGAAAAATCTGCTACAGATTGCCAGCACATACATTGAAAGAACTGCACAAACACACCACAACCACTTATACACCCGTCATGCATCACACACCACACACCATACCTCAACACCTAACACTCTCTTCACAACACACAATAGGCATGTCCTCACAAAAGAACCCCAGTTTTACTGATGAGGAGTTGCGGGTGATGGTAGAAGAAATCGCCAGGGTAGAGCATCAGCTGTTCGGTGCACAAGTCCAGCAGATATCCATTGCCAGGAAGATGGAGCTATGGCGGAGGATCGTAGACAAGGTATACTCCATGGGAACCTATCCACGCACAAGGGACAACATAAGAAAGAGGTGGAACAACCTACGAGGGAATGTGTGTGTAGTGGCCTCCAAGTACCACTTTGCCATAATGAAGACTGGTGGTGGACCCCCACCTCCTCCCCCACAGTTGAGAGCATGATAGGAGAAAGTTTTGGATATCCTGCATCCAGAGGGCCTCACTGGAATCACTGGAGGGCTGGACACCGCTAAGTCACAATTACCATCTCAACACCATATCACCCCCACTCCCTGACTCCCTTCACCCCACTCTATCCCATACAGAGAACTACCGCCATAACCACCCTCAACATGCATGCCCTACCCACTGCAAGCACATCCCTCTCAGCTCTGCTTGCACACACAACAGTAATGCACGGGCAGAAAGTAGCACCACCATTCCCACAATACATCACCATCACTAACCGAAGGTGGAAGAACAACATAGGGAAAGCTAGAACTGTAACAAATCTAATGCATGTCCACAGGTACTCCAGCCAATGTCAGCAGAGACCATGTGCTACGGCAACCAGTCCTCCACCACAAGAAGCCCTCAGTGATGACAGCACTCTGGATTTCTTGATCTAGATGATCTCCCTGGCCCATCTGGAACCACTGGTCAGTCGGACACCACAGCCAACACCCAGTGCACCACAACGTCCCCACATCAGACTCCAATACCACAGCAGCCGCCCAACATCCCCAAACCTCTGTCCCCAGGACATGACAATCAACAGTGGGCCCACCGGAAAAAGGGACCCGAGTCAACACCACACAGGCAAGACAATGAAGGTCATTGTGTCAGTGAGTGTGGGCACACAGTTCATGGGACACAGGGCCAGGGGGTCAGGAGCAGTGGGAGGTTAGCTGTACAACAAGGGGAGGTCCAACCCAGGGGACCGACTGCCCAGGAGGCACTCACACATGTCCTGGGAGCCTAGCAGATATTCCAGGATAAGATGGGCCAAGTGATAACCATCTTGCAAGAGAACCAGTGGCTACAGGAGAACACCACCAGGAGGTCATGCAGCAGTTGCAGGGCTTAAATTCCAACATGGTCTCCATTGCAGGGGTGCTGGGTGACATGGCGAACATCATACATGAGTACACAACACACCAGAGTGACCCTTCCACTAGCCAGTATACTCACCAGCCTTCCACATCTGTGGCAGCTAGTGGAAGGAGGACCTGCCACAAGACTCACAGGCCACGAGCACCCCTCCCTCTGCAGCAGAACAAGACCCAAACCACCACCAGGAAATGAGCCCCTCCTGTAACATAGCAGCCTACATTCAACTTGTCACTTCTACTCAGTAATTTGCACAGCAATTGACTCATGACACCATCAGTGAGGAGAAACAACTAATTTCAGGCCCTCACACAAGATACCACAGTATTAGCTATGCCATGTTGTCAGCATGCCAATCCCTTCTATGGACCACCTAGTCCGGGCCACACTGTCAGGGAAATTGAAGTCACAGATCGGTTGTGTAAGCACGTTGTAAGTCACATGACATTCCTTGCAACATATGCCATGTATTGTATGGGATGAGGACACAGTTTGCAGTGGGCATGTATTTGAGAAAGCTAAACTACCGATACACTGCATGATCTGAATAAGCTTGTACAGCATCACCATAACACTGGCATAACTGACCACAGATGGAACAGTGTCAGGGCACATAATGCACACATTTGTGCAGCCACACAGCACTTAACTGTAATGGAGGTATGAACAGAAGTACTGTCTTACCTGAGTGTCATTAGAAGTACTGCTGTATAATATGTGTCCTGTAGTCCACATCCTCCTCCTCCCAATCCTGATCACTGTCTTCCGTGTCTTCTGCTGCCAAAGGTGCATTGTCTCCCCTTTCTACCTGCAGGAATGGCACATGGCATCTGAGGGCCAAATTGTGCAGCATGCAGCAGGCTACTACTGTCTGGCAGACCTTTCCAGGGCCGTAAAGTATAGACCCACCAGATACATGGAGGCACCAGAACCTGGCTTTCAGTAGCCCAAAAGTCTTTCAATTACCCTTCTGGCCCTGTCCTCAGATTCCTTACTAGTGTTATCAGCCAGGATAGGTTTGGGCAGCCAGAGTCACCTGGAAGGAGTGAGAGAAACACATTACTCATGTAGAGTAAAACTTCAAGTGGCATACAGTGACACACACGGGGTGAAACCTCAAGCTCACCTATGAGCCACACTCTCTCTCTCTGTAGTCATGCCATCACCTGTGGGACGCTGCTATTCCTCAATACATAGGTATCATGCACAGATCCAGGAAACTTGGCAGTAAAGTGGGAGATGTATTGATCTGCAGGGCACACCATCTGGTCATTTATGGAATGGTAATTCGTCCGATTTCTGTAGACCTGCTCATTTGTCCTGGGAGGGACCAAGGCAATATGGGTCCTGTCAATGGCCCCAATCACATTTGGTATGTGTACTATGGTGTAGAATGCAGCCTTCACAGTGGGCAAATCGTCACTGGTAGGAATGCGATATAGCTGCTTATATGTTTCAGCAAGGCAGCCAAAACTCTACTCAGCACATGTGAAAACATTGGTTGTGACATTCCTGCAACCAAGCCCACAGTCACCTGGAAAGAACCATTGGCCAGGAAGTGGACACTGACAGTGCCTATACTACACAGGATATTGCTATAATGTTAAGAAGAGCAGGAATCAAATCTGGCTCCAATTGATGACACAGTTCAGTAATTGTGCCCCTGTCTAGAGGATAAGTCATTATAATGTGCTGTTCCTCCACTGTAGCCAAGTCAACTGGGGGTCTGGACAAGGTGCTTGCCTCCTCCTCCACCTCCTCCTCCGCCGTGGTTGGTATCTAAGTAAACCAAGCATCAGAAGTGTGTGACTACAGGAAGGATGGACACATAATATCACAGTACACAGAGCATTCACATCCAATTTATGCAAACAATGATTCGAATTAGCACTCGTGTCTTCTGCATGCAAACGGACTTCCTCAAAAATACCAATAGTTTTCATTAGCCATTTTGTCTCACAGACACAATAGTCGGTGTTGTGTGTTTGATTAGTAGCATCCCAATTGAAATGTGCTGTCAACTACTCATCTTCAAGCAGTGCACTAGTATGCCATCTAATTTGAGTGCCAGAGTCTACAAACAAACCAAAATATGTGGCGGACTGGAAGTGCCTTGGTGTCTACCATCAGTACCTATGACGCACATTGGGATCGATGGGATCGATGCAGTATGTAAGCCATTGCTATAACTGAATGTAGTGTGAACTTCATGATGTACTTTTGTCTGTGTTCCCTATGTAGGTCAGCGCCCATCAGAAAAAAGGGTTATGGCGTGCCATCACCAACGAAGTGTGGACTCTGAGGGTACATATCCGGCAAGCACTCACTGCAGAATGAGGTGGGAGGACCTGCGACGCTGGGCCCAGAAGACCGCGGAGTCCCAGATGGGGACATCCTTACAATGAGGGAGGGGTGCCCGTCAGACCCTCACCTCCCCTAGCGGCCCGCATATTGGTGGTGGCCAATCCGGAGTTGGATGGGCGCTTGAGGGCAGCACAGTAGCCACAAGGGTGTGAGTACACACTGTGTGGAGTTCTCAATTGAAGCCTGCCATGTTGTATAGGTGCAAGGTTCTACTCAGTGTATTGCCCAATATGCCCGTTTAGCTAATCTTGTAGAGTCCTGTTTTGCAATGTAGAGTGGTATGTACACTTGGTATTGGCATGTAGCTGGCATACCATGGCAGACATGGCTTAGTGATTCCCAGTAGGTATGCAGATGGTAGTGTTTGAGTTCATTTCTGCTGTTGTTCACAGGCAATATTTTTTTATTGTGGTTCATTCTGCACAGTGTTAGTCTCAGTGACTAATTGTGATGTGTATGCAATATGTGCTGTTGTTGCTGAAATTCACCCTGTGCTCCCCTTCTTTCTCCCCCACACTCTTTCCTTTTCTCATCCTGTCCTTGTGTGCATTGGCATACTCTGGCAAAGGAGCAGGGGCACCAGTGAGTGGGGGAGCTTCAGCCCATGGGACACAGGAGGCAGAGTCCACCGATGCCGAGGGGACCAGTGCGTTGGAGGGCGAGGGGAGCACCAAGGGGGAGACAGGAGCTGATACTACTGACTCTGATTCCTCCTCCAATGGAAGCTCCCTGGCGTTGGTGGACCCCTCTTGGACCACCCCAGCTACATCATCTTCAGCCACCCCATACCAGCACCGCCTTCCCAGTAGCCCCACACCAAATTGCCCATGCCTGCTCACCCAGGACGGGGGGCATCTTGTTTACCCCAGGCACCTCAGACCCTGCTCCAGTCAGCCCTTCTGCCCTCACTTAGGAGGCTATTGACCTCCTGAGATCCATCTTTGTAGGGCAGTCAACCGTAGTGAATGCCGTCCAGGGGCTGGCATCACAGATGCAGCAATGCAATGACTACCTGGAGGGCATTCACAGTGACTTAGCAGCTCTACAGAGATCATTTCAGGCTCTGGTTTCCTCTTTAACAGCAGCCAGTGTCCCTAGTTCTTCTGTCCCTCCTCCAACTAGATGTTCCTAGTCCCAAAGCCCTCTCCCTCCACCCATCCCAAGCACACAATCAGACCAGCATGCACCCAAGACAACAGACAGGACTCGCAAAGACAAGCAGAGGCACCATAGATCACACCACAAGCATATGCATGACTAACACACTGAAGCACACACAACACAAGCCACTGCATCCACTTTATCCTCCTCCCTCACAGTCACATCAGCACTCACGCCTGTGAGCACTGTATCCTCAGTCTCAGATCCTGCCACATGCACAGCCTTGCCCACATTCACCACAACAGCAGACACGCAGACTTGCACCACATTCACCACATGCGCAGTCACCACCACCACCATCACAATCACATGCAGCACACCCACCCCACTTGCGGACACCATTACAACATACATGCACACCACCTGTTTGTCCTCTCCACCCTATCTGCTGACCCCCTCCCAAAACACATAAACGCTCCCATTCAGACACTCAACAGCCATCCTCTTCACACATGCGCAGTGTACACGCACCTGCAACCCAGTTCAGCAGACCTACTGCTCCTAGAACCACTCCCTCTACCTCTGCTTCCAAACCTGCTCCCACATCTCGCCCCATTGGACCAAAAAAACGTTTCCTTGCCTGCCTTGACCTTGTTCCTCCTCCTCCCCCACCACGTCTTGTCCGTAAAAGGAAGGTCCCGCTCCCCCAGCCCAGTACCTCCAGCTCCCAGGCCTCTAATGCCTCCCTGGTGTTGTCAATGTCCCTCCCCTTGCAGCAAAAGCTCCCACTAAGGGGCACAAGACTGCAACTCTGACCCCTCACTCCAAGCACACTTGGGCTGTCAGGAGTCAAGTTGGGCCTTGTTCGTTGCCCTGTGGGTTGTGTGTGACATTGAACTGGCCAATGGCCCTTTGTATATGTTTGCCTCATTTGTTGTGGGCATTATTCCCACCCGAATACAGTGGTTGGAGCAAAGGTATTTGTCATGGCTTTCGTTACTTCTGGCTTATTTTGCAGTTGGATTTATCAGCGGATTGTTCTTGGTGTGCGGTATGTGTGTATGGTGTGTGTTGAGTGTGGGTGTGTCACTCTCCCCTCCCTCCCTTGTGTACTCACCATTGTTGTCAGTGTTATTGCTCCTGGACTGCCATCGCTTGGTACAACATCAGCAGGGCTTGCAGTTCAGGTTCCATGGCAGCCGCGGACTCCTCTGTGTACCTGGAGGTGAGTGTCTCCTTATATATCAATTGTTTCAGCCAGGCTTTTCATGGCGTTGTTCACACCCCGGAAATCCTTGCAGTCTGCTATGTCATAATTTGGTGGGCGGGGAATGGTATTCCGCCAGCCTGAAGATGGCAACTGGTCAGTGGCCTGACCACGGTGGCGGTTTAGATCATACATTGGTTGGATATGCGAGGGATCATCGCCGAAGTCATAATTTGGTAGTCTTCAACGCCACCCTGGTGACGGTACTACCGCTATCGCCGGTGTGGCGGTCAGCTGACTGCCAATGTCATAATGAGGGGCAAAAACTTTTTTAGGGTAGGGAGTAGGGGGTTGGGGTAGGTTTTATTTTTTAGGGCCCAGGGTGGGGTAGTTTATTTTTCAGGTGTAGGGGGTCTGGGTAATTTTTTTTTTAGTACAGGGTGGGGAATCTGGGTAGTTTAGCTATTAGGGGTGGGGGTAATTTTTAGGGCTGTAGATGGGGGTGTTGGGGTAGCTTTGTTTTTAGAAGCAAGGTGGGGCGGTCAGCTAGAAAACTTTGTTAGGGCTTAGGGTGGATGTAGGGGTCGGGGTAGGTTAGTTATTAGTGTTGGGGGCTGTTTTGGGCTTCAGGGCAGGTGGGGAGTGTCTGGGTAGTTTTGTTTTTAAGGGTGGTGGTCAGGGTAGATTTTAAGGTCAAGCGCAAGCACTGTACCCCTTTTGTAATCTCTCTGTGAGCTTTTAACCATGCCCATGACATGCCCATCACTTTCGTTGGTTTGTGGGCTTGTCTTTTAAAATTCCCTTGATTTCATTACTGAAAGACATGCATATGTCATGCCTTTTCTGGTGTTTAGCCCTCCTTGAGAGCACCTGCCAACTACTGAAAACATTTTTCCACATGGTTTCTGGACTACTTTTTCTCTTTATGTCATAGGGAGCGGGATCTCGCTGGGCACTAATCGAGCGCTTTTCATGATTAACAGTTTAATTCCATTGTTTATCCTAGCGCTTCTTCATGAATTCAAGGTTTTACACAGCACAAACGTGCTTCTTGTTTTTTATTATTACTATGCAAAGGTGAAACCGGACCAGTCTTTTTGTTCTGATTAGTCACCTTCACAGTCATGGAGTGGTGCTTTAAATCGGCTCCCTCATGTGAAATTGTATTACTTTTCATTTTCAGTTTATGCGACGAGAAAAGTCCAGTTAGGAGTTTACAATGCTAATTGCTCTAACTCGAGCAAACAAGAGACCCATTGCATTGTAAAGGCTTGTTTTGTTTAGGGCTTAGGGTGGGTCGGGGGTCAGGGTAGTTTAGCTCTTAGTTTTGGGCCTCAGGGCAGGCAGGGGGTTGTATGACAGAACAACAATGCCATTTTCACATATGCCCTAACTAGGCACACTTTTACAATGACATACATTGTAAAGGCATGCGTGGTAAAGGCATGAGTGGAAATGATCCAGTTGTGGTTCCGACTGCGTTGTTGACGCATGCATGGTTCTGTCACACAACCACCCCAATGCATCTGTTAATGAACTCTCAAAGGAAGTTGTCTCACCAGGGAGGATCACATCTGTCTAGTGCTGAAAACTAGGGGAGTGATCTGAATGCAACTCCCAGGAAACACTGTTCAAGTGACTCCAAATAGCAGGCCAGTGGTCACTAGCCCACAAATCCTAGCCTGAAACCTCTTAAGTCATGTTTACTCACCTGGGAGGGACCAAGATACAGATCACGCTCAACTCTGAGATGTGGCTGGCCACCTAGCACAATCTTGAACTGGTAATCCAAGATGAAACTATTAAGTTCAGGAAGCACAGTTCACACAATGTGCAACATAAATGATCATCAAGGCATCATCAGAATGGAATTGGCTGCAGAAACATTCAGAATACACTGACCACATGATGACCACAATCACATATAAAACAAAGTCCTGGGTCGCCCTGCATAAAGTTCAACTAAGCCTCAAAATAGTCAAAGCCTGCCCAGCCACTGTTTTGCCTGCACTGCTGGCAAGATGTAAATCTATGCCCATCCTCCCAAGTGCTAATGAACTGCTAAATTCACCACCTGCTTGACTTAAATAGAATTGTCACGCTTCACAAATGTTAGCTCAATTCAACCAATACCACAGGTACCTGTCACAATATTATAACCTGCAAATCAACTGTGGACATATGTTTTGCAAAATTTAACTTAAACGTATGGAGGTTGATGTCACAATACAACACGTCACACTGTATCTTTCACATCAACAGGTCGAGCTGCCACTGGGCACACAGAGGCCTCAGACAATACTGCCACTATGCCCCTGAATGAAGCCCTCAGTGATGACAACATACCTGGATGTCTGGACGTGGAGGATGATTATGGCCCATTTGGACAACCTAGTCAGCCCCCTACAGTGAGTTTTACTATGCCCACATCAAAACCTCTGAGCCTGGTTGCCTCAACCTCGCAGGCAGCCTTTCACCCCCTAACCTGTGTCCGGAGGACAGTGGCAACCATCTTGTGCTCCCCAGTCGAGGATCCTGAGTCGCAGTACAACTCCTCTGACAATGATGGTCCGGGAGCCAGTCGTAGGGGGCACCCTGTGGCAAGGGCACAGGCCTGTGGAGGTAGGGTGCATGGCAGGGATGTTCTGGGGCACCGGAGAGGGTCCACTGGAGATGCTCCTAGCCAGGACATCATCAACGAAGTCTTGGGGGTCTACTAGGAATCCCAAGGTGTGACAGGCCAGGTAGTGTCCCAAATCCGGGAGATCAAGCAGCTGCATAAGGACAGCCATAGGGATATGCTTCAACAGTGGGAGGCCACCAGTACCAACCTAGGCCTTCCTAACAGGGGTGTTGAGGGACATTAGCAGTACCATGATCAGGGATCATCAGCAACACTGTACCCCTTCGTTTGGCACAGCACTATCAGGCCCTTCTACATCAGTGCCAGCCACTGGAAGGGAGTCCCTGTCAGGGAAAGAACCTGGCACAGACACCCCTGCCTCAATAGCAGCAACCCCCCAACACATACACACAAGCAGGGATGTCCAGCTAAGAATCAAGGAGTTACAGATGGCCAGACACCAACCACTGCCAGCAAATGATCTCTTCCTGATGGAACTCCCTTGTGTGTCACATATTCATTCTGTTAACTGTCCTGCAACCACCTTCCATTTCCTATGGGAAAAGTACACTGGACTTCCATTGCTGTGGCATCTACTATAATGATTTCATCCACCCTGACTGAACCCTGCCATATGTGTGAACTGCCATAGTCCAGAATAGCTGACTTATGTTGTGTCAAGGTTGAGATACAGCGGTATAGTCCCCCAGACCACAGAACTAAGGGCCTTGTCAGACCTTGTCCTGTAGAATAGGCAAACAGAGAAGTGGCTGAAGTCACCAGCTTGAGCCTTATCACATACCAAAGACAAGTAATCCAGCATCACATATACCACGGCACAGACAGAGGACAGTTAAACAGTCCCTGATCACAGGTCCATCATAATCCAATGACCATGCATCTGGTGGAATGACACAAACACAGGTCAATATTGTGGTACAGGCACTGTGACATGCAATGATGAAATATATCTTCTGCTACATACATGTCATACAAGAAGAGTGTCAGCATATGTGAAGGTTGAATGGCTCAATTTAACTTGATGACAACATATTTCATGGCCACATGACCATTCACAAGAAGCAATCAGTTTACCGGAGAACACCAAGCAAGTACTTCAGTTCTTTCACCCACACATAGTCCAAGCTGGCTTGGCACAGGTCTGATATCCCCCAAACTGTGACCCATATTACCTGGAACAATCCTTGTTCATTTCCTGTGTGAGAACAACATCAGATGCATGCCAGTGAAGGAGCATTGATTTGTAAACATATCTATTACACAAATCTCATAGCAAGCACTGGAAATGAAGTTAAATTTCCATAAGACCGACACAAACAAAGCATCTACATCAAAGTGGGGATATGTCAGAGGCTAATTCTTCAAGTGCCCTTTGGCCGAATATTGCTGAGCATTGGCTCACCAAAACACTCATTCTGACAAGTACAGTCTTTCGTACAGTCACAGTCACAGTTGTTACATCATATGACTAACTTACACTCATGAAAATTAGTTATTGATGAGATCTTCCCCCAAGTCAGGTCCTTTCTCTACACAACTGTCATCCTCACTGCCATTTCAGGAGACTCACCCAGTGGCACTGCAGGCTGCCCATCCTCTGGTATATATGGGATGTTCCTCCTCAGGGCAATGTTGTGGCGCATGCACCAGGCCACAATGATCTGACACACTTTCCTGGGTGAGTAGAGGAGGGCTCCAGCAGTCCAGTCCAGACACCTAAAGCTGGCCTTCAGGAGCCCAAAAGCCTGCTCCACTACTCGCCTTGTTCTTACATAGACCTCATTGAAATCGACTTCCCCTGGCACAGCTGGATTCCTTAGCGGAATCAGCAACTGATGATGGTTTGGATATGCTGAGTCTACTGTTAAGGAATGGGACATATGTGCAGCAATGAGTCCCTCTTATCAGAAATTTATCACCAGACACTGCAAACACAAACAGGACAGATGTGACTTACCAACCAGCCAAGCCCTCTCTGGGTGCAGTTGTGATATCAGCTGGGGGATCATGCTGTTCCACATAATGAAGGCATCATGGATTGAACCCGGAAAATGGGCAATCATTTGAAATATATAGGTCCACCAAACATACAACTTGTATGTTGATGGAGTGGAAGTTCTTTCTGTTGCGGTATTCCTGTTCATTGCCATGCAGTGTGACCAAGCCAACATGTTTGTCATCAATAACACCCCCCCACATGTGGGATGCATGTAAAACCATAAAAGGCAGCCTTCAATGGGCTAAATCCCCACTGGATGCAGCTGTTTCATCATTGCTGAGAGGACATCCTTCAACACCAGGCTGAACATAGGTTGGGACATACCACCTGTTTGGGCCGATGTATGTTGGAAGGACGCTGTGGCTAGGAAGTGTAACACCGACATGACTTATACAATGGGCGGTATGCTGTTTGAATTAGTAATAACTGACATCAGATCTGGCTCCAACTGACGACATAGATCCACTATTGTTTGCTGACTCCCTCTCCCTTGGTACCTATGTATGACAGGAAAAGAGTTCTCACATTAGTCATTATGTCCACAGCATCATACATGATGCATGTCAAGGTTAACATGTGACAAGACAATTTATAAGGGGTGGACATCGCAGCCAGTACACATCACAGATGATAATTATACAATGGTTACGTGTTATCCCCTTGTTTTGCAACACATGTGTGCAAATCAGGTATCTGGACCTAAATCAAAAACGTTCATCACAAATGTCACTCGGAATGTGACTGGATGTCCCTAACACAAAAATTACCTTTGACGGGGAGTAGACTATGCCCCACTGTAAATTGCCATCTCCGCCCCGCAACATACTACAATGGTGTTTGAATAGCAGGACCTACATGTCAAGGTAAGATGAGCAGGTTTTTGTGCACAAAACATTTTCTGGGGTGTGGCAGTGTTAAAATGTTAAAAACCCAATACCTCATTTAATGCCACTAAAATGGCGTCTGCATGACCTACTTCACTGGCCATTTAGAACTGCATGTGACTGCCGGTGGAAGTCGCCATTGGGGTAGGCAGTGGCAACCGTGCCGGACACAGCCATAGGCTAACGTTGCTGCCAGTGGCAATGGCGGGCCAATGGCTGCGTCTGCCAACGGTGATGACCACGTACATGGCAGACTTGACCACCATGTTCTGGAAAATCCCTCACTTGACTCCTGACACTAC
This sequence comes from Pleurodeles waltl, assembly GCF_031143425.1. Classification (NCBI taxonomy): domain Eukaryota; kingdom Metazoa; phylum Chordata; class Amphibia; order Caudata; family Salamandridae; genus Pleurodeles; species Pleurodeles waltl. The sequence goes on from NC_090439.1 coordinate 951,606,039, forward strand.
TGCCAGCAATACCTCCACTACCGAGCTGCTGTGTACCGCCTCTGAGAGTATTCATGCTATGTCCAGCATGTAACGAGGCCCCTGCCTTTTCACCAGAGAAGTTGGACAGGCTGGTGACTGAGGTCCTACCCCTGTATGAACACAACTTTGGTACACCAGAGGAGCAGGTAAGTGCCTCATGTGCACAATTTTCTCTGTACTTTATCATCCTTTCCCTCCTCATAGGCTTAAATGTGTCCAAGTGTGGCATATAAAATACTCATGTGCCTGTAGATATGGTGTTTTTGGCATCAATGGGAGAGTCAATGTGCATGTATTGGTAGCGAGTACAACATATTGAGTCCATTCACATTATGGTGTGTGTGTTTATTGTGTTCCCTGATCCACCTGGTGTTGGATACACATAACTAGGGGAGGTGACATTACAGACATCCACTGACGTCTCTTTCTTCATGAATGTCGTATATGTGAGACAACATGTATGAGCATGACAGCATGAGCTGAGTATGCATTTTATATTTATCAATTCTGAGCAATGTGAGTGTAGCAGCGCCAAACAGTACAGACACTCAGTAGAGGCAGCTGGGGTTGTTCAGGTAAGTATTTATTTGTTGTTTTGAATAAGTGATGTGTATGGTTCGGTACAGTGAGTTGAGGATTAGTTCTTCATTGAGTGAAGTTCGTTTTTCCTAACGTGTTTCTCTCCCTCTTCTCCTTTTACTTGGTGTTTGACATCTCCTCTCGGGCTCCCGGGTTGCATATATAGGGGAAAGAAAAGGATAAATATCGATGGTGAGTGGGATGACAGCCGTTACATACGTCCTTCGCTTAGCTATACTACTGGGGAATGGGTTCGGGAAGGGGGGGGTGCGCCAGTGAGGACGGTGGGTTGTGTCTTTGTTTCCTTATCTCCTAAATGTGTTTACTTTTGGTCGTGCTCGTTACGTGCTCCTTTTGGTGCCCTCTGACTCCCTCCCTGTCCTCCCCTCACCCTGCCTCCCTCCCTTCCCCAGCTCGTTCCTCTTTTAAGGTGCCCCTCTGCTCGTCCACAAGGACCGTACCTTCCAAAGCCACGACCCTCCGGGGCCGTGGCTGGCTCTATGGTGGTCCCCTCGTTGCTCTCTGGTCCCCTCGGGCTCCGGCGCCACTCCGCTTCCCCTGGCTTCGTCGTCCCAAGTTCCTGGACCGCGGGGCCGCCCTCCGTCTTCGGGGTTGTCCCTCGGATTGCGTGGCTCTCCTCCCCTGCCGTTGCTGCCGCCTTTCTCCTCGCTCGTTGCTTTCTCCGTCGCCGTCTCCTCGCTCGTTGCTTTCTCCGTCGCCGTCTCCTCGCTCGTTGCTTTCTCCGTCGCCGTCTCCTCGCTCGTTGCTTTCTCCGTCGCCGTCTCCTCGCTCGCCGCTTCCTGGGGAATCCACGGTCTTTGACTTCCCGCCGGCCAATCCGCTTTGGCCCCGTCATCGGTGGTTGTCAAGGCAACCTCCGAATGCCGTCCTCGTGGTGGACGCGTTCCCATGGCAACATGGGAACGCAACAACACTTGCTCTGCCGGTGCCGTGCCTCCGATCGGGCTGACCCGGTCACACACCCTTCCCCAGGAGCTGTCCTGCTCTAGGACAGTGGTAGACAGGGGAAAACGAGACAGATAATCCGCGGGGGCTTGGTGAGATCCGGGTACGTGTTGCACCTGAAAAGAGAAGGGTTGGAGTTCAAGGAACCAGCGGAGTATTCTGGAGTTCGAGTCCTTATGTGCAGCTAACCATGTCAGGGGAGCGTGATCCGTGAATAAAGTAAAAGGTCGGCCCAGGAGATAGTATTGTAGACAGTCTATGGCCCATTTGATAGCCAAACATTCCCTCTCAATAATCGGGTAATTACGCTCCCGAGGACATAACTTCCTGCTGATGTAGACTACGGGGAGGTCAAGGCCTTCCGCATCAGGTTGCGCTAGAACCCCTCCAAGCCCAACATCCGAGGCATCGGTGTAAAGGTGGAAGGGTTTCGTAAAATCCGGGCAGCGTAGTATGGGGTTGGAGGTTAAGGAGGCCCTAAGTTGTTCAAAACTCGCATTCTGTGTCTCCGAAAACGGCAAAAGCCGATTGGGATGGTGTTTAGCGAGAAGGTCCGTGAGGGGGGCTGCTATGGAGGAATAGTGTGGAATGAAACGTCGGTAATAGCCCACTAATCCTAAAAATGAACGTAACTCTTTTTAGGTGTGTGGAAGAGGGGCATGCAGGATAGCCTCCACTTTTGGATTCTGAGGTTGTAGAGTACCCTGATTAATCCGATAACCTAGGTATGAGATGTCCGTCTTACCTATGATACACTTCTTGGGATTGGCTGTTAAGCCGGCTGATTTGAGGGCATGGAATATCTTCTGTAGGTGTATCAAATGTTCTTCCCACGATTCGCTAAAAACGACTACATCGTCAAGGTATGCGGCAGAAAATGTAGGAAAGGGTTTGAAAATCCTATCCATCAACCTCTGAAAGGTTGCGGGTGCCCCGTGAAGTCCAAAAGGCAGTACAGTGAACTGATATAACCCTGATTGGGTGGAAAAAGCTGTTTTCTCCTTGTCCTGAGCGGCTAGGGGAATCTGCCAGTATCCTTTGGTTAAGTCGATAGTGGACATGTATTTGGCTATCCCTAGTTTTTCGAGAACGTCATCTACTCGTGGGATGGGGTAAGTGTCAAAGAGGGAGTTTGTGTTAAGTTTGCGGAAATCGATACAAAACCGGACGCTATCGTCAGGTTTTGGTACTAGAACTACCGGTGAACACCAGGGACTCCTGGAGGGTTCGATGACTCCTAAGACTAACATCTTTTTGATTTCTTCTTCAATTATTTGTTTTCTAGCTTCTGGAATGCGATAGGGATGCTCTCTAGTGATTGTACCGGGATTTGTTCGTATGTTGTGGTAGATTAGGGAAGTTTTTCCTGGCTTCTCGGAAAACAGCGGTTGCCACTGTTTCAACATTGTATGTGCCTGTTGTTTTTGTCCTCCAGACAAGTTATCGTTCACCGAGGGTAAACTAACCTCTGGGGATGGGGTGGTGGGGTAGAACTCGATATCTAATCTCTTGTTGGGACATACGAAGTGACCCATTTCTATGGTTTGGTTAGGCTGTTCGGGTGTTTCCCATTTTTTTAGTAAGTTTACATGATATATTTGTGTTTTCCTCGGATGGGAGGATATTTCAATAAGGTAAGTGACGGGGGAAACCGCTTTGATAATGCGATACGGCCCTTGCCATTTGGCGAGGAGTTTGTGTTCGGAGGTGGGCCTCATTATTAGGACTGGGTCTTCGGGTTGGAAAACCCGTAGTTTGCTTCCTTTGTCATATTGGAGTTTCTGAGCTCGTTGGGCCTCTTCCAAGTTGGCATGCACGTCCGCCCATAAACTGTGTAGGTGTTTTCTCAATTTTTTTGCATATTCTAATAATGGAGTTCCCTCTTCCTCCGCCTCAGCCTCCCAGGCTTCTACCGCCATGTCCAGTAGGGAGCGAGGTTGGCGTCCAAACACCAACTCAAATGGGCTATGCCCCGTGGATGCTTGTTCGTGGGTCCGTAGGGCGTACAGAACCAGTGGGAGCTTTTGGTCCCAATCTTTCCCTGTCTCATTGATGATTTTTTTAAGTAACGTTTTAATGGTTCTGTTATATCGTTCTACCAGTCCATCTGTTTGAGGATGGTAAACGGACGTTCTGATCTGAGCTATTCCCAACGTTTTGCACACTTGTTTCATTAGGGTGGACATAAAGGGGGTACCCTGGTCTGTAAGGATTTCATGGGGAAAACCAAGTCGAGCGAATATATTAATCATGGCTTGGGCAACTGTTTTGGTTGTCATACTCGTCAGGGGAATAGCCTCTGGGTATCGGGTGGCGTAGTCTACAATGACCAGGATGTAGGTGTGTCCCTTTGATGAAGGAATTAAGGGCCCGACCAAGTCCATCCCTATTCGTTTAAAGGGAATATCTATAATGGGAAGGGGTAACAGGGGTGCCTTCCTGGGCCTACCCGGTTCGGTTAACTGACATCGGGGACATTGGGTGCAATACCTTCGTATATGAGCATATACCCCAGGCCAGTAAAATTTTCTGAGTAAATACTCTTCGGTTTTCTCTCTTCCCAAGTGTCCCCCCCCTGGATGACTATGTGCTAGTGCCAGAACATGATCACGATAATCGGTAGGTACTAGAAGTTGGTGTTTACGTATACCCAACCGAGTGGTAGTTACTCGATACAATAAGTTATTTTTCACTACAAAGTAGGGACCCACCTCCTCAGTCTCTTCTGATACGGCGGACCTCCAAGCGTGGGTAAGGGAGGGGTCCTCTCTCTGCTGTTGGCTAAAACTACTAGGGGCTTCTTGAAGTTCTGCCACTATTCCCCCACACGATTTTTCCCCTGCCGTCTTCCGATATTCCTCCATCTCATGTCGTTTTTCCTTTCGTGATAATCTTCTACGATCAGCTGGACACTCAATACAACTCTCTGCGAAAGGAGCCTCTCTCCACCAATCTGTGACCACCTTGTTATCTCTAACGTGATCCAACAACTCTTGGAAGTGGATATAATCTGTCCCAATGATACACTCCTCGATTAATTGGGGCATTAGTCCTACGGTTAGGTAATCCTGATAGGGTCCCCACACGATTGGAAGCACTTGTATAGGATACTGGACCTTGTCTCCGTGTATACAACATATGGTTACCCATTCTTTCTCCTCGGTGTCGTCCTGTATCAAGTCTTTTCTAATCACCGATTGGCTACAACCAGAATCAACCAGGGCGTATACTCTTTTCCCGTTAACGGTTATCATTAGTTTAAATTTGAGGGCACCCTTTCATGTACATAGTACCCTCCTCCTTGTCATTCCTATCTCCATTGGTTCCCCAGTATCCTGTTTTTGCGGACACATACGTGCGATGTGTCCCCATTCGCCACAATTATAACATTGGGGTCCCATTGTAGGTGGACCTTCCGGAAATCTTCGTGGTACTAGGTGGTCGGGTGGGCTTTTTACCAAGGTCTTTGGGCTCGGAAGAATTGGTTTAAGGATGTTTCGTGTCGGACGGTTCCTAACATCAGTAGACCGGTGGAAAGCACAGGCGAGATCAATGGCCGTTTCAGTGTCCACTTTTGGGTGTTGCCTGATCCAGTGTTTTGTAGACGGTGGCAGACCGTCTAGGTATTGTTCTAGTATGATGGTCTTGAGAACCTCCTCTCGACTATTTTCTACATGGCCTAACCACTTCAACGCCAGATCTTTCACTCGAAAATAAAAGGTTCTAGGATCTTCATTGACTCCCCATTTGATTTTACGAAATTTAACTCGGTAAAATTCTGCATCATGGCCCACCCTTTCCAGTATACTAGTTTTTATGTCTTGATAAGGGGTGTCACCACCCGGGTTGGCGGCTTGATATGCTGACTGTAGGATACCTGTGAGTAAGGGAGCAACGTACTGTCCCCACTTATCTTCCGGCCACAGGGCCGAGGAAGCCACTCTTTCAAAATTGGTAAAAAAGGACTCTGGATCCTCTCCCTCCTGGTATTTCTGTAGTACCGAACTAGGTACGTTCGGATGTACCTTGCTAGCGGCAATAGTCTCAGTTAGTTTTTTCATCGCGCTTTCATGGACTAACTGATTATTAGCCAATATGGTCGCCTGACTCTTCAGAGCAGATTGTAGGGCCTCCCGATCCTCTTTAGCTTCCCGCTGTTGGGCTTCCCAGACCAGCTGCAAATGCCGTTGCCCCTCCGCTAGCTGTTTGACCATGGTCTCTAAGGACGGACTTTCACTCATAGTGTATACTGTTTGGACTGCCCGAGGGGGGGGTTGAATCCCACTTCTGACACCACTGTAGCAGCGCCAAACAGTACAGACACTCAGTAGAGGCAGCTGGGGTTGTTCAGGTAAGTATTTATTTGTTGTTTTGAATAAGTGATGTATATGGTTCGGTACAGTGAGTTGAGGATTAGTTCTTCATTGAGTGAAGTTCGTTTTTCCTAACGTGTTTCTCTCCCTCTTCTCCTTTTACTTGGTGTTTGACATCTCCTCTCGGGCTCCCGGGTTGCATATATAGGGGAAAGAAAAGGATAAATATCGATGGTGAGTGAGATGACAGCCGTTACATACGTCCTTCGCTTAGCTATACTACTGGGGAATGGGTTCGGGAAGGGGGGGGTGCGCCAGTGAGGACGGTGGGTTGTGTCTTTGTTTCCTTATCTCCTAAATGTGTTTACTTTTGGTCGTGCTCGTTACGTGCTCCTTTTGGTGCCCTCTGACTCCCTCCCTGTCCTCCCCTCACCCTGCCTCCCTCCCTTCCCCAGCTCGTTCCTCTTTTAAGGTGCCCCTCTGCTCGTCCACAAGGACCGTACCTTCCAGAGCCATGACCCTCCGGGGCCGTGGCTGGCTCTATGGTGGTCCCCTCGTTGCTCTCTGGTCCCCTCGGGCTCCGGCGCCACTCCGCTTCCCCTGGCTTCGTCGTCCCAAGTTCCTGGACCGCGGGGCCGCCCTCCGTCTTCGGGGTTGTCCCTCGGATTGCGTGGCTCTCCTCCCCCGCCGTTGCCGCCGCCTTTCTCCTCGCTCGTTGCTTTCTCCGTCGCCGTCTCCTCGCTCGTTGCTTTCTCCGTCGCCGTCTCCTCGCTCGTTGCTTTCTCCGTCGCCGTCTCCTCGCTCGTTGCTTTCTCCGTCGCCGTCTCCTCGCTCGTTGCTTTCTCCGTCGCCGTCTCCTCGCTCGCCGCTTCCTGGGGAATCCACGGTCTTTGACTTCCCGCCGGCCAATCCGCTTTGGCCTCGTCATCGGTGGTTGTCAAGGCAACCTCCGAATGCCGTCCTCGTGGTGGACGCGTTCCCATGGTAACATGGGAACGCAACAACACTTGCTCTGCCGGTGCCGTGCCTCCGATCGGGCTGACCCGGTCACAGTGAGCTATGTATATGTCGCCACAGAGATTTCTTTACACATCTGCCCTTGCTAAACTGTTGTTTGTAAGGCATGTCATCACTTTCTCTGCCCTCCAGGTTGCCACACACCATATGTCAATTTTCTGTTGGCTACATGATGGACTGTCATGCATGGAAGTGTTTTGAATGGATTATCATGTAGGTTCAGTCTGCTCAGCTTGCAAAGACCAGGGCCTGTCACATGTATCTCCCTGTATGGGAACTAGTGTAGCCTGGGGTAGAGTCACTGTAGCTATGCAACTGTGGCACTGTGTTCACTCACTGTACCCTAGCAGATCCAGGCATGTGGTCAATATAAGGCTCTGGTGTAAAAACCTGCCCAGATTGTCTCTTTGCTTTGGCCAATTTGGGAATGGGTACAGGAGAGGGTTACTGATCTGTGACAGATATGCACTTAGCATATTTGTCAATGTGTGTCTCTGACTCCTGACAGGTCTCTTACTCCCACAGCCCTGTTGTCACCTTCCTACAGGTCATATGTATGTTGTGCAGGCTCATTGCATAACTGGCATATCCAAGGTGCAGACAGTGTGTGATTCCTGGGAGATCATGATATGTGACTCAGTAGCTTGGTAGCTTGGTCGCATAGCAGAAACTGTACAATGCATGCCTTTGTATGTTGGGTGCCATCTCTGTAGGATGGACTCATATGCCCAAAGGCATGTTCTGTGGCACAGATACATAACACAGAACCCCATCCCCTGAAGTGGCTTGAGTCTGCATTTATTATAACAAATGTCCACACATAGACAGGGTAGATGATCTCTGTACCCACTACACCAGACTCTTCATTGTTACTCATGTATGATGTTTGAGTTTGTACTCTGCCAGTATCCTGTAGGGACTTTATGCTGAGTCATTTTCAAAGAGTGTGAATGTGTTGGTCCATTTATGCCCAAGAAGTCTACTTTTTAGAAGCCCCAGATGTGTGAAGTGTCTCATAGTGGCTCATATCTCAAGTTGCTAGAGCATGTCCCAGAAGATGTCAGTAAGCCTACTTAGTTACTGTAGGGCCTGAGCCAGGTGATGGGTTGGTCTGCAGATTGGGAAATGTATGTCTGCAGTCCTGTCCCTTTGCTTATTGGCTTGTATGTGTAACACTTGGGGAATATTGGCAAAATGGGAAAGTTATACCTTAATGTAACTGACATGGTTGTAACTGAACCATTTGTGATGAAATGTGTGATCATGATCTCTTGATTTAGTCTTTTGAATCCTTGCAGGTCAACACTCATCAAACGAAAGGGATATGGAGAGCCATCACCAAGAATGTGTGGACCCTAAGGGTCAACAGCCAGCAGAGCACCCACTGCAGAAAGAGGTGGGACGACCTGAGATGCTGTGCCTGGAAGATGACGGAGGCCCAGTTGGGGACAGCCTCCCAACTAGGAAGGGTTGCCTATTGGACCATGACCGCCCTAATGTCCCCCATCCTGGCAGTGGCCTATCCGTAGCTTGATGGGTGTTTGAGGGCAGCACAGCGACCACAAGGGGTTGCGTACAGGGCATATTCATGCCTGTCCTATTGCCAAGTTACTGAGTAAGGCTCTGGCTGCTTCCCTGTCAATTAGGGATCAGCCATATGTCACACAGTAGAGGAGAGATTTTTTGTGTTGCTATGTTGCAGGAAAGTAGCTTCTTTCTTGCATGGTTACCCCCACTTGTGGCCTGTTTGTGAGTGTATGTCAGTATGTTTTGCCTGTCTCATTGGGACCCGGCTAGCCAGGTCCCCAGTGCTCATAGTTTGTGGCCTAATGTATGTGTTGGCAGTAGTGCTTGACTGTGTCCCTAAGGCTCTGCTAACCAGAACCTCAGTGCTCATGCTCTCTCTGCTTTTAAATTTGTCACTATAGGCTAGTGACTTAATTTACCAATTTCAATTGGCGCATTGGACCCCCTTATAAGTCCCTAGTATATGGTACCTAGGTACCCAGGGCATTGGGGTTCCAGGAGATCCATATGGGCTGCATCATTTCTTTTGCCACCCACAGGGAGCTCAGACAAACCCTTGCACAGGCTTGCCATTGCAGCCTGCGTGAAATAATGCACATGTTATTTCACAGACATTTTCACAGCACTTAAGTAACTTATAAGTCACCTATATGTCTAACCTTCACTTGCTGAAGGTTAGGTGATAAGTTAATAAGTGTGAGGGCACCCTTGCACTAGCAAAGGTGCCCCCACATAGTTCAGGGCCATTTCCCCAGACTTTGTGAGTGCGGGACACCATTACACATGTGCACTACATATAGGTCAATACCTATATGTAGCTTCACAATGGTAACTCCGAATATGGCCATGTAACATGTCTAAGATCATGGAATTGTCCCCCCATTCTAAATCTGGTATTGGGGAGCCAGTTCCATGCCTCCTGGGGGCTTGCACTGCAGCTACAGTTGCTGCCACCTCGCAGACAGGATTCTGACCTCCTGGGAACTGGGCAGCCCAGTCCAAGGAAGGCAGAACATAGCATTTCCCCTGAGAGCAGGGGGTTACACCCTGTCCCTTTGAAAATAGGTGTTACAGGCTGGGGAGGGGTAGCATCCCCCAGCCTCTGGAAAGGCTTTGAAGGGCACAGATGGTGCCCTCTTTGAAGAAGCCAGTCTACACCGGTTCAGGGAATGCTTTTCCCCTGCTCTGGCACAAAACTGGACAAAGGAAAGGGGACTAACTACTCTCCTGACCATCACCACTCAGGGGTGGTGCACAGAGCTCCTCCAGTGTGTCCCAGACTTCAGCCATCTTGCTTTGCAAGGTGTGGGGGCACTCTGGAGAGCTCTGAGTGGCCAGTGCCAGCAGGTGACGTCAGAGACCCCTCCTGATAGGGCCTTAGCTGATAAGGTAGCCAATTGCCCTCTCAGGGCTATTTAGGGTCTCTCCTGTGGGTTATTTTCAGATTCTGCTTGCAAGTTTCCTTAAGGAATCCTCTGCAACAACTTCAGCTTCCTCTGACCTCGGATCAACTGCAGCCTGCTCCAAGAAATGCTGTAACTGCAACAAAGTATCCACCAGAGATACTTTTCTTCAGCAACCTCAGCTCCAAGTCAGCAACTGCAATAGTTTCCACAGTGTGCATGCTCTGAGATCTCCCTGTCTGAACCAGAAGGACCGAAGAAATCTCCCGTGGAGTAACGGAGTCAATCCCTTGCTCCAAGCAGGCCCCTTCCAAGAAGATGACGGTACCCTTGGACTCCTCTCACAGCAACGAGCATGCTCCTAAGGACACAGAGGGTGGACATTATCGACATAGACTGTCCTGAGGTCCTGCTGACGCAATTTGGAGGAGGTAAGAACTTCCCTTCACCAAAAGCGACAGTACCCAAGTGTCTTCTTCACCTCCTGAGGCCTCTGTGCACGGTTCTGGGACCTTCGGGGTGCTGGCTGGCATCCTGAGGGATCACTAAAGTGCGGAGAGCCCCCGCTTCCTCCTCACACAGAGGAGGAAGAGGTTATCCTCTCTGGCAAAGGTAGAGACAGACTTCTGATTGTCAGAGAGGATAATGCAGATAATTACCAAATTCTTATAAATGCACTCTTGGATGGTCTGGGCTTAACCACTGAACAGTAAAGACTTAAGTTCAGAGAGACCAGAAAGGAGTTATCACAGGACTGGACAGACTTTGTAGACTGTTCTGTGAAGAACCTTGAAGGTTGGTTACATGGCAGTAAGGTGACTGATTATGAAAGCCTACATAACTTGATTCTGAGAGAGGATATCTTGAATATTTGTGTGTCTGACTTGTTACATTAGTGTCTTGTGGACTCAGATCTGACCTCTCCCCAAGAATTGGGAAAGAAGGCAGACAAATGGGTCAGAACAAGGGTGAGCAGAAAAACTCATACGGGGTTGACAAGGATGGCAAGAAGAAAGATGGTGAAAAAACTCAGGACAAGCATGGGTTTAAAAGTAAACACAAAGATCCTTCTTCAGGTCCATTCCTCTGGGGGTGGGGATACAACTTCTTCATTTTCTTCTAACTCTTCACACAATTAGAAAAAGCCTTTGTGCTATGTGTGTAGAAATAAAGGCCATTGGCCAGAGTATAAGTCCTGCACAGATAAAGTCCTTGAGCCTACCACCACTAAGACATCAGACTATAGTGCCCTAGCAGTAGTGGTAATAGTGTTGGGACTGCTGGCAATAGTCAAACTAAAGGGGTAGTTGGGTTCACTTTTGGGACCATAATAGAAACTGGGGTAGACAGTCCCAAGACAGTTTCTGTCACACCTGGTGGCATTGGCCTTGCCACCTTGGATGCTTATCGCCTTAACATGGATAAGTACAGGCAGTCAATCTTACTAAATGGTGTTGAGGCCCAGGCCTATAGGGACACATGTGCCAGTATCACTTTGGTGACTGAAAACCTGGTGTCACCTGCACAACACCTCCTTGGACAGAAGTACCAAGTTACTGATGTCAATAACTCCACTCAGTCTCTCCCCTTAGCTGTAGTTCAACTTAGTTGGGGTGGAGTTACTGGCCCTAAGCAGGTAGTGGTATCACCTAGCTTACCTGTAGATTGTCTCTTACGGAATGACCTAGAGGCCTCAGGTTGGGCTGAGGCTGAGTTTACTAACCATGCATTCATGCTGGGTATCCCTGAGGAATTGTTTCCTCTCATTTCCGGTGAAATGAAAAAGCAAAGGAGAGAAAAAGGCCTAAAATCTCAGAATCCCTCTCCGCCAACAGGTAAGAAGGGTATCAAAGTATCCCTTCACCACCCTGCCACTAAGGATACAATTCCTGTGGTAGGAGAAACCTCTCCTGGGGTGGAACCTGTACCAAATGAGCCCTTAGCTACCACAGCTGGACTCCCAGAGGTAAAGGTACCTCTCTGTGGAACTACTAACACAGATGTGCAAAATTGCACCATTTTAGTAAATATGGATCAGTTCTCCAGCCCTCCCAGATAAGCTTTAGTGCAGCAGCCCTGCACTGCCTTTAAACACTTAGGACAGAAGCCCTGTCCAGGTACAGCATTTCTTGGAGCAGGCTGCGGTTGTTCTGAGGTCAGAGGAGGCTGAAGTTGTTGCAGAGGATTCCTGAGGATCACTACTACATTTCACTAATAAGGGATAACTAGACCTGGTATAAAGTGTAAGTACCCAAGATACCCACTACAAGCCAGGCCAGCTTCCTACATATGTCATGTGATTTGTTCCGATGTGCCTTGCCCATTGCTCCAGGGACCAAGGAGAAAACTGGGTGGAATCCTCAAACCACTTTCCCTGAAAGGACCGTACATGGCTGTGTACTGTTATCAATCATATACTGTTTGTTGTTGTAGTGTACGTATTTTCATGCAGCAGACCACTACTCCTCAGTGTTCCAGGCCACAGGGAATTAGGTGATGGATCACTGTTCTCAGCCATGTGTCTGTGTAAATGTATATACTGGCCCCTGCCACCCAGAAGCTTGTTTTATCAGTTCTATCAGTGTATGATGGTTGCTGGTGACTCACTGCAATCTGTGATGTGAAGATGTCCAACATACATGTGTCAGGACTTACTATGTTCTTTGTGTTTGGCAATAGATCACTACTTTCCCTTGGGAAGTGGGGAATGTCAATTGACATTAATCATCTGCCATCACTGTTGCCAACATTTAGAAAACAGTTGTAAGCTGCATTTCCATGCATGGTCTACCTATTTTGATGGGATGATGTCTGTATTCTCTCAGATATGTGTACATGGCAAGCTGTTTGTGGAATAGCACATTTGCAATGGTGGTGCATTTTATGTTGTGCTGCATACAGGAGTGTGTCATCATTGTTTATCTGCTGACACATTCCCTAAAGTGTCATGGTATGTCATTTGGCATGTACAACTGCATGAGCACTGAGGGACATGACAGGCAGGCCTAGAGATTTTAGCTACAATGTAAATATCTATGACCTTGATATGACATCAAGTGTAAAAATGCACTGCACATGTGTAAAGGTCAAGGTAGGTGCCCTGACTGTTGGCACGCATCTTGGAGTGACTTGCAGTCATGTTCTAGACTCATATGTTTGGGTACAGGTTTGTGTTAGAAATGGGGTCTCTGGTTGGCAGTCAGTTGACGCCTAGCGATGATACGTGCAAAATCCTGGCGCATGGTGGTGAAGAGCCCTGCTGCATGGGTGATGCGTCAATTTCAGCAGCCGCAAGCGGGTGTTGAGTTGATTTTTCCAGCTGTGATATAGGTGATACGCCAATTTTTCAGCCGCAAAGCAGGTGCTGCGCCAATTTTTCTCTCGCTCGGCTCCTGTGTGAGGATTTCACCAGCTTCTCCTTTCAAGGGCCCACAAGGTGTATTGGGTACCGCTTGCCAGGGTAGGAGTCTCAGCAAGAGAGTCAAGGTGCTGACAGAGGAAGTCTTTGATGGCCCTGAGACTTCAGAACAGGGGACAAGCTCAGCTCAATCCCTTGGAAACACTTCACCAGCAGGAAAACACAGCAAAGTCCAGTCTTAGTCCTCTCTAAGGCAGAAGCAGCAACTGCAGGCCAGCCCAGCAAAGCACACTCACAGGCAAAGGAGCAGTACTCCTCCTCCAACTCTCCAGCTTTTTTCCTTAGCAGAGATTCCAATTGATCCAGAAGTAATCTAAATGTCTGGGGTTGTGGGTTCACTGCTTATATCCATTTCTGCCTTTGAAGTAGGCAAACTTCCAAGGAAAGTCTCTTTTGTTCACAGGATCCTGCCTTGCCAAGGGCTGGCCCCAGACACACACCAGGGTGTTAGAGGCTGCATTGTGTAAGGACAGGCACAGTTCTTTAAGAGGTAATTGTGAGCTTCTCCCTCCCCACTCTAGCCCAGGAGACTCATCAGGATATGCAGGACACTCCTCATATCCCTTTGTGTCACTGTCTAGAGGAAATTCACAAACAAGCCAACGGCCAGTATGACCAGAAGCAGGCAGAGGCGCAGAATGGTTAAGCCAGAAAATGCCCACTTTCTAAAAGTGACATTTTCAAGCTGACAATCTAAAAACCAACTTTAACAAAATATTTATTTTTAAATTGTGAGTTCAGTGACCCCAAACTCCATATCTGGATGTGCTTTCGATGGGAAGCTGCACTTAAAAGATATTTAAAGGCAGTCCCCATGTTAACCTATAAGAGAGATGGGCCTTACAACAGTGAAAACCAACTTGTCAGTATTTCACTGTCAGGACATGGAAAACACATCAGTACATTTTCTACCTTTAACATATGTTGTACCCTGCCCATGGGGCTACCTAGGGCCTACTTTAGGGGTTCCTTATGTGTACAAAAAGGGAAGGTTTGAGCCTGGCAAGTGGCTAGACTTGACAGGTCGAATTGGCAGTTTAAAACACACTGCAGTGGCAGGTCTGAGCCATGTTTACAGGGCTACTTATGTGGGTGGCACAATCAGTGCTACAGGCCCATTAGTAGCATTTGATTTACAGGTCCTGTGCACCTCTACTGCACTTTACTAGGGACATACTAGTAAAACAAATATGCCAATCATGGAAAATTCAATTACACATACAGTTTGCGCAGAGAGCACTTGCACTTTATCACTGGTCAGCAGTGAAAAGTGCCAGAGTGCCAAAACCAGCAGAAAAGAAGTCCATCACACAGTCAAAAATACAAGAAGCAGAGGCAAAAAGACAGGGGAAACCACCCCAAGTATGTCAGGTCTAACAGTTTACATGACCAAGATTGGGGCAGTGATGTAGCTTCCCATCGGGCAACATGCTGTGGGTCTTCTACAAGTCCTTGCAACTTCTGTGTCTCTCCAAGTCCTCAGAGTATGTAATTGTAAGGGGTACCATAAATTAGTGGTGATTACCCTGGGTCTTGCTGATTCATTGTGTGGTGCTCTTTGGGAACATCTCACTCTAACATCTTGCACATGATGTCTACAGTTTTCATGTGTATGCCACAGGTGTGGCCTATCTGTATGACATTGATACTACCTCCTTTACTCTATTAGGACATATATCACTTGGTGAAGTGTACATTGTAGAGGTTTTTCCGATGTGACATGGGTAGTTCCATGTCACCTTCTCCAGGCTATTGTACTTGTGTTGTACACTGATTTACGGAGCATAATTTCCTTATTTTGGGGAATTATGTATGGGACAAATAGATGTGTGCATGAGCTCGTGTTGGATCTATGGGAATAGACTTTGCATTGGCCTGCAATTGTGTGCCAACAGGAGAGTGTGATATGCTCCATGGGGCAGAGCTTTGAGGATGATGAGGTCTCCTAGTTGTTGAATGGGTAAAGTGATTGCAAAACTTCAGCCATGCAATTGTGAGATCCAGATTTTCCTGTGGGCAACTCTTGATCAATCAGGTAGCATGCATGTGTATGTTAGGTCACATGTATGGGCCACATGGGTGAAGTGTATTGCTGGGGCCTAATTGACATAATATCTGCTAATCAGGGGTGTTGTTCAAGTGTGATCATGGACATGTGATGATTCAATTCCTCTTTGTAATGGCAGCATAAGCAAAGACAATTGGAGGAGACAGGGCAGAGCTGAGTGGGGAAGCATCTGGCAACAGGACCTTGGGTCAAGGCACCACAGACACAGAGGGACCCATTGGCCCAAAGGACAAGTGCAGGACCACGTGGGAGACTGGATCCACATTCCCAACATCATTGGATTCCTCCTCCAGTGGCCACACTCTAGAAGTGGCAGAGTCCTTGGGGCATCCACCATGTACCATTCTTGTACACCAATCCCATTCTAACTCTGCCCTCCCTTTTGCTTCCCACCAAGTTGGCTGTGCCCACTCACCCAGGAGGGTCAGTTTCTCCTTTGCCACAGGCATCTCCACCTCAGCCCCTGTTACCCCTGCTGCCCTCAGTGAGGAGTCTATGGACCTCCTGAGAAGTATCTCTGTGGGGCAGTCAGGCACTGTGAATGTACCAGGGATTGGCAACTCAGCTACAACAGACTAATGCATTCCTGGAAGGCATTCATGGTGCAATGTCTGGTCTACTAAGATCTTTTCAGACTTTGGCCTCCTCACTGACAGCAGCCAGTTACATCCCATCTTTCGTCCCCACTCCTACTCCCTCTTCCCATTCCAAATCCTCCCTTCCCCTACCTACCCAAAGCACACAGACAGATTTGCAGGCATCCACATCAACAGCCAAGAGGAGCACATGCAAACACAAGCACTGCAGAACACACAGGCACACACACAAGCAACAGTCACCCACAGACACAACAACACTGACAATTTCCCTGAACAACCCCACCCCCAGCATTATACACACCATATCCAGCATGCCCACAGGCATCCCACCAACAGTCAGTGACACAACCACCACACCCATCATACCTACAGACACTACCCCAGCAGACCCGCAGACATCCACCACAAGCACCACAGCTGCAGACACAACAACAGTCACAGACAAGGGGCATTTCTGACGGCCTCTGGAAAGGAAGAATAAATGGACTGTATGTTTGTTATTCACATGTAAAATTATGCAACTCCTTTTATTTCTTGTTCTTACATGTATGTCTTGTTTTTATGTTTCACGGTTCCGTTAGGGGTGTTCTGATGTGGAGTAGGTGGTTTATTTTCTGTTGGATGAAAAACACGTTCAGCTTCATTTTAAATGTTAATTTGTCTGTAGTTTGTAGAGATTGCGGTCATGAGGTTTATTTTTTACTTGTCAGTTGTGTTAGAAAGTCTACATAAAGAGACAGTAGTTCAAGAGTGTTATACTAATTATTTGGCATTTTGCGTTTTTCCATTTATTAAGAAGTATGTTTTAGTCTAAATATAGGCTTTTTGGTTAAGTAGTTGTTGATACATATATATATATATATATATATATATATATATATATATATATATATTTCTTCTTTAATGGTCTGCTGAGAGAATCAAGCAGAGTTTCCTGGTCTTGAAGCATTTGTGGTTTTTGAAGTATTTAGGGCCTGATTTTGACACTGGCGGACGGCGGAGGCCGTCCGCCAAGGTACCGCCGCTGAATGACCGCACCGCGGTCAAAAGACCGCGGCGGCCATTTAGACATTTCCTCTGGGCCGGCGGGCGCTCTCCAAAAGAGCGCCCGCCGGCCCAGAGGAAATGCCCCTGCAACGAGGACGCCGGCTCAGAATTGAGCCGGCGTAGTTGCAGGGGTGCGACGGGTGCAGTTTGCACCCGTCGCGTATTTCAGTGTCTGCTTAGCAGACACTGAAATACTTTGCGGGGCCCTCTTACGGGGGCCCCTGCCGTGCCCATGCCATTGGCATGGGCACAGCAGGGGCCCCCAGGGGCCCCGCGGCACCCCCTACCGCCATCCTGTTCCTGGCGGGCGAACCGCAGCTTGCTGCGCCGCCATGGGGGATTCTAAGGGCAGCGGTAAACTGGCGGGAGACCGCCGGTTTGCCTCTTCTGACCGCGGCTGAACCGCCGCGGTCAGAATGCCCTGCAGGGCACCGCCGGCCTGTCGGCGGTGCTCCCGCCGACCCTTAGTTGTTCAAATTAGTGTGCCTTTTATATTATTGATTTAGTTGTTTGTTTCATTTTGTATATATATGTGTGTATATATATATATATATATATATATATATATATATATATATATATATATATATATATCCAGTAGTTAGTTATGAATATACAGTAGAGAGGACCGCCCAAGTATATATAAGTCCTCTCAAAACCGTGTTGTTAGAAAATAATGACATTATGGAGACTTTTTGTTATATCCAATTCATTGTTCCATAATCCAATGAGGAGCCATGCAGTAATGTCATTTCAGAACTTTATTTCATTTCCCATTAACACCATTCAGCACAGTCACTGGTTTCATCCAACCATAGGCTTCATTAGGGCCGCAAGTTCGAAACAACCATAAAAATCCAACATTAATTTACAGTACATCCGAAAAACCACAATAACAATAATATAAGGTTATAATACGTATTTACATATTAATCAAAAAATCCATTCATTATACATGGCCCCCCTTTGTCCTCAACTCACCACAAAAGTCCTCATCATATTTAGTATAATTCATACATCATCATAAATTTTATTAATTGATTATTATTATCCCATCACAGATATTTAAATATCCATTGATTATGCAAGATTAGATTATTTCAATGTCAAAAAGAATTCTACTAGTCAGTCCCCTCATATTAAACACTGATCTTTCAAAAGTAAAAAAAAACCAAAACAATCAGATATTGACATACTCACTAACAGTTCTAAACATTATCTTATTAAGCAGTACTAAAATCTAATTTTGAGGGAAACATATCTAAAAAAGCCTGTTCCATAAATATTGTTCTCCTCTTTTAGTATTTGCACTGTTGTACATTGATTGCAGCCATTAGTCAAATTTGTTCATTCACAACTCAGTGTGTGGGAATATCAATGCTTTTCCTAATAGGATGTAAACTCAAAGTAGGATATATTTATTTAAACAAACCCATTCTAATAACAACAGTACAAAGTTAAACATTCACCATAAGCTCCCACATGTAAATGATTACACCCCATTAACCCTTACTCCCAAAGAAGTATTCTAATCAATCATAGCTATGATCACGTTCCCTCACTCCTTTACTAATACTGACCTGTGTGGCAGTGAACGTTTAAATCCAAATAAAAAAATCACAAATAATCAGCTATGTTACCTCAACCACTATTTGTACCCTAGTCCAACCAATCACTATCAACCTATACTGAATTCATCCTATCACATGGGTGTCTTGAAATAGTCCAAACAAAACTATCCATATTAATACTAACCGCCCTCTACCAGCTGTAGAGATACCTCATATATTAAACACTTCTCTATGGTTCCAGTATTTCTTATTCCGACCAATCATCATGTGCAGCAATAAAAACCCCAGAGTTTGCATGTTCTTGCTTGAAACCAGTAACATTTCCATCAATCACCATGTGCTAAAATATAGCACCATATTATGCATATGGTTTCATTGGGACCCAGGAGATTCCTATGGACACCACCAATTGTTAACCCGCATTTTAAACAATCACTACATTTCTAATTCCATTTAAGTCCTTGATAATCCTCATTCTATTCTTAAGCTTAAATTCATAGAATCCCCGGGTACTTTGTTTCCAAGTACATGTGAGTAAATCCATAGCCTACAACAAGCCAACACGTGGTGTTTCTTAAGTGTTTCTTAACTGGTCTCTTAACACTTTTACTCCACAGGCTCTCACCAACAATATTCTGTATTCACCAGCAGTCATCATTCTTCACCATTTACAGCCACTCCAATGTTACTTCGATTTTCATTGGCTAAACATGCCTGTCCTGCCTTTCCCATATATCATGACTATAACACCTGAAGTAATTCACAGCTGCCCAATGCCCTCTATGTACTAAGCCGAAATGCAGCATTTAATAAATATTTCCACTCTGGTACGGCAACACTTTTTTATCCACAACCATTTGTCAGCCATATCTTATATTTAATCACCATATTTGATCATTTATCATTACTCCGATGTTACTACAATTTTTACTGGCTAAACACGTCTGTCCTGTGTTTCTCATATACAACCTGTTACAATGATTAAGTGATTCACAGCTGTTCAATCACTGATGCCCCAATCATACCTGGCTCAAACAATACAAGACACACAAAGTATAAAACAACAGGGAGTCACAACAATTTCTACAAAAAAGGAAATATAAACAAATTTCAAGTTATCATAATAGGTGAAAATTAACGAGTGACAAAAACAGATTAATTTATTCTCAAATCATATCCGCAGCCAGACGTGGATTGTAAGGCACAGAAAAATATAAGTGCAGAGACATGCTCACTTTCTAAAAGTGGAATTTCTAAAATAGTAATATTAAATCCAACTTCACCAGTCAGCAGGATTTTGTATCACCATTCTGTCCATACTAAATATGACCTTCCCACTCCTTTCAGATCAGCAGCTACCACTCAAACAATGTATGAGGGCAGCCCCAATGTTAGCCTATGAAGGGAGCAGGCCTCACAGCAGTGCAACATGAACATAGGAGTTTTACACTACCAGGACATGTAAACTACATAGGCACATGTCCTGCCTTTTGCTACACAGCACCCTGTCCTATGGGTTACCTAGGGCATATATTAGGGGTGTCTTATATGTAGAAAAAGGGGAGTGTTTTGTTTGGCAAGAACTTTTAATTGCCTAGTTGAATTGGCAGTGAAACTGCACACACAGGCCTTGCAATGGCAGGCCTGTAACAAGGTTAAGGGGCTACTTGAGTGGGTGACACAATCAGTGCTGCAGGCTCACTAGTAGCATTTAATCAACAGGCCCTGGGCACATATAATGCACTCCACTAGGGACTTATAAGTAAATTAAATAGCCCAATTGAGTATGATCCAATGTTACCATCTTTAAAGGGAGAGAGCATATGCACTTTAGCACTGGTTAGCAGTGGTAAAGTGTGCAGAGTCTAAAAACCAGCAAAAACAGTATTTCAAAAGTGGAAAGAGGCAGGCAAAAAGTTTGGGGTGACCACCCTAAGGCTATTGGGCTAACGTGTGTCCCCCCCAGCTGAAAGTGGGGAGAGCTACCCAACCTCCTGGGAGTTCTGATCGCTAAGGCAGAAGTATCTGGATAGACCATCAGTGTTGGTGTGGTCAATCCCCAGGTGATGCTTCACTGTAAAGTCCATCCCCTGTAGGGAAATGGACCACCTCAAGAGTTTAGGATTTTCACCCCTCATCTGCATGAGCCATCTGAGGGGCCTGTGGTCTGTCTGAACCCGAAAGTGAGTCCCACACAGGTATGGTCTCAGCTTCTTCAGTGCCCAGACCACAGCAAATGCTTCTCTTTCAATAGCACTCCACCTCGGTTCCCGTTGTAATAGTCTTCTGCTAATAAAGACTACTGGTTGGTCTAGGCCCTCCTCATGTAGCTGTGCTTGGACCGCCCCTATGCCATGCTCTGAAGGGGCGTCTGTCTGCACGATAAATCCCTTGGAGTAGTCAGGAGCCTTGAGCATGGGGGCCATCACATGGCTACCTTCAGGGAGTCAAAGACTTAATGACAAGCCTCTGTGCAATTCACAAACCTAGGTTGCTTTTTGGATGTGAGTTCTGTCTAGGGTGTCACCATGGTTCCATAGCCCTTAACAAATCTGCGGTAATAGCCAGTGAGGCCCAAGAAGACCTTCACCTAGGTGTGTGTTCTAGGTGGTTGCCAGGCCTTGATAGTTTCAATCTTGGCCTGGAGGGGCTGCACCTTGCCACCACCTACTAGGCATCCTAAGTACACCAGGGAACCCTGCCCATCTGGCATTTACTGGCCTTGATGGTCAGGCCTGCCTGTTGCAGGGCCTGAAGCACCTCTTTGCGGTGGAGCAACTGTTCCTCCCAAATGTCACTGTAGACGGCAATGTCGTCCAGGTAGGATGCACAGAAGGCATCCTTGCCAGCTAGGACCCCGTTGACCAACCATTGGAAGGTAGTGGGGGCATTTTTCAAACCAAAGGGCATCAGCCGGAATTGGTAATGGCCCTCAGGTGTAGAAAATGCAGATCTCTCTGTGGCCCCCTCAGTCAAGGCGATCTGCCAGTACCCTGATGTAAGATCAAAAGTACTGATAAATTTGGCAGCACCTAGTCTGTCTATGAGCTCATCAGCTCAGGGGATGGGGTGAGCGTCAGTCCGTGTGACTGAGTTGAGACCCCGGTAGTCCACGCAGAACCAGAGTTCTGGCTTGGCACCAGGTGCAGCAGCCTTGGATACCAGCACCACAGGGATGGCCCAGGGACTACTAGATTTCTCAATAACCCCTAGAGCCAACATCTTGGAGACTTCCTCCTTGATGCTGGCCTTCACCTTATCTGACAACCTGTAAATTGTGTTCTTTACAGGGGGACTGTCTCCCGTGTCAATATCATGGACACACAGGTGTGTGAGTCCAGGGGTGAGGGAAAACAGGGAGGAGTACTGTTCCAGTAACTGGTAACAGTCTCCTCTCTGGTCTAGGGTCAGGGAGTCAGAGAGAATGACACCCTCCACTGACCCATCACCTTCCTTGGCAGAGAGAAGGTCGGGGAGAGGCTCACTCTCCTACTCCATACCCTCATCTTTCACCAGAATCATGTTGACCTCTGTCCTCTCAAAGTGAGGCTTCAGTCAGTTGCCATGTAGCACCCTTAGGAGGTTCCTAGGGGATTGGAGGTCTACTAGGTAAGTGGCCTCCCCTTTCCTCTCCTTTACTTCAAATGGGCCAGACCAGCAGTCCTGGAGAGCTCTAGGCTCTACTGGCTCCATTACCCACACTTTGTCTCCAGGTTGAAACTCCACCAGGGTGGCCTTCTTGTCATACGAGTGTTTCATCACCTCTTGACAGGCATCAAGGTTACTTATGGCCATTTTCCAGAAGCGGTGCATCTGGTTGTGGAAGGCCAGCATGTAGCTCACCACATTCTGAGGGGATGCCTTGGGAGTTTTCTCCCACCCCTCCTTGACAATGCTTAAGAGTCCCCTGACAGGGTACCCATAGAGAAGCTCCAAGGGACTAAACCCCACCCCATTCTGGGATACCTCTCTGTAAGCGAGAAGACATGGTAAGAGGACGTCCCACTTACACCTCAGGGCCTCAGGGAGGCCTGTGATCATGCCTTTCAAGGTCTTGTTGAATCTTTCCACAAGACCATTATATTGGGGGTGATAGGGTGTGGTGAACTTGTAGGTTACACCACACGCATCCCACATGGACTTCATGTATGCAGACATGAGGTTAGTGCCTCAGTCAGACACTATCTCCTTTGGGAATCTCACAGATAAATATCCCCATTAGAGTTCTGATCACCACCGGTACAGTTACGGTCCTCATAGGGATTGCCTCCGGGTAACGGGTGGCATGGTCCACCAAATCCAGGATGAACCTGTTGCCTAGGGAAGTTTTGGGGTCCAGAGGACCAACAACGTCGATGCCCACCCTTTCAAAGGGGGTGCCAATGACAGGGAGTGGGATCAAGGGGGCTTTTAACCTTTTACCTGTTTTACCACTGGCCTGGCAGGTAGGACAGTACCTACATAATGCATCTGAGTCTCTCCTCATCCACGGCAAATAGAAGTGGGTGACAAGCCTGGCAAAGATCTTGTCTTGCCCCAAATGTCCTGCCAGGGGGATATTGTGAGCCAGACCGAGTAGGAAGGCCCGGTAGCTATGGGGACCACCAGTGCACACAACAGTAGGCTCACTGTAAAGGAGGTCATTCTCCCAGTATATATGGTGATCGCCAGAGGCTTCACCTGTTGAATTCCACCCTCAACTTGCCAGCCAGCAAACTCAGGTAAGTCACCTAGGGCAGCAATGTCTTCCCCAGTTGGCTCGGGGGCCTCCTCCTCTGGAACCCCGTCAAGCACCGCAGGAACTTCTGAGACCGGTTTCCCATGCCCTTGCCCCTCCTCTTGGCAGCTGTCTGGACCTTTGTTCCAGGCTCCAGATGCCCTTGACTTCCCTCCCATGCAGCCATGGACCATGTGGTCATGCAGACCGATTCAGGCAATCCTAACATCTCCAAGTGAGACCTTAGCTCTACCTCCTTCCAGGTAGTATGCTCAAGGTTGTTGCCTAACAGACAATCTACAGGCATGGCAGGACTCACAGCTACTTTTAGAGTACCAAAAACCACCCCAGTCAAAGGGAACCAGAGCTATCAGTAGGTGGCTCTCACGATTGTCTGTGACTATGACTTGGTGGAATGTATTTGGGAGGACCTGCTCTGCTGACACCAGCTGACCCTTGACAGTGGTCATGCTGGCTCCTGTGTCACGCAGGGCCTCCACCCTTTGCCCATTGATGGTGGCCAACTGCCTATTCTTGGAAGTTTTGGCAGGTATTTGGGCTTTAGCACCATCTCTGCATCTCCCAGGGACACTAGGGTTACCTCCATCTTCTCCCCAAAACTATCTGGGACTACCTTCTCCCCAAGCGCTACACTAGCCAACCCAGGTGTCTGCCCTCCCTCGGGGGCTGTGCCCTCTTGAGACACTTGGAGTTACCCTCAGAGTGCCCATACTTACTGCACTCTGAGCATTGGGGTACAAACCTCCCTGTCTTATGGTAAATGAACCCCTTCCTCTTGGAATCAGACCGGGACTCTTACCACTATTCCCTTGGGAACTGTTTAAGGAGCCTTATGAGAACTCCTTGTTTTTAAGTTTTTCTCCCCCCTCTTTCTTCTGATGGGAACCCTGACTAGCTTTGTGGGTGTCCCCCCAGATACCTTTTTGGACACTCCGGTGCCAGTCCAGAGGTCAACCTCCTCAGCAAGCTTCCTTGGATCAGTCAGCTTACTGTCTACTAGGTGCTGGCACAACTCTGTAAAACAAGTACTGAGCACATGCCCTCTCAGAATAAAATTACACAATCCTGTGTAATCATCTTCTTTGCAGCCCCGCACACATCCCTTCAGTGCCTTACTGAAAAAGTCAAAGAAATCTACCCATGTTTGTGGGGACTGTTTGGTGCTGTCCCTGAACCTCTGACGGTATTTCTCAGATGTCAGCCCAAACTTGGCAAGTAAAATGGGTTTCATGTGTGAGTATGTGTTTTGATCCTTGGGTCCAATGTGAGAAGTGTGTCCCTCCCAATTGCTGGCACATACCCCCACATAGCTGTACCCCATTGCTCTTCAGGAACCCCATGAGCCCTTAGCTCAACCTCATGAGCAGCTAGCCATTTTTCAGTGTCATCTCCCACCACAAAACTGGGCACCACATTCTTGGGTATACTAACCTTCTTTTCTCCAGCAGGTCCTGCCTGTATGCTATCACCATTACTGCTGGACTCAGACTGCTTCTCAGCCAAAGCTCTCTCTGCCCTCCTTTCTTCCTCTTGAACCTGAATTTTCAGCCTTGCCATTTGCAATTGAAACTCTCTCTCCTCTCTCCTTTCCTCTGCGGTCAGGCCTTGATCGGAGACACTTCTCCCTGGTTTGGCAGGGGGCACAATTGCAGTGGTAGCATCATCCATTGATAGCAAAAAATCTTCTGGGGAGCCATAGTCTGGCTCCTCCTCCTCAGCATCCTCCTCCGAATGGGCTTCTGCCCAGGCCCTGAGTGCCACTTGAAATTCCTCCTTTCTGGAGTCACCTTGGGTGGGTACTACCATCTCCCTGCAGAACCCTTTCAGCTGTTTGACAGCATATGTCTCCAACAGGGCCAGGTCAAAATATTCTGCTTAAGACCCAGCCTGAGACATGTTAAGTGAGGATTTTAGTTTAGAAAATTGTCAGGAAAAAAACAAATTTGCAAAAGAGAAAAAAATCAAGTTGACCTTCAACTGTGGGTAGGTAGTAAAATACATACCTACTGTATTTCACTGCACAAATACAAGTCCTATCCCACCGCTGACCACCAATGTTAGAAATGGGGTCTTTGGTTGGTGGTCAGGTTACTCCCTGTCCAAGCAAGGACCCTCACTCTAGTCAGGGTAAGTCACACACAATCCAAATTATCCTGTGCCCACACTCTGGTAGCTTGGCAATGAGCAGTCAGGCTTAACTTAGAAGGCAATGTTTAAAGTATTTGTCCAATAAATCATACAATAACACAATATAGCACCACAAAAATATACTACACATTTAGAAAAATATATAATATTTATATGGATAAATGCAGGTCAAAACTATTAAAATGCAATAAGTATATGTTTAGATATCACTGAAAAGTGATATAAAGTGTCTTAAGTCTTTTTAAAGCAAACAAAGTCTTTTTTAAGGACAAAGTACCTGGTTTGTGTGAAAAATCTCTGCAAAAGACCGCAGAGGAGGA
Organism: Pleurodeles waltl; assembly: GCF_031143425.1. Lineage (NCBI taxonomy): Eukaryota > Metazoa > Chordata > Amphibia > Caudata > Salamandridae > Pleurodeles > Pleurodeles waltl. Next base: position 951,631,774 of record NC_090439.1, read on the forward strand.
GATGCTTGAAAACAAAGGGGGGTGCGTTGATTTCTCGGGCTGCACACGGCGATGCGTCATTTAGTTTTGACGAAGGGATGGCTGTTGGCCGATTTCCGGCACTCAGTAGTGGATCCTCTTCGGGTTGCGGGGTTTTCAGATGCCCCGGATACAATGCGTGGATTTCCGGCGCTGCTAGGATGAAGTCACAGGAGCTGCGTCGATCTGGTAGGTGTTGATTTTCGACTGCACGGCAGGCTCTGTGTCGATTCCTCTCTGGAAGTTGGGCTGTATCATTTCAGCTCGGCTGTTCGTCCATCCAGTGAGGCTTGAGTCGAATTTCCGGTCGCTACGCTGGTGCTGCATTGATCTTCTCGTTGCGAAGTCGGGCTAGATCATTCTAGTTCTGCGTGCAGTGACATTTTCTCCACGGTGCAGGCTGTGCATCATTTCTGGCAGGCTGTGCGTCGATTTTTTCCACACAAGTAGTCCTTCTTGCAGAGATGAAGGGGCATATTTATACTCTGTTTGCGCCGGAATTGCGTCGTTTTTTTTTACGCAAATCCGACGCAAAACTAACTCCATATTTATACTTTGGCGTTAGACCCGTCTAGCGCCAAAGATCTTGGAGTTTGTGTCATTTTTTAGCGTGGACACCTTCCTTGCGTTAATGATATGCAAGGTAGGCTTTCCCGTCTAAAAAATGACTCTGAGGCATGTGCGCCGTATTTATACTCCCCGGCAAAAATGACGCCCGGGAGTGGGCGGGTCAAAAAAAATGACGTCCAGCCGCTTTAGCGTCATTTTTTAGCGCCTGGTCAGGGCAGGCGTTAAGGGACCTGTGGGCTCGGAAGGAGCCCAGAGGTGCCCTCCCATGCTCCCAGGGACACCCCCTGCCACCCTTGCCCACCCCAGGAGGACGCCCAAGGATGGAGGGACCCATCCCAGGGAACTTAAGGTAAGTTCAGGTAAGTTTTTTTTTTTTTTTTTTTAGTGGCATAGGGGGGCCTGATTTGTGCCCCCCTACATGCCACTATGCCCAATGACCATGCCCAGGGGACAGAAGTCCCCTGGGCATGGCCATTGGGCAAGGGGGCATGACTCCTGTCTTTGCTAAGACAGGAGTCATGTCAATGGAGGGTGGGAGTCAAAAACAAATGGCGCAAATCGGGTTGAGGCAGATTTTTTGCCTCAGACCGACTTGCCCCATTCTTTGACACCCAAGCTCCATTTTCCCCTACGCCGTCGCTGCCTGGTGTGGGTCATTTTTTTTTACGCACACCAGTCAGCTCCGCCGGCTAACGTCATTCCATAAATAAGGCGCCCGCATGGCGCTTTGGAATGGCGTTAGCCGGCGTAAAAATGTTTGACGCACAACTGCGTTGGCGCAGTTGTGCGCCAAAAACTATAAATACGGCCCAAAGTCTTTTTGATCCTGAGACTTCAGGGAACAAGAGTCAAACTCTATCCAAGCCCTTGGAGAGCACTTCTTCATCACAGCCAGAGAGCAGCAAGCCAGCAGGGCAACAGCAAGGCAGCAGTACTTCACAGAAAGCAAACAGGTGAGTCCTTTGGGCAAACAGGCAGGTCTTCTTGGTAGGATGCAGGTTCTGGTTCAGGTTCTCTTCTCCAGGAAGTGTCTGAGTTGGTAGGAGCAGAGGCCCTGTTTAAATACCCAAATGTGCCTTTGAAGTGGGAGAGACTTCAAAGAGTGGCTTAGAAGTGCACAAGGTCCCCTTTCACTTCAATCCTGTCTGCCAGGGTCCCAGTAGGGGGTGTGGCAGTCCTTTGTGTGAGGGCAGGCCCTCCACCCTCCCAGCGCAGGAAGACCTATAAAAAATGCAGATGTATGCAAGTGAGGCTGAGTATCCTGTATTTGGGGTGTGTCTAAGTGAATGCACAAGGGAGCTGTCAACTAAGCCCAGCCAGACGTGGATTGTAAGGCATGGAATGATTTAAGTGCAGAGAAATACTCACTTTCTAAAAGTGGCATTTCTAAAATAGCAATATTAAATCCAAACTCACCAGTCAGCAGGATTTTGTATTACTATTCTGGCCATACTAAATATGAGCTTCCTACTCCTTTCGGATTAGCAGCTAACACTCGAACAATGTATGAGGGCAGCCCCAATGTAAGCCTATGAAGGGAGCAGACCTCACAGCAGTGCCAAACGAAGTTAGGAGTTTTACAGACACAGGACATGTAAGCTACATATGTACATGTCCTGCCTTTTGCCTACACAGCACCCTGCCCTTATGGGTTACCTAGGGCATACTTTAGGGGTGTCTTATATGTAGAAAAAGGGGTGTTTTAGACTTGGCAAGTACTTTTAAATGCCAAGTTGAATTGGCAGTGAAACTGCACACACAGGCCTTCAGGCCTTGCAATGGCAGGCCTGAGACAAGGTTAAGGGGCTACTGAAGTGGGTGGCACAATCAGTGCTGCAGGCCCACTAGTAGCATTTAATCTAAAGGCCCTCGGCACATATAGTGCACTCTACTAGGGACGTATAAGTAAATTAAATAGCCCACTTGGGTGTGACCCAATGTTACCATGTTTAAAGGGAGATAACATGTGCACTTTAGCACTGGTTACCAGTTGTAAAGTGCGCAAAGTCTAAAAATCAGCAAAAACAGTATCTCAAAAGTGGAGGGAGGCAGGCAAAAAGTTAGGGCTGACCACCCTTATGCTGTCAGGTCTAATACTGACCATTTATCCATATGGGATCCTATATACCACACTAGACGGATGAGAACTGTCAGCACTCAAAAAACCTTTAGTAGCCGTGTCCTTCAGATACAGCTTACTGTGAATATTCTCCCCATCACATCCAATTGTACATCCAAAAAATTAATCCTGTCAGGATTATGGCACATGGTAAACATGACATTAAAATATTTGTCATACACATATTCTAAGTATTCATTTACAGTCTCACCCATTCCTGTCCAGATGATTAGTATGTCATGAATAAAATGTCCCCAGAAATAGATATGTTCCATCCATTTCCCAGCTGCCATGGGCCAGTCGTACTCCCTTTCAAACCAACACACAAAAAGGTTGGCACAAGAGGGAGAAAACCTAGATCCCATGGAGGTTCCCTCTACTTAATGATACCTTACCCCATCATATAGAAAGAAGTTATTCATCAAAACCAAAACAAGTATAGAGCCCCACTGCATCCAGGGAAACAAAGCCCATATTGGAATCCCATACTACTTATCTCAGTTTGTCAAGCATATCCATAGTATCCCTGATGAATGAGGGCAGATTCATGACCAATGGTTTTAGAAATATATCAATATATTCCAAAAGATGTTCTGTGAGACTACCAATACCTGAAAGGAAAGGCCTACCAGGGGGACAATCTTTTTGATTTATGAATCGTTGGTAAAATATAGAAAGAAGAAAACTGAGGATTAACAACCCTAAAATATCCATACTCATTTTCATCCAGTATGCCAGTTTTTTCAGGTATACAACTTGTCCCAAATAAGTCTACTTGCTTCACCCATCTGGTTATGTTGTTTCCTATAACACAGACTGTAGCCATTTTAGTTATAGCTCCATGCACGTTATTTTAACACACTAGGCTGCTGTGCACTTTAATCTAGAAATATTTTATTTTTACAATAACCAGTTTACGGTCTTGTTTTATTTTTCATCTATCTAACTGTTTTGCTTAGCTTAGCACTGTGTTCTCAAACAAGACATTCTTGATCACTTTGTGCTTCATTCAAGGCTACAGTTTGGTACATTGCCGGTGAACGTGATAGAAGTTTGGTCTCCAACATTTGTAGAAAATACACATCCTTACGTAGGGACATTTTCTCAGAACTTTAGCTGTGTTGTTATAAAAACACTTCCTAGTCCCATTACACGTTAAGAAGGAGATTCCAGCCAGGGAACCATGACTGTATGATGATCGCTGAATGCTTCATTACAGATGCTAAAGCAGACTACAGGCCTTTGGTCAGGTATGAGGGTTGATGACTTCCCGGGGGAACCTGAAAGGCAGAATTAGAGCTTAACATGCTGTGCTCAAATTATGAATTAGATAGGAAATAATACATAGATTACAGTGACAATATGATAGCATTATTCTTATGCTTCACTCTTCTCGTCACCATTTTAATACTGTCATGTTGTGTCGTCCTGGTTATTGCAGCTCACGCTTTGCTATCTAAGATGCAGTTGTTTTATTAAATCAGTCATTGAAACATATACTGCTTCTGTTTGTCATTTATGTATGAGACTGAATTGTGAATGAGAGAGCCGGATGCTACCTGAGTGACCACGACTTCCCTGAGAAGCCTAATATGTCATGTGCTCGGCTGCCCAATCATCACTATCCGTTGGTAGAGATGAGGCACTGCTAGTTAGCCGGAGCAAAACCTGGATTTGGGTCAGACTCAGTCTCCCACACTGTGTACGATCTTGCTGCTCAAAATCCAGTAGTCTCATTAGAATGAGAGCCTACGCGACACTGTCATTCAATAGCCTCCTGATTTACTTGTTATAATCACTTCTACACATAATAACAATATTGCCCCCTTTGTCCGCTTTCCATATTACTATTGATCTGTCAGAGCCCAGATCACTCAAGGCATTTCTTTCCTCATACGCGAATTTAATATCATTTATCACATGTTCATTTCCCACATATTTACCATCTTCCAATCTATGAAATCCCTATACTGTCCTTTTCACAAACAAGTCTATAGTCGAAATCAGCTCCCGTGTGGGACAAATTTAGAAGGCAATGACAGACCATTAGTGCATTCATAATCCGTCTCAATGTCGAGCATTGTGAACAACTCCTCCACCCCCAATTAATTTTCCTCTGATAAGGACAAAATAGTCTGAATATCTTATACATCAGATGGTAAGTTCAGATCTTTTCATACTATTTGTTGACAAACATACATTCTTTTCATAAATAAAAAAAAATCTCTTCAACTTAAGATGTCTGGCAAATATATAAAAATCAATCTGAGGTTCAGTGTAATCACAGTGTCTATCAGGAAACAAAGACAGACCGAAACTTAGAACCCCCAGCTCAGTATAATGTTACCTCACTCTCCAAAGCCCTCCTGTCATCTCTATTCAATTCTTGTTCTTGTTCTGATTTCTAGTCACCACTCTTGGACTTTCTATGTTTTTTCCAATCCCTCTTGACTTTCCTGGGTTTCTTCTGTTCTCTATTTATACCCTTTAAACCTCCTCAGAAAAAGAACAGTGGGCAGTTTTGGCTCAGATATATTACTGGGACCTGGTTTATCATCTGAAGAAATATCTGAGGCTATAATTTACTGAACTCAAATCTCCCTCCTGATCTTTCCTTTGTACCTCCTCATTCTGCACAACATGATCAAACATTTTGATACATGTAAAAATATGACCTGTTGCATAATCCTTTTCATCCCTTTTAATCTTATTCAACTTCCTCTCTTTTATCTGTAACTGAAGATTAATAATCACTTTCTTCAATATGACATATTTTTTCTCTGTCAGATCCTTCAAATTCATGCATCTAATCTCTCTCTAATGCAATTCTTTGAATCTTCAACTTTTCCACCTTCCTCTGAGCATTCCTAATTAGTATTTGCATCATAGAAAAAGATGCTAAATTCAAATTATTCTCCCATTCTTTTAGATGGTCCTCTTTCAAATAATCAAATGTGGGAAATATTAGGATTCTCAACCCTCTAGGTATACATGTGTATTCCAAATATTTTTTTAAGGTCACTCCATCACTCCATTTTAGTCACTCAGTGCCTCATTACGAGCCTGGGGGTCATGAGACCGCCAGGGACGTGGTGGAGGTCGGATCACCACCAAAGCAGTGGTCTGGCCTCCACATTGTGACCGTGGCAGAGCAGCCACAGTCTGACTGCCAGCACCATCAGGTTGCCGCCAGTCAACAGTCTGGCAGTGCTTGCAGTCCTAATCCAGCAGGCCTGTGCTGGTAGCAGCGCTGCCCAGGGGATTACAAATCCCCTCTCTGCCAGCTTTTACATGGTGGTCCAACCGCCATGCAAAGGCTGGTGGACACCGAGTGCTGGGGGCCCCATGGACAGGCCTGTCACACTTTTCAATGCCCGAATTATGGGCAGTGAAAAGCGCAACAAGTGCTGCTGCACCTGACACACTGCAACATTGCCGCTGGCTCGAATGCTGTTTCCGCCCGCTGGCCCAGAGGAAAACTAATAATAGGGCCGCCGTCTGCCAAACTCGAAATGGGGTGCTCAGCCTTTTTTAGTTTCTCAAACTTTAAAAATGTTGTCTTCAAACTATCTCTTCCCACTGACTTGGTCATTCCTACGCTTAAATCTTTCCGTTGTTCAAACAGTCAGCTGCCATTTTCTCTCGATTGTCATCCATAATTAACATAGTTCCTCAGAGTTACAACACTCTGTACTGGGCTGATCAAAATTTAAATAATGTCAAAAATATAGGAGGCACTGTGGGTCACTACTGCTCACACCAGTGTGAGTCCAATCCAAACTAAAACTTTTGTGCTTTTACCCTCAGTGATCCACTGCTCCAGAACCACTACCATAGAAACCAATATACAATAAGGAGGAACCCCTAAGTATATACATGCCCTTTGAAACCTGTGTTGTTAGGAAATAATCATATTATGGGGACTTTTTTTAATGTCCAATTCATTGTTTCATAATCCAATAATGAGCCATGCAGCAATGTCATTTCAGAACATTATTTCATTTCCATTTGTTACCATTCAGCCCAGCTAACTCGTTTTGTCCCACCATAGACTTCATCAGGGCTGTAAGTCTAAAAACAACCCTAAAAATCCAACATTAATTTACTGTTCAAATGAAAAACAACAATAACAATAATATACATTTATAATACACATTTACAAAATCATCCAAAATCTATTCATTGTATACCCCCCCATTCTCCTCAACCCACCACAAAAGTCCTCAACTAAGTTAGTATAACTTATACATCATTAGAATTTTTTTTAATGCATTATTATCACCCTATCACATTTATTTAAATATCCATCGATTCACACAAGATTAGATTATTTCAGTGCCAAACAAATTTCTACTAGTCAGTGCCATTATTATAAACACTGATCCTTAAAAAAGGAAAAAAAGTAAACAATCAGATGTTGACATATCGACAACACTTCTACAAACTATCTTATTAAACAGTACTAAAATCCCATTTTGTGGGAAAATATCTAAAAGAGCCTATTTCATAAAGGTCACTCACTCAGGGCCTTATTACAACATTAGACGTTCGAGGACTGTGGCGGCCGGACTGCTGTGGTTGTGGTAGTCCGACCGCCACATTACGAGGTTGGTGGACAGACCTACCCACCTACTGCCGTCCCCGCCAGGATCTTTGATCCCGACTAGCTGATTCCGGTTACAGGTTGTAATCAGCCAGGGTGGTGCAGAAGTCAGCTCCGCCCTGCTGATTACAACCTTTGCTGCCAGCCTTTGCGGTGTTATCACCGCAATGAAAAGGCTGATGGAGAACTGTTACAGGGGCCCACAGGGGGACCCTGTACTGCCCATACCCTGCCCACCACCTTCAAAAGAGAAAAATTATTCATATTATTTTGATACATGATTTTGATACACCAAGCAATTATAATTGCTGGTGTGTTTTGTTTACTTGGGTGAAGGTTTTTTTGTGAGGTGTTGAATTATGGTCAATATAGGCCCACACTCTCCCAGCTTTTAAAGAACATATATTGATCTTTGTGTATAGGTGTGGTAATTTAACTCCCACTTTTTCATGTGAAGAAATTGTGGTACCCGACAGAGCACATTATAGTTTGTAACATTCCAATTCAATCTAGTCAGAACTGAACCTTTGCTCTATAAATTCACAGAAGCATTACAAAAACAGCACAGCTACCAACCACTACAAACAAATCAACCTTCTAGCCAAATTGACCTAAACTTAGTGAACAAACAAAAAGAATGTACAACATGATGTAATATAAAGTAAATTGTTTCATAAAATACAAAGGAGTACATTGCTTTGAGATGGTATCCAAAATCATAATATAAACAAATATTAAACTACTAAAGTCTTAAAAACAAATTACAAAATCTAAAACAAAATGACAAATCATGTTTTTATAATTAACAAATATATTTTATCAGTCAAAAAATTAAACAAAATTCCAATGTTACTGAAGACTGATATAATACAATTATATATACACATTATTTAAATAAAAAATGTAAGAGTCAGAATACAAGAAATTAAAAACAAACTCAACCAATCACATGAATTAATTAAAGCACATACACCACACAATTCCAAATACCAATCACATAATATTTACACAAATAATACAATATCACATTTTCCACCCAAAAGAACTGAAATAAATAAATTGTACTGTTCTATAGCTGCAGCTCTTCTTTTGTATTACTTAGGGGCTCATTATGAGTCTGGCGGTCTTCAGGCTGCCAGACTTGCGGTCAGATGACCACACTCCCGATGGTCAGATCTCCAGGTTACGACCCTGGTGATTGGACCACCGCCACGATCATGCTTCCCAAATGAGGAAATGGTGGTCTGAGTTGTGGGCAGCAATTGCAGCACTGAGTTCAGCACCACTGTGCTGATCATGAGCTTTCCTTCTGCCAGCCTTTTAATGGTGGGGTCCCTGCCATGAAAATCCTGGGAGACAGGCAGTGCTGGGGGCCACAGGGGGCTCCTTTAAGCGAGTTTCGCCCATTCTGACTGGCGGAAATGTCATAATACGATGTTTTCATGGGTCAGCCTTTTGGAAACATCATAATACGACGAGGGAGGAGGCAGCTGGTATGACTGCGGCTTCCTCCCGATGGTTTTGGCGGTTGGCTTAGTCAGACCACCAAAGTCGTAATCAGGCCCTTAGTCGAAAATAGTAATCCATCAAAAATGGGAAAAATATTGTTCAAAAAGACCAAACAAATGCTAACTAAAACATATCCTGTGGAAATCCCTCAAAGCAATCAAAAGTATGTAGGAGCCATTAAAAACCTAAAAAAGTGTCTTAAAAAAACACTCCAAGATCCCTGAAAAAAAGGAAATCAAAGTAATAATCATTTGTTTATTATAAACCAAATGTGACTTCCTTTACAAGAAAAATAGAAACTCCAAGTGCCCATAGGACACGTTTGCAGTCAAAAACCTTTAGAGTAAATTAGAAAAACCACCCGCAAAAGACGTTACATTCCTAAACATACATATACATCACTCTTAACCATCAAAGTATAAGTAATGTAACACGATTTAATATACCAAAATGATACATTTCTAAATTAGTGAAAGAAACTACTATGAATGCATCTAAATATACCAAAAATCTACTTGTATCCCTCCCCACTATACCCTTCCTTCCCTCAAAATGTGTACAAATACTTAAAAAAGGAAATACCTGTTCTATCGAAAAGAACTTGGCCCAGATTCACAAGAATTTGGCCCATCAGTACTGATGCACCATATGTCTTGCGACCCCGCTACCAAACAACACCGTAGGAACGCAGTACTTACGATACGGTGAACCACGGTGCACGTTAGACTAATAGCATCAACATTTTTTACTCTATTGTAGCACTTTGGTGCACTAGCGTCACATTTTGATGCTAGTGTAGCACAGTGCACGGAGGCCCATTGCCTTCAATAGGTGTGTCCCTTTAAATCTTGTACATTTCATTGCACCATTTTTGCAGGCCTCCTAATGCCAGAACGCCCCCCTTGCATACATTATGCCAGGCACAAGCATAATTTGCCACTAGGGGTCGCAAATATGGCACAATGATTTTTGCCTTGTTAAGCCACATTAGCATAAAAAAATTACGCTAATGTGGCACAAGGTGGCTCTAGGGACTTGTAAATCTGGTCGCTTGTTCTGGGAAAATAGGCTAACAATGACACAAATGGATTACAAACTAGAAGGTAGAGGAAAAAAAATGGCCGCTAAATCAAGCTAAAAAAAATAATAATTTCCCATTAGAAATTAATAGGAAATAATGTAAAAAAGCTGAATAAATGTATGTAGAACATGATAAAATGTTAGAAATGGTTAAGTAAACATTTAATGATAGTGTTAAAACATATGCAAATATATATTAAAAACATGTTAAAATGATGTTGAGAGTATCTATATAAAACAACGTCAGAAATGTCAAAAAAATGTTAAAAATGGAAAACAAACGTTTAAAATATATACAACATACAATAGTTATTAAATATAGTTTTCTTTTATTAATAAAAATAATGGGAAAAAATACTTAACTTTGTTTAAATGTTTATATTTTTTTGGAATATTTATGTATAAAAATGTAAAATTATACAGTAAATAAACTTTAACAACATGAATAAAACAAGAAAAAATTGATAAATGCCTTTGTTCTATAAAAAATGTAACTAATGACATTGTTGCCTACTAACAATTTTTTATTATATTTCTAAACACCAGCAATATTATTAAAATATTATAAACTATTTCTGTTCCATACAAACATACAAATAATATCAAAATAATGGATTTCAGACAAAAATTATAACATTAAATAACATCACAGTCCAATATAAATCATTTTTAAGAAAAAAGCATTAGGGCGTTATTACGAGTTTTCCGATCCGAGGACCGCCAAACCTGCATTGGTGATAAGACCGCCAAATTAGAATCTCGGTGGTCGGACCACCATCTCTGCCGGGAACATGGTTCCTGATGGGCTGACAGCAGTCTGAGTTGTACCCAGCCATAGCATTACTGAACTCGGTGCCGCCTGCTGATTGCAACTCAGCTTTCCGCCAGCCATTTCTATGGCATGGTCAGTGTAGGGCACCTCCTGCCCAAGGTGTGCTACGGTAGTGGCCTCAGCTCCTCTAATGAAGCCAAGACCACTGTCTTAGCACTGTTCCCACTGGTCAGCCCGGCTCGAACCTGTAATACAATGTGCCCGGCAGGAATACTGTAATACACTTGTGGGGAATGCCATAAGTATGATGGTGGCGTCTTCCCCGCAAGTTTGGTGGTTGGCTCATCCGACCGCCAAACTTGTAATCAGGCCCTTACACACTAAAAGGTTGTCATTTATTATTCCCACTCTAATATAAAGCAATTTGGTGAAAGTGTTGTACACTAAGGGGGTCATTCTGACCTCGGCGGTAAAAGGCGCTTACCGCCGGTCAGAAGACCGCCATAACACCGCCGCGGTAAACCGCCACAGTCATTCTGACCCGCAACTGGCAAACCGCCAAAAACCCGACATCAACAAAATTCCGCCACAGCAACAGCCAGCGAAAAACTGGCGATGACCAAACCTCCACTGTCACGCCAACAGAAATACGCCCATGCCATTCCGACCCACAAATCCCCGCAGCGGTCTTTCAACCGCGGTATTCCATTGGCGGTACACACCGCCGCGCTCAAAATACACACACCTCTACAAAACACAGCCACATTGGACAATTCAAAATACACACACCTGAGACACATACACACACCACTCCCACACACCCAATTAAATATAAAACACACACCCACATCACCCACAAACCCTTACGACCACAATTGCGACTGAAGGACAGAGAGAGACAGCACAGCATAGAGTAGACCATCACACAGAGGCAAATCACAACATCACCCACACAATATCCACGCACAAAACACCATACATCACCACACTCACCACACTCTACAACACATACACCACCCCTCACCTCATCCACACCACCCCATGGCACCCCAAAGACACCCCAGGTTCTCTGACGCAGAACTCAGGGTCATGGTGGAGGAAATAGTTCGGGTAGAGCCCCAGCTCTTCGGGACACAGGTGCAGCACACCACCATTGCCAGGAAGATGGAGCTGTGGCAAAGAATAGTGGACAGGGTCAACGCTGTGGGACAGCATCCACGTAATCTGGACGACATCAGGAAGCGGTGGAACGACCTACGGGGGAAGGTGCGTTCCATGGTATCAAGGCACAACATTGCGGTGCAGAAGACTGGCGGCAGACCCCTACCTACTCCCCCAGAATTCACAGCATGGGAGGAGGAAGTCTTGCACATCCTGCATCCTGAGGGCCTCGCAGGAGTAGGCGGAGGAATGGACTCTGGTAAGTCAAATCTTCACTACTTCATTCCCCCCACCCCACCTGCATGCCAAATCATACCCCCACCCTCACCCCCACCCCCATCACACCAACTCCTTGCAAATGGCTCACCATCACAACCCACCCATCCCAAAACCTAGCCCTGCATGCGTCCCCAAAGCATGGACACCCATCACCAAAGCATGCCCACTGCACATACCCATCTCCCCACAAGCCACCGTCACAAAAGCCCCCACAAGGGAATGCCAGCACTGGGGTACACGGCCACCCACCCATTACACGAAATGGCACACACAGAAGCAATAACCATACTCTTATACCCCTGCAGGACCCGAACGCCACCACACCGCCCAGGAGGGTCCAGAGATGTCCATCCCACCCCCAGAAGAGGCCCCCAGTGATGACAGCAGCTCTGATTCCCTGGACCCAGATGACCAGCCTGGCCCATCGGGGACCTCGGGACAGTCGGTTCCCCACAGACAGCCACAGGCTACAGCAGACCTAACCCCCTCTGGGAACACCAGCACAGCTCCCACCCAGCGGGCCCATGCCTCTGTCTCCAGGACACGTCAATCAGCGGTGTGTCCACCACTACAGGGCACCCAGGTTGACCCACCACCCCAACAACAACAGGGACCTGGGGGCAGTGGTAGTGGGCACACGGTCCATGGGACAGAGGCCCAGGGAAACAGGGGAACTGGGAGGGCTGCTGTGTGACAGGGGGGGGACAGGCCCAGGGAACCGACTCTCCAAGAGGCCCTCTCCTCCATCATGGTAGCATACCACCGCTCCCAGGAGACGATGGCTACGGTACTGGCCAGGTTCCAGGAGATCCAGGTACTGCAGGAGGAACAGTACATGGGGTTCAGAGAGGAACTGAGAAACATTAGTTCCGCAATGGGGACCATCGTCGTGGCCCTTAACCAGATAGTCACCACATTGCGGGGCCATGCGGCACCACAAAGGGCCCCTGTCACTAGCGTGGACCCAGACCAGGCTACCACCTCCGCCAGCGCTAGTGGACAGGAGGCCCCCACACAATGACAGGCCACCAGAACCCCACCTCCTGCAGAAGAAGAACCACCCCGCAAGCGGTACCTGAGATCTCAGAAGAAGACAGAGTAGGATGCCAAGACCCCCGCCAGCAAACAATACCCCCTGATGTCATCCCACTGTCCCACATTGTCACCCTGTCCAAACTTAAACTGCCCCTGCTCCATCCTTCCACAGGCATATGGACAATGCACCTGTGAGACTGAAAACTGGACTCTGCCATGGACATTACTCCACCATCACCCATCACCGTTTTACAATCATGTCCCTAAATTTAGCACTTTATTAAAATCACTTATTGCACTTAAAAAATCTGGAGTCTGCTTGTATTTTGAACAAATGTATTAGACATAACGGTGCCAAAATGTTCAGTTACATTGTGATGACAACATACCACTGTCACACAGCTGTAGTCCATGGGCAAACAAAGCAGAGGTCACGCAGTGGGGTCCACAGCTCTGAAAACGGAAGGGAAAGTCACAACTCAGTTAACAGGAACTGGGGGGAAACACATACAGTAGAGAGGCAGGAGACTTTAAGTAAATGTAAAATGGCGGGTTGATTCGTACCTGTGTGCTACTGAAAATACTGTTGTATCACTGTGTCCCTGTTGGCTGTGTCGTCCCGTCGTCTTCCTCCTCTTCACTCTCCACAGGCTCCACAGCTGCTACAACACCACCATCTGGACCATCCTCCTGCACGAAAGGCACCTGGCGTCACAAAGCCAGGTTGTGAAGCATACAGCAGGCCACGATGATATGGCACACCTTCTTTGGTGAGTACATTAGGGATCCACCTGTCATATGCAGGCACCTAAACCTGGCCTTCAGGAGGCCGAAGGTCCGCTCGATCACCCTCCTAGTACGCCCATGGGCTTCATTGTACCGTTCCTCTGCCCTTGTCCTGGGATTCCTCACTGGGGTCAGTAGCCACGACAGGTTGGGGTAACCAGAGTCACCAATTAGCCACACACGGTGTCTCTGTAGCTGTTCCATCACATAAGGGATGCTGCTATTTCGCATGATGTACGCGTCATGCACTGACCCAGGGAACTTGGCATTTACATGGGAGATGTACTGGTCAGCCAAACAGACCACCTGGACATTCATCGAATGATAACTTTTTCTGTTCCTGTACACATGTTCACTTTCTCTGGGGGGTACCAAAGCCACATGTGTCCCATCAATGGCACCAATGATGTTGGGAATATGTCCAAGGGCATAGAAATCACCCTTCACTGTAGCCAAATCGCCCACCTCAGGGAAAACAATGTAGCTCCGCATGTATTTCATCAGGGCAGACAACACTCTGGACAAAACCTTAGAAAACATAGGCTGAGACATCCCTGATGATATGGCCACTGTTGTTTGGAATGATCCACTTGCCAAAAAATGGAGTACTGACAGAACCTGCAGCAGAGGGGGAATCCCTGTGGGTTGGCGAATGGGGGACATCAGGTCTGGCTCCAGCTGGGCACACAGTTCCTGTATAGTGGCTCGGTCAAGTCTGTATGTCAGTATGACATGTCTTTCTTCCATTGTCGACAGGTCCACCAGCGGTCTGTACACTGGAACATTCCTCCATCTCCTCGCAAGTCCCAGCGGACGGTGCCTAGGAAGGACAACATGGAGCACAGAGTCAAGCAACCCACAGGTACGTAACCACAGCTTGCACAGAACACGATTCGCTATGCATTGAATGGCTTGTATGAGTGGCAATGCAAGGCCTAGGCCTGTGTGACGCAGTAGAAATTAAGCCATGTGGGCCCTTGAAATGGCGGCTGCCTGACCTGTGAAGTGTGACAATGGGATGTGAGGTCAATGCGCTGGCGTGGCACACCGTGGCGGTAGGCGGTCGAAGAGCGCGGAGCAAAGCAGCATTGGTTACCATTGAACCCTATGGGTCTCATGAGCCAATGACGATGTGCGCCGGCGGTCGCGGTATTTTCTATCTGCTTAATCACTCGAGACCTGATCATCCACAGGAGAGGACCTATACTGCAAGTGCTGCTGTGACCTCGGTCTGGAAGATACAATGGCTGCTGCGACTGGGGAAAGGGCCCCTGCCTTCACATCTGAGGAATTGGAGAAACTTGTTGATGGGGTCCTCCCCCAGTATGCACTACTCTACGGTCCTCCAGACCAACAGGTAAGTACACTGGGACCATGCTTTGTTGGCAATGCGTGTGTTGAGTGGGGTGGGTGAAAGATGCGGGGAGGGGAGCGAATGAGGCATGCATTGGACGACAGATGAGAGCATGTGCCATATGGCAAGGTTGGGGAGGGGGGGCCACTCACATCGACCATGCAGAAAATGATGATATTTTTTTTCCCACCATGTCCATGTCACATAGGTCAGCGCCCATCAGAAGATCGACATTTGGCGTGCCATCGCCAAGGACGTCCGGACCCTGGGGGTCCACAACAGACGGGGCACCCACTGCCGAAAGAGGTGGGAGGACATCCACCGCGGGAGCAGAAAGACCGCGGAGGCTCTGCTGGGGATGGCCTCCCAACCTAGGAGGGGTGCCACACGGCAATTGACCCCCCTGATATCCCGGATCCTGGCGGTGGCCTACCCCGATTTGGATGGGCGCGTGACGACATCACAGCAGACACAAGGGGATGAGTACCAGCACATTCTGCTATATTAGCGCACAGTGGAGGTGTCTGGGTGGGGGAGGAGGGCTGTGGGTATCTCTAGGCCAGGGTGATTTCTGTAGGCTAGGCCCCTCCGTAAGGCATGGCCCTGTGCCGCCACCCCCTACCTCTGTAGGGTGCCAAGTACAGCTATCCATGGCCCTGGGTCACCTATGTGTGCAGTTGTCGTCCATAGGCTTGTAGGCCAAGTCACCATAATTGAGTAGTGTACACCGAGTGCGCGGCGTAGTGCATGGGGCTTCTGTGTCTGTCCTCTCCGCCAACGGTGTCGCCAATGCATGCACTCAACATGTCATTTTTTCTCCCCCTCCCCCTTTTTTTTGGTCTTCCTGTTCATGTGTGCATTAGCATCATCAGGCGGAGGAGAAGTGGCATCGGAGCATGAGGGAGCTGCATCTCACATGGCCCCGGAGGGCCATGCAACCGACTCCGAGTTCACCAGTGAGACGGAGGGCGAGGGGAGCTCCACAACGGGGACCCGTGGAGACGTCAGCGACACAGACACGTCCTCGGAAGGGAGCTCCCTTGTGGTGGCGGCAACATCCGTGCAAAAAGCTACAACAGGTACAGCCGCCACCCAGCGCACCAGCTCTGACCTCCAAGCAGCCCCTCAGCGTTTGCCCCGTGCCCGCTCGGCCAGGAAGGCGGGCATCTCCTTCGCCCCAGGCACCTCAGGCCCTGCCCCAGTTACCCCTGCTGCCCTCAGTGAGGAGATCATTGACCTCCTCCAGACGCTCATTGTTGGGCAGTCTACCCTTTTGAATGCCATCCAGGGTGTAGAAAGGGAGGTGCACCGGAGCAATGCATACCTGGAGGGCATTCATTCGGGTCAGGCTGCCCATCAGCGATCGTTCAACGCTCTGGCCTCAGCACTGACGGCAGCCATTGTCCCTGTCTCCTGCCTCCCCCCTCCAATTTCCTCATCCCAGTCCCACTCCCCTGTTCCTCTGCCTATCCCAGCCACACCTACAGACCAGCCTGCACACACATCAACACCCAAGGGCAGCTCATCCAGACAAAAGCACCACAGATCACACAAGCATTCACACATGCAACATCCACATGCAGACATGCCAACAGCCACTGCCTCCTCTGTGTCCCCCTCCTCCTCGTCTCCCTCCTCCCTCCCTGTGACGTCTCCACTCACACCTGCATGCACACCACCTTCAGCCAGTACGTCCATCACCAGCACACCCACCAGAACACTCCGCACACGTGCAGTCACCACCCCCACTGCCATTTACACGTCCCCTGTGTCCTCTCCCAGTGTGTCTGTCACCCCCTCTTCCAAACCACACAAACGCAGGCAGCCACCCACCCAACTGCCATCCACCTCACGACAGCCTCCGTCACAAGCACCTGCACCCAAAGACAACCACATCCTCTTCCTCCACTCCCATACCCACTGCACCTACCCTTCCCACTGCTCCTAAAAAGTTTTTCCTCTCCAAAATTAACCTCTTTGCATCACCTGACCCACCCCCTCCATCTCGTAAGAGTCCAAACAGCACCTCAGCCACCACAAGCCCTGCACCTACAAGGACCATAGTCCAGGGCTATTGGAGTCCACCAGCTTCTAGGGCAGCAACATCGGCCAGCAGCAAGGGGACAGCCAGCCCACCCCCTGGGAAAAAAACTAAAAAAGGGAAGGGCCGGCGCGAGAGGCCAGAGACGGCAGCCCCCAAAGGCACTACCCTGGCACCGTCACCTGGCACATCCACAAAGGGAGGCAAGGGCCCCAGAGAATCGGCGAAGGAGGGCAAGGGCAGCAGGGCGGACAAGTCCGGCAGTGGGCGAGCTGCCCAGGAGGGCCCCACCAGCCCCATTTCGGGTGTGAAGGAGGACACCCACGGGCCCAGGACTCCAGCACAGGAGGGCCCCGCAAGCGAAAGGTCGGATGGCGACTGAGCGGAAAATATTGGCCCGATCTGGTTCCCTGGGAACACATGTCAAGCACTGCTGAACAGGGCCCCGCCGTGACAAGCACCGCCGAACTGGGCCCCGCCGTGACAAGCACCGCTGAACAGGGCCCGCCGTGACAAGCACCGCTGAACAGGGCCCCGCCGTGACAAGCACCGCCGAACTGGGCCCTTCAAGACAAGCACCGCTGAACAGGGCCCGCCGTGACAAGCACCGCTGAACAGAGCCCCGCCGTGACAAGCACCGCCGAACTGGGCCCCGCCGTGACAAGCACCGCAGAACAGGGCCCGCCGTGACAAGCACCGCTGAACAGGGCCCCACCGTGACAAGCACCGCCGAACTGGGCCCTTCAAGACAAGCACCGCTGAACAGGGCCCCGCCGTGACAAGCACTGCTGAACAGGGCCCCGCCGTGACAAGCACCGCGAACTGGCCCCGCCGTGACAAGCACCGCTGAACTGGACCCCGCCGTGACAAGCACCGCTGAACAGGGCCCCGCCGTGACAAGCACCGCTGAACAGGGCCCCGCCGTGACAAGCACCGCTGAACAAGGCCCCGCCGTGACAAGCACCGCCGAACTGGGCCCTTCAAGACAAGCACCGCTGAACAGGGCCCCGCCGTGACAAGCACCGCTGAACAGGGCCCCGCTGTGATAAGCACCGCTGAACAGGGCCCCGCCATGACAAGCACCGCCGAACTGGGCCCCGCCGTGACAAGCACCGCTGAACAGGGCCCCGCCGTGACAAGCACCGCCGAACTGGGCCCTTCCTGTCAAGCACCGCTCCGCTGGGCCCTTCCTGTCAAGCACCGCTCCGCTGGGCACCGCCGTCTCTGAACTGCTCCGCTCGGCCCTTCCTGTCAAGCACCGCTCCGCTGGGCCCTTCCTGACAAGCACCGCTCCGCTGGGCCCTTCATCTCAAGCACCACTCCGCTGGGCCCTTCATCTCAAGCACCGCTCCGCTGGGCCCTTCCTGTCAAGCACCGCTCCGCTGGGCACCGCCGTCTCTGCACTGCTCCTCTCGGCCCTTCCTGTCAAGCACTGCACCGCTGGGCCCTTCCTGACAAGCACCGCTCCGCTGGGCCCTTCATCTCAAGCACCGCTCCGCTGGGCCCTTCATCTCAAGCACCGCTCCGCTGGGCCCTTCCTGTCAAGCACCGCTCCGCTGGGCCCTTCCTGTCAAGCACCGCTCCGCTGGGCACCGCCGGGCACCGCCGTCTCTGAACTGCTCCGCTCGGCCCTTCCTGTCAAGCACCGCTCCGCTGGGCCCTTCCTGACAAGCACCGCTGGGCCCTTCATCTCAAGCACCGCTCCGCTGGGCCCTTCATCTCAAGCACCGCTCCGCTGGGCCCTTCCTGTCAAGCACTGCTCCGCTGGGCCCTTCCTGTCAAGCACCGCTCCGCTGGGCACCGCCGTCTCTGAACTGCTCCGCTCGGCCCTTCCTGTCAAGCACCGCTCCGCTGGGCCCTTCCTGACAAGCACCGCTCCGCTGGGCCCTTCATCTCAAGCACCGCTCCGCTGGGCCCTTCATCTCAAGCACCGCTCCGCTGGGCCCTTCCTGTCAAGCACTGCTCCGCTGGGCCCTTCCTGTCAAGCACCGCTCCGCTGGGCACCGCCGTCTCTGAACTGCTCCGCTGGGCCCTTCCTGTCAAGCACCGCTCCGCTGGGCCCTTCCTGACAAGCACCGCTCCGCTGGGCCCTTCATCTCAAGCACTGCTCCGCTGGGCCCTTCATCTCAAACACCGCTCCGCTGGGCCCTTCCTGTCAAGCACCGCTCCGCTGGGCACCGCCGTCTCTGAACTGCTCCGCTCGGCCCTTCCTGTCAAGCACCGCTCCGCTGGGCCCTTCCTGACAAGCACCGCTCCGCTGGGCCCTTCCTGACAAGCACCGCTCCGCTGGGCCCTTCATCTCAAGCACCGCTCCGCTGGGCCCTTCATCTCAAGCACCGCTCCGCTGGGCCCTTCCTGTCAAGCACCGCTCCGCTGGGCCCTTCCTGTCAAGCACCGCTCCGCTGGGCCCTTCATCTCAAGCACCGCTGGCCCATTAGCAGGGCCGAATCTGTGTCGGCCTGGGCTTCACGAAGCACTCTGGGCACCATGCCTCCTCCAGAACCAGTGGAGTCTGTAATCCACTTGATGGACTGTGGCTTTGCACTCCCCAGGATGGTACAGTGGGCATGGAGGCCCCTCGTGGATCTGGCGTTGTGGACTCAACTGGCTGAGGTGCCCCCCCTTCCCTTCCCCCTGAGGTGCCTGTAGTTTTACTATCTGTTGCCCCTGCAGTGTTCTCTCCAATGGAATCGGGTCTCGTGTGTGGGCTTTGCCCATGTGTTTAGGCCCATTGGCCCACGAACAATGGATGATAGCCAATATGGACCGGACTATTGACCTATGTATATATTGTTCATGATGTAATATATTTTATTTATATATTTCATATTTCACTAAACTTCAATTATGCTATAATATACTTCATTTTTAATGATCATTTTATTTTGTCTTTGCATTCTTCCGGGGGGTTTGGGGGGTGTCACTCTGACTTGTTGCTCTGCATTGATGTGTGTGTTGTAGTGGGTGAGGGTGGGGGTGGGTGTGTGGCGTATGTGGGCCCCGTAATTTTTTGCCTCCCCCCTCCCCTGTGTCGTATGTGCAGTACTCATCGTTGTCATCTGCGCCGGCGTTCGTGCTCCTGGTAGAGGAGCAGGAAGACAATGGCTGGGAGGATGTGTAGTTCCGGTTCCATGCTGTCCAGATTCCTCGTGGAGTGTGTAGAGGTGAGCGTTTTCCGTTAGAAAAGTCTGTTTCCGCCGTGCTTTTATCGGTGGGGCAACCGCCCCGGAAAGGTGGCGGATTGGTGGGTCGTGATAGTGTGGGCGGTACATTGTCTCCCGCCTGTCTGTTGGCGGTGACCGCCGCGCTGTTTGCTTGTCCCGCCGTGGCGGTCGGAGTGTTAAAGTGGCGGGCTATGTTGGCGGTTCCCGCCAGGGTCGGAATTCCATTTTTTGGACCGCCAGCCTGTTGGTGGGTTGGCCGCCGCTTTAACACCGACCGCCAGGGTTGGAATGAGGGCCAAAATGTATTACATTTACTGTTTATACTCTACTTTAAACCAATCTGAGGAAGGTGTTCTATACTAAAGGGTGACATTTACTATTTCCTCTCCAATTTAAACCAATTGGGGGAAGCATTGGGCACTAAAATGGTGTCATTTACTATTTTCCACTCCAGTCTAACCAAATATGAGGACAAGTCTTGCCACTAAAGGGGTAACACTCACTATTCCCATTCCAATCTAACCATACTGAGTGAGAGTGGTGGGCACTAAAGGGTTGACATTTACTATTCCCACTCCAATCTAACCATGTTGGGGAAGGTGTTAGACACTAAAGGGAGGACATTTACAGTTCCCATTCCAGTCTAACTATATTGGGGGGGTGGTGTTGTACACTAATGAAGTGACATTAACCACTCCAATCTAACCATATTAGGGGAAGGTATTAGATACTAAAGGGGTGACATTTACTACACCCACTCCAATCTAAACCAATTTGAGGAAGGTGTTGGCTACTAGATGGGTGGATTTTACTATTTCCTCTCCAGTTTAAACCAATTTGGGGGAAGGCATTGAACATTAAAATAGTGCCATTTATTATTCCCACTTCTATCTAATCATATTGGGGGAAGGTGCATGATACTTTAGAGGGTAACATTTACTATTTCCACTCCAATCTGTGCTGGACATTAACTATTCCCACTCAAATCTAACCATATTGGGGAAGGTGTTGAACACTAACGGTGTGACATTTGCTATTCCCACTGTAATTATACCATATTGGAAAAGATGTTGTATATTAAAGGGATGACATTTACTATTCCCATACCAACCTAAGAGCATTTGAAGAAGTTAGAGGATAAAGAGGTGACATTTACTACATACACTTCAATCTAAAACATTTTATAGGAGGTAATACAATGTAATAATTTTATATACACAATCAATCCTCCAGACTCACACATGACAATAAAATACAATAAAATGTAATCTAAAATAAATCTATTTGAAACTGCAAACCTACACATAGATATTTAAACATAACACTATTTATACTATGATACAACACTATGATATAACTATAAAAATATCTACTACTATTCCTAAATTTGATACCGTAAAAATCATCAAAAATTAAAATGCATACAATAAAAATTAATTAAAACCACTTTTTATTTTTAAAAATTGTAAATATAATTGTAGTAGTAAGTGATTATTTAAAAACAAAATACATTTAAAATATTTTGGATAATTTGATATTATTTTTCAGAAGTTACACAACGTTAAACTTTTATATAAAACACTTAATACTTATTTTACTCCATTAAAATAATTCTAACATATTGTTTAATTATTTAAAAATACCATTTGTTAATTTTTTAAATGTATTACCAGTAATATGTATGTTATTGAATATTAAATTAAAATATATTGAACATTAACATAACAAAACATTTAAAATGTTTGTATTCTAAAAAATATTTTCCAGAAGAGAATGTAAACAATTTTTAACTTGTATAAAATATAATTTCTAATTATTTTATTTTATGAACATGCATTTTAAAATATGTGTAAATGATTTTAATAATTAGTTTTTTTATATTTAGAAATGATTTTAATGTAACATCATTATTGTTTATTTTTATTAATATCAAATTAAAATGTTTTAAAACCATTCATGTAACAAAATAATTGTAAAAATTGTAAATATTAACTTACATATAAATTAACATTTTTAGCATAGAATTTACTTACAAAATACCTTTAAAAAAGTCTCCCCATCCTTATTATCTAAAAGACAATATTCTACCGCTAAAAGACAGTTTAAAACATTATTTATATACATGAATAATACAACTAAAAATACAAATTGCACAATTTCATAACTAAACAATTATCTTATAAAATCACAAATAGAAAATAAGCATATAAAATCAAACACACCACAATAAATCACATACTAATTAACACTTACAAACAATATTACATACAACAATATTTTCTACATTTGTATTTTTTATAACGATATTTAAAACAAAACTAAAAATGTTATTTTTACTTCGATATTCCTGTCAGCAATATTTCTTAGATGCCAGTATTTTGGACACAATATTTTTGTATCACAATATTTTTTTGACATGTTGTCCAAACACCTCTGAGCCTCTGGCCTATGGGCCGACACAGCTTCTGAGTGCTTTGGTCTCCCGTTTTTAAAAATGTACAGCCAGGCATTCAACATGTTGCATTTGGCTGCCTACCTCAGCTAACCAAAGGAGACAGCTTTATGGGTTCACATAGAGCACCAACTTCTGGCATTCCCTGTCCTAACTCTTCCGGTTTATCTCATGTCCACTCAGGAGCCATCTGCCAGGAATCTGATTCTGCATTTCCATAGAACGCAATGCACAAATTATTGAGTGCTGCTCTGCTCCTCTATATCAAAACCCCTATATGGTGTAATGCAGCACTGTGCACAGGGAATAACTGTTCTACTAGCCTTCCTGGTCTGGGAAGGGTCTGAAGTACACTGATCAAATTTCAAGGGTGGTTGTCCAAATCATGCCCGACCCGGTGAGAGGACTTTGGTCCCCTTCAGTCAGCTCACCCACTGCCTTAAAAACACACTTGGCTCACATTCTATCAACCAGGCTACCTCTCCCATTCTCCATTACAATCTACCCTGGAGTCCGTTCAGGGTTGGTTAGGGGGGGTTTATGTCACCCCCATTGGAGCCTTATACTCTCAATCTGTGCTAACAGTAACTAGATTGATGTGGCAAGCACTTTTCGGGAAGAAATACATACTACAGGACTGGGTGGCCCTGCTCCATGATCGTGAAAGAGTCCAACAGGAATCTATATTAACATTTTTATACTTCAAGGTCCTACATGACTGGTACTGGACCCCTTGGAAATTAAAACTTGCTCACCTACTGCCACATGACTACTTCTGAAGGTGTGCTAAGCCTTCCTGTAACCTGCATCATGTCTTATGGTCTTGGCCGGCCCTACAGCACTATTGGAAGGAGGTGTAGCAATGTATATGTTGCTGCAGCTCCTTTGAGGGTACCCTGTCAGCCCCACTGGCACTTCTTCAAGATACTCCGGAAGTAAGCAATCTGGATGTTCACTGATGTTGATGGCTTGCCATATCCCTAGCAG
Source organism: Pleurodeles waltl (assembly GCF_031143425.1). NCBI lineage: Eukaryota > Metazoa > Chordata > Amphibia > Caudata > Salamandridae > Pleurodeles > Pleurodeles waltl. The sequence continues at coordinate 951,655,704 of NC_090439.1, forward strand.
CAGCTAAGTTATAAATTCTCCTTCACTGATTCCAAGCTGTGAAACCCATTTTACAAGAATGGCTTTTGAAAAATGCTCAGGATTGCTCTCTATGAGCTGACCACTTACACAATGACTAATGCACTCTCTAAGTTTAAAAGGGTTTAGGACCCATTCCTTGTGCTCGAGGAAGACAATCGTTGACCAGTGCTATGTTGTTTCTGGTACCTGCTGGCTGTACTCCCTTATGCTCCAATGAAGAGCAGCTGTATTGTGGGGAAGTATGGCTGGATATCCTAGGCCGTTTTTGTAGCTCTACACAGGGTAACCAGCGTAAATGTAACAAGATTTGGATTGCAGACACATAGATGTGGAAAATAAGACTGTGACTTCCTACTATCTTTCTGTTACCTCTTCTGTTATGTTTTTGGGTGGCCCAATGCAGGTACCATTCTAGGCTACTTCAACTGTACTGTCATTATTGTTGTTGGGGTTCTTCCTTATATGCTCCCCTGTTGCCCCTGACCCCTCTTCATTTTTCTCCTCATCCCCAATCCCTCTTCTAGTATAAAGTTTAGGGGCAATGTTTAGGTGTAATGTTAAGATTATCGAACATCCTGCCCAAAACATACAACAACAGAATTGAAGTGATATACACTGTAACAGGGATCTAGATGTGAAGCCATGTTCCGCTGGTTTCCCTTTTGTATCGACCCCCCAGGCCACAGTCTGGGTTTGGTGGTCCCCTGAGTGGTTTGTATTTCACCTTAAGTTGTAAAATGATGATGTTTTATGTCTTTGTCCTTGAATGCATACCCCATCTATGTGTACTTTCTGACCAAAAAATTATTTTTAAAAAGTTGCAAAAATAATAAAAGTAATAAACAATTTTCCAAAAATATAATCAGTTTTCAAAATGCTTCAATGTTTCTTTTCAGAACGAAGTCTATCCCTGTATCATTCTTCATCTATTTATTTGGCTCTGTTAAGAATCCAATATGAGTATCTGCTTTTTGTAAATCAATATAGCTATCTTCCCTTTCCTTCTTCACTCATTATATTCGCTAACCCTGCACCTTGGCCTGAGAAGTTCTCTATCTGAAATACTCCTTTTCATTCTGTTATGAAATCCCCTCAGAGTATGAAATCATTGTTGCAAGCCATTGGTTTCCAGAAAAAGTGTGCTCAAGTCTATTGCAGTAAGCAGTCATTTGAATATCAATGGAGTTAAACAACGTTCTCTCTTGATGTAGCAACTATTCAGATTGTTAATAAATTCTAAAGCGGCATCTGAGGTACCTCTCCAAATTTCACATAAATCATCAGTCTATTTTAGCCACATAGTGTGTGTACTTCTCTGTCCACACTGTCTAAATCAAAAGCTCCTCCCACTCACTCATAAAAAGATTAGAATAGATTGGGCAAAGCAGGTGCCCCTCCTTTGTCAGTGAAATCTGTTATTGAAAAAGAAGACACTTTGGGTGAACCAACACAAAATACAATTATTATCACAAAAACAAAGAAAATCAAAAGAAATACAACTGCAATTCTTTCAAAGTCTTTCTACAACATGAAAACTTTATATGATCCATGCTGCAGTTTTGGTAAGCTTTCATTCTATTTTGTATTGCATGATTGTATCCTCTCTTCTATGTTATACAGAACATATAACTTAAAGTATTGATGTTGCTGGATGATTCTTGCTTATGGAACCCTGGAGACTTGGTTGCTAACAAAAGGACAGTTTGTGCTTTGCCTCTGAACCGCCAGCAGCCACCTCCTTGCCATTGTTTGCTTAATGTATTAAACTTACATCATCAACTGGATTTGCTTCTGTGCTTACTTCCTGATCTCCACCTTGACCTGATACTACACATAAGGCATCATTAAGCTCTCAGCTAGCCCGCCAATGTAGTGGGGGTGAGGCTGCCATCAAGGTGGCAGCCTCACCTCCATTGTATTACGATATGTCGTATAAGATATTTCCACCAGGCTGACCGGTGGAAACATTGCATTAAAATGTCAGCCTGGTGGAAACAGTCCCTCAGGGAGCCGAGGTCAATGCTGTAGCACACAAGCACCCTCGGAATGCCCACTGTCTGCAAAGGCAGACAGTGAGCATTCCAAGGGTCCTGGCAGGGGGGCCCCTGAACTGCCCAAAACATGGTTGTAGGCAGGGCAGGGGTTTCCCCTGTGGCCTCCAGCATGGGCTTTTCACCAGCCTTTTCATGGCTGACCATGACTTTGACGGCCGCCAACAGGTCAGGATTCCTGATCCTGGCAGAGGCCGGGCCTCCTGGAGGTCTGACCACCAGGATCATAATCTGGCGGTTGGACTGCCAGAAGTCCAGTGGTCCAACCTCCACTGTGATTTTGGTGGTCTGTGGACAGCAAAACTCATAATCAGGTCCATTCACACCACACATTACATTATGGTTTGAAATTGAATGGACAATGACTATTTGAGTCCTTAATGAACCAAACCTCAATTTACTCAAACCATTTGAATCTTCATGTAATTTGAGATTCTTTAAAGTCACATATGTTTTGTGGTTCCAGTCTGGAATCGTCCAACAGCTACATCTGTCTTTCAAAGTTTGCATCATTAGGGCACCAGCACCTTAGGACGGCAGATGTAAAAGACAAACTGTGGCAAACCAGCTCAAATGCAAATATGTATAGCATAATACCTATATATGACTGTCTGTAATTTTATTTATCATAATGTGTTCTGTTTGCAACTATTGAATCTCTGATAGCAACTCCTGTGATTTGACAGGACCCATAACAAACTAAAAAAAATATATAAATCTATAAAACTAGGTACATTTACAAAGTGATTTACTGGATATTATGTGTAGTACTATGTGGATCCATTAGAAATGAGGCATCACAAGGTTAGTTGATAATTCCATTCCCAAATCCTCTGATTATTCCTCATTTTCACCCATTATTTCATCCAACGACTAGACTCAGAGTAGACTCCGAACTCTGAGCCTGGAATACTCTCTACTATTCCCGCCAAACTGCGCATGGTGGCTGAGAATAAGTCGCACTTCTTTACCACACCAGAAGCAGCGTGGGAGTGGTTGGAGTCAACAGGTCACGCCTCAGGCCGTGAAGTGGAGAGAAACCCACCCGTATTGAAGACCAGACGCAATCGGACGAGGCGTGGCTGCAGGGGCGGTGGTGCAACCCCAAGGGCCGTGACCCATTCTCTTGACCTGGAACAGCTCCTGCAGGAGTGGCATGGGGCGATACACTCGGCTGCGGCCATTAGTGCCTCGCCGGCAGCGTCAGAATCGGAAACTGAAATTTCACAGCCACCCAGTGACCGACCTGCCACGCTGGATAGGCTCTCGGAGTTGGGCTTTATGGAGAGCCCGTCTGCAACACCTTCCACTGCGGACAAACGTTTTTAGGCCCTGCAGGGGCCAATTTGGATGACCCGGCAATGCTGTAACCGTCTGCTTGGAGTAATGGGCTGTCTGATCTACAAAGAGGATATATTGCTTAGCATGTACTGATAGTTGGCCCAGCTGCCGGGCATGGAAAACTCTTCTGGGTAGGCTGAGCAGGCTGTTGCTGGTACTGTAGCTGTCTCCGTTTGCTGTTTACGACTGCAGCCTGCCGCTGCCCCCCCCTCTGTTATCCACTATAGCCGGGTCGACTGGCTTAGTGAGTGTTTGTTTCCTTGTGTGATTTGGCCTACTCCACTCTCCTGATAACGGAGAATTAGAATGTGTGATTACGATGTTGAATGTCCAAGTTGTTGGGTTTGGGCGGAGACCGGTTGTTTATCTGCTCTGATGGTATTGGTTTTGTGCTGGTTATGCTGGAGGCTGCATACAGAGCGTCTGACTGGGTGCTGGGGATCTGCTACTGCGCGCGCAGCACTACGCTTAAGGGCGGGATGAGTGGGGGGCGGGCGTGCCGGACAGATGACGCCATTAATCCATATATCGCGATCACTTGGAATGTGTGCGGCGTACATACACCTAGCTGCAGGTACTCTATGTATTCATATCTTAAAATGCACTCAGCCCATTTTGCTTTTTTGCAGGAGACCCACTTGGCGCTCTCAGAGCTCCCCCGCTTGCGGCAGCGCTGGAGAGGGCAACTGTATGCAACAGGTCACTCCACTTACGCCAGGGGTGCCCTGATCTGGATTAAGGCAGGTGTCCCCATTGTAGCAGAGGAGCAGATCATAGATTTGCAAGGGAGATTTGCCCTGGTCTGTGGAAGGCTTGCGGGCCGGGCCATAGTACTGGGCTCTATCTATGCCCCAAATGAGGATCAGGCTTCCTTTTGGCAAAATTTGTCCCACCACCTGGTGGGTTGGAATGACTACCCTTGGTTACTGGGAGGAGATTTTAACAGTGTGCTAGATATTGACTTAGATTGTTCCTTCCCCCCATTGCCTACGTCCCCTGCTGTGGTGGGTGTGCGTGGGTTGGTGAATTGGATGCAACACTGGCACCTGATAGATATATGGCGGCAGCGGCATGCTGCAGACAGAGTTTACTGATACTATTTTGCCCTGCACTCCCTGCATGTGCGTCTGGACAGGATGCTGTGCATGCGGAATTTGGCCTCTGCGGTCGTAGGCGTGGATTATCTGGGGCGCACGCACTCAGATCACAACCCGCAGATCATGCATCTGGGTTGGGATTTTTCCCCCCCAGCTGTCCCCACCTGGAAACTTAGGCCTGAGCTCTTGGAGGATGCCGCTTTTAAGGCATCACTGGACACAGCGATCCCTGAATTTTTTAGCATAATGATGGTACTGCTTCTACGGGCTTGTTGGAGTGGGATGCCTTTAAGGTCTTCATCCGAGGTCACTGCCTGGGGACTCAGTGGAATTTGCGCTGCTCGATTGAGCGGGACCTGACTCGTATAGAACGAGACTCGCTGCGCCCAGAGAGGGAGGCTGCTAGGAGCCTCGCAGAGGAGGCATTGTTGTCCGAGACCCATGCTGAACGTTTGTCGCTACTTGAACGGCTGCATCGTCTGAATCATGCAGTGCGAGAATGCCTGCTTTGGCAGATAAGTTGGGCAGACTTCTGGCCTGGCTGGTTAGAGGTGACCGGGATCATGGCCTGGTTATGGAGGTTCGCTCAGAGGGTGGCGATCTGTTGCATACGCCTGGGGAAATCGATTCTGCGTTTATGCGGCATTACCAGGTGCTGTATGCCTAAAGGGCGCTATCCCCTGAGCGGTCTTGTAGCGAGTTTCTCGCTGGTGTGGAACTCGAATGTCTGATGGAGGACCAGGGGAGGGCACTGGAGGAGCCTCTTGATCTAATTGAGTCTTCTAGTTTTCTAACCTCCCGTACTATATCTCCCCCAGCTTCTTTAGGAGCCTGGAGTCTACGTTGAAGGAATTCATTTGGAATGGGGGCTGCTGCAGAGTCATGCTGAAAAAGCTGTATCTGCCACTGGAGAGAGGTGGCTTGGCGGTTCCTAATTTAGAGCACTACTACCTGGCCTCTCAGCTCCAGTGGGTGTCCAAATGGCTGGCGGGTCTGCATCTCACAGACACCGCGACCACGGACGTCCCCTGGTCCCTAGTGCAGGTATCTCACTTATTTCACCCGCCCGCATGAATGCCATTGCCGGGACAACTAATCCTTAAGGTGGCTTGTAGCTGTTATGGTAGGTACCTACGCCTCACCGGGGGGGGGGATCCCATATGTTCCAGCCTTGGCGTTGTTGGGTACTCCTCGCGGCCCTAACATTATGTCAGCCTCAGAGCTGCGTGCGTGGCATGCGGTGGAGTTCTATACACTGGGTGACCTCTATGATGATAATAAGCTAATTCCGTTTCCTACACTGGTTCAGGAGTCGGGGTTGCCTGCAGAGCAGATTCTGTTTTATAACTCGTTGTCGAGGTCTTTAGCATCCAAGTGGGGTGACATGTCAGTAGCCCCTCCCACGCATTTGCTGATACAGTACATACAGGTGATGGGGCAGAGGCGGCACCTGATTAGATGGTTTACTGATGTGCTGCGCACGCAAACAGCCCTAGAATTCGATGTGCTGCCTGCGGCTTGGGACAGGGATGCAACTGTCTCAGTCACAGATGCGCAGTGGAAATCAGCCCTCTCTGGCCACATTAATATACCTCGCAACTCTAGATTTTGCCTGATCCAATTTTATATCATTCACAGGGCCTACCTCACTCCAGCCCGAGTGAACAGATATTTTGCTCTGCAGGATGCAGCCTGCCCCTGCTGTTCTTATATAGATGCAGACATGATACACATGCTATGGTCCTGCTCATCCTTGTGCTGCTTCTGGAGGGCAGTGGTGAGCCACCTGTCGGAGTGCACGTCGCGTCCAGTTCCATTCACCTGAGAGGCATGTGTGCTGGGCCTTTTTCCCAGGGGCAAGCGGCATGGAGCTGTGGCGCGATTTACGGACCTGGGCCTGATAACGGCTAAGCGGCTGATCACTCATAGGTGGAAGTCAGCCGACCCACCAGCTGAGCAGGCCTGGCAATATTCATTTGAGGTGTGGGCAGGTGAGGAAGGAGTGGCATCGAAAAGAGAAGATGCGCTGGGGCTACGCAAGTATCCGTTGTTGGATAGCTGGGATGAGATGTTGTCATGCCTGCGGAATATGGGTCGGGCCCTGATGCGGAGGAACCAGTTTAACTGCTACTGGCGCTGGAGCGTGTAGGGGGGGTGCCGGTTCGGTCTCTGTTTTGGAGTTTGGTGTAGTTGTTAAGGGGGCGGCATGTGTCTGTGGCTTGCCTGTACTCCCATCCTCCACTGATGCGAATGGATGATGCAGGGAGGTTCTCGCACCTACTGCGGCACGCTTTAATTGCAATCTACTGACTGTATAAATAGTACTCTAATGGTTGTTAATCTTTTTATTGTTATCTGTGATTTGTTTAAGCTATATACCTGCCAGCAAAAAATAGAATAATATATGTATGAACGGGCTGATCCTCAGGAATGGTTTGCAGAGATGTAGAATTATCTGTTGTCCTTTTAATGGTCTGTAGGCTTCAAGACTCTAATATATGAACCCCCTCTCTGAACTCTACATGTCTGTTAATCCTGTGCTATGTGAGCATAGGCAAACTATGGCTCAATACGCTAACTGAAGGTCTAGTTATAAACTGCCTTGACGTCTACATTCTTTGGATGTGTGTATTCAATTAATTTGTAATTGCGCAAATTTGTTATTCGAATGTTGTTGAAAGTCAAATGTTATAATATGCTGAAAATAATAATAAACAGTGAAAAAAATTAAAAGAAAGGCTGAAGCTAAACAACACTTGTTCTGCATTGCTTGGGACTGTTGGCTCTTGTGACTGTCACACTGACATCAGTAGGGACTCAGGGAACCCCCTGCTGAATGGGTAAGTCGGGGTCCCTCCTCCCCCCACTGTGGGGGCCTCTATTATGCCCTGATGGGAAATCTAATTGACATTAGATTAGGTTTCAAATGCACCCTGCCCCTGCTTTCAAGCTATCCAAGGAAGATTGCTATGATCATTTTTGATGCTGATATTGCATCAAGGGAACCCTAAAGAGAGATATAGTTAAGTCGTTTAATGTTGCCCTGTAAGTGTTATTTCAGGCATTCAGCTTGGTCTATGTTTGGATTTCCCATGTTGGAGGCACTATGAAGGCATGAACATTTATAAACCCTTTCTGTAATATCCAGTTGTCTGAAAGAAGATAGTGATATGAGTTGCTTTTATGTGTGGAAAGAAGTCATCAATGTCTTTCCATTTGGTGTCTGCACAAACACCAGTGAAAACTGAAGAACCCATTGCTCTTTGAACATCAACAGAATCCCAGCCTTCAGCACTTGTTCCAACCTTAGGGTCTTAAGGACTTCTTAATTGCTGGAAAAAGTTAGAGGAAGGGCGAGGAGAGAAACTACAAAAATGAAGTAGATATCTTAGAGGCAAGATCGTGTTGTTTTTGTGATATTGCTTCAATGACTACCTAGTAGCAAGTCAGTGGCGGTAATGCTACGACTGGCTGACACTGATTGACTATTCAATCTTCTATATGCATGTAGCTTGGTTGTTCTCTGTTATTTCTGCATCAGTCAATATACATCAAGACAGACACCCACTTTGCATGTGCTCTAAACTTGTTCATGGGGTAGTCCCTCCTAAAATAGATACCTCTTAATTTAAACACACCACATCCAAGCCATGTGTGATCATGTGATTCACTGGCATGTCTCCTGGTTGATGATGTGCCTTGACTCAAGATCCAGTATGCACACATTTTTTCATGCGGATGCCTCTGATCAATTATTCTTAAAATCATGCACTTCTCGCATAGGTTTATTTGTGTTTGCTGGTTCCTCTGCTCAACATATGCCTCAATGCACAGACTTGTGTATCTAGCATTTGTTCAAAGGTCTTCCCCTAGGTTGAGGTCTGTTTCAGCACAGACATTAAAACAACTTGCATTTGTGCACTTTTTTCCTTCTTGATGCACTCACTCGAACACCTTGTACAACTGAAATGTGTTCAAATATTTTTGCTCTGCAAGAGTTCTATCACATAAAAAGGTATTTATGTCTAAAGCTCATTTGGTGGACTATCTACTCAGTTTAGATATATTCTTTCAAGAGCCCATCACACTGCAAAATAATAAATGCAGATGAGCAAAACCAGTACATCACTGTGAACTTCACTCCTAAAGCATGCTTTCCAGAAGGCGATCACAGCATTGTTCATGATGTGCACAATACATATGATTCATATTATTGAAGCTTGCCTAAAACCACTGCATCACTACAGAACACAGTACGCGATTGTATTAAGGGGTAGATGTATGAGATGATTACACATATAAGAAGTCCTTTAACCCAGCGTGAGGGAGCTGTCAGTCTTAATATGGTACAATCATGAGCTTCATATTTAGGCGCTTAAGTTGTTCTCCTAACTGGATTTCAATACGTAACAAAGACCACTGAGTTTTCCAACCAGTTGTCACCAATACGAGTGGTATGCAGTGGGTATGATTCACAAACTACACTTTTGAGTCAGTTTACTACTTTTTGGTATTCACAAACTGCACTTAGGGCCTGATTATGAGTTTGGTAGAAAAGGTCCTGACATTGAAACTGCATTGGATTTCCTGGCTGCCAACTTGGTGGTCCCCCGCCCAATTACAAAGGAAATGGGTGCATTGACTAGAGACTGCAAGGGCACTGCTGTCACTGCCAGGACATCTCGACTGCAGCAACAGTTTGTTAGAGGGTTGGCAACCAGATTCCCTGCCAGCTCAATCTGTTCCCGCTGACGTGACTGTGGTGGCGAAATCTCCACATCTGAGTTGGCGGAAAGGGATGAATATAAGGTAGAAACTCACCTGTACTCAGCTGCACACTTCCAATCGTACACTTCATGCTGCTGCTGCTTGATGATGTCCAAAATCCACAACATCGTGGACCCAACCGATGGTAAACCAGAATCTTACCCTCTTCCCTAGACTTCTCAGTTAACAGATGCACAAGCAGGTACATCTTAAGGTGCATGGGGGCCCGGGCCAAACCTATTTTGTGGGTACCTGTTCGGAACAGCTTTGAATGTATGACCCATATTCAGCTCTTTGATGCCCTCTATGGCCAGGTCACTGACACTGCACAGGCATACTCTCACAAATTCTAAAGGCCTAATTATGAGTTTGGCAGATGGGAACAAATGTACGCCAAACTGCCGACAAAGTGGCTGCTACCATAGTGGCGACCACTCTGCCAGACCTGGTCCGAGCTTCCTGCTAGGTTGATGGGTGAAAAGCAAGGTTTACACCCATCAGCCTAGTGAGAAACTGGTGGCAGCATTGTCTTCGGCTCAAAATCAATCTGGTGGCAATGCTGTCACCTGCAGGGTGCACCTGCACCTTTGCAATGTTTACTGTCTGCAAAGGGTGCTGGGCAGGGGGAATCTCTGCTTCTGTTCTCCGCCAGTCTTTTCATGGTGGTAAAACTGGCATGAAAAGGATGACGGAGAACAAGGTCATAACCAGCAAGGAGGCACTGCATGCAGCCTCCACCCGCCGACAACCCATCGGGATTGAGACGGTGGAACCCTGGCAGTCTGACCACCAGGGTCTTTATGTGACCACCAGCCTCGTAATGTGGTCCTAAATGTGTTCACAACTAATGTTCATGGATAATGATGTGTGTTTACAATATTGTAACACAACAGCAGCCCCTCACCAACATTACACCAAATCATTTCTCACATGCAAGTTCCTGTATTGATAGAAAATAAACTTGATTAGGGATGTTTCCTGAAACAGAAACCCACCTTCTCTACAGAATGTCTCTACTAGACTCTCACTCATCATGCACATTAAAAAGTAATTTGGGAAAATTGTATTTAAAACAATCTGTTTAAGAGTTATTTCAAGGTTATCATGGAAAGATTCTCAGTAGGGCAGTGCTGGCTCAATCAGGGGTCCCCCTGAAAGTCTGGGTCCTTGGGCCAGACCCCACTTTGCCCATGCCTCAAAACCCCTCTGTGTATAGGCTCCAGCCTTTAAGTATATCAGGGAGAAACAACAGCATCACCAAGTGTCATGCATGTGTATGTGTGTGTAAATGCTTGATATTAAAACAAACACATCAGTAACAGGATTCTTCTCATACAAATAAAATAAATCTAAGGTGCACACAAAACAATGGACACGTCCAAAAATGACAAAAGGCTGTGACAACTAACTACCCTCCAGGTCTAGATAAACAAATAACTAATTTGCATACATTCAACATATATCTAACATACATCATAGGGAAAAGTGTAAGCAAAATGATGTTGACATTGCTCAAGACAAGTTGAACACTTTACCATTTGAAATACCACCCAAATCAATGTCTGTCCCATTTCGGATTGATCCCACATATGCATCCACCGAACATTTCCCCTTGTCCTGAACAAGTCCTGCACTGGTCCAAAGATCTAAATATACAAACCTGCTCATATTGATCACAATTCAGGGTAAAACAAACACACCTGTAGTCACACATCCCAATCTATCAAATCACATCAATTAGGTGGTGTAAGTGCTCATCACTACAATAAATGCCGGCCCATAAAAGCAAATCACCACCACATACCATTTCACATTATGCATGTATATGAAAAAGTAAGCTCTAAAAATATATGTAGCATAACCTGCCATAGGGTGCAAACACTATGACCTTGTGTCACAATCTAACTGATGCAACATTGCTAGGTTCCCAACATATAGCTAGGGAAAAGTAATTCCAGCATCAAACATGTCATTTGGGAGGGGTATGTTTGGGTTTGGGAGGAGTGTCCTTCATTTAGAAAGTGGTGGGTTGGGAAGCAAAAGGAGTGGCCTGCATTTAGGATGGGGGGCTTGGAAAGAGGAAGGAGTGGAAAAACATTTAGGAGGTGGCTTTGGGAAGGGGTGTAACAATGTTTGGCAAAAGTGCCTTTTGAAGTGGAAGTGGCAGAGGGGTGGAAAATAGGGGCGGATTTGGAGGTGGAAGAGGTGGTCTTGGATGTGGGAGGAAGTAATTTTCTGTGAAGTGGTGTTTGGAGGTTTGGGAGGGTTGATGGCAAGGAAAAAGGAAGGAACTTTGGTAAGGTAGTTGGGAATGGGAATAGGAATGAAAAGGAGTAAGGGTCTTGGAGGTAGAGGAAGTAACTATATGATGTGTTTGGGTCTGTTGAGGATGCAGGAGCACATGTGTCAGGTGTATGTGCTGCAATTAAGGGTGTGCCTGTTGTGTCTGTTGGGAGCTTGATTGTGTGTGTCTGTGTTTCTTAGGTGTGTAGAATGTGAGTGGTGGATCTTTGGAGTTTTCTGCAGTGGAAGTACTGGGTGTGGGTGTTGTGGATGCTGATGTGGTGGTGACAGTGGGCATGGTTTGTGTAGTGATGTGATGTTGGTTGGGGAGGTTCATGTGGGTGTGGTGTTGTCTGTGGTGGATTTGAATGTAGTGGTAGGGATATGGTGTATGTATGTTTGTGCTATCATCTGTGCTCTGTTGTAATGTGATGGGAGTGGTGTGAATATGTGGTGTTGTCAGTGATGGCTGTTGGTGTGATGGCAGTGGGGGTGCCTGTGGGGATGGTGTGGGTTTTTGGTATCTATCTGTCTGGGTGTGTACCTGCTTTATTTGTTTTTGATTAAGTGCAAATGTTTTTGTGTGCTTGAATCGGTTTGGGAATATATTACTGGAAAGGGTAAGAGGTGGAGGAGGGACACAAGGTTGGGGGAATGGGAGGCTGCACTGAGGGAGGAGGCCAGAGCTTGGAAAGATCTCTGTAAGCCAAACATTGCACTGTAAGTGCCTTTCTGGTAGGCCATCATCTGTTGCAGATAGCTGCCTTGCCCATGGATGGCATTCAGACTTGCAGTCTGACCCACAGAGATGTTTCTCAGGAGTTCAATAGCCTCCTCACTTTGCATGGGGAGGCAGGGGTTGAGGTGCTAGGAGTGAGGAAATGGCTACCCTCTTAGGTGAGCGGGCTAAGTCAATTGGGTGAGGATCAACAGGGAGGGTGGAGATGGAACTGTGGGGGGAAAACAAAGATAACGTTGGAACAGATCCTGTGGGGTCCCCCAACACTCAAGAGTGTCCACTGGAGGATGACTGTGACGATGTTGAAGTAGGGCTTGCATCCTCCGTGGCATCCCCACATCCTCTCGGCAACTGGGGCCCTCTGTGTCAGTATTGTCAGGACCGGAAAGACTGTGGCCTGCTGATTTCCCAATGATGTTGGCCCTTTCTCCTTCGCTTGCCCGGGTTGATACTGAAATGACATTAAAAAACTGCTTTATTGCATCTGTGTTAACACACCTGACCATCAGAGTCAAATACAAAACATTGCAAAAGTGCACTGATTACACTATCTTCATAGTTCACTACATGGGATTCAACATTAGCATGAGCGCATGCATGCCAAATTACATTAAATTAGTTGGTCACAGTGTTATCATAACCAGACACAGCTCCAGTAAAATGAATTAACTTGTCTATACTCCATCCTCATGTATATAGTAGCATAGTTGATCACCTTGTATACTTTGGCCCTTGTATCATACCATAGTGAACTGATGTCACCAAATAGGATGGCTACAAAAATACATTTCCACAGTGTCCAAACATGCCCTTGAAATCAGCAAATGCTCATTTACCTTAAACAACATCATGATGTAATGATGGTCAATTAAATCAGGAATGTAGCTGCAATATGTGCTGTAGCAGAAATCATATCACATGCAAAGGCTCATTTCATACTGATGTCACTTTTTGTTGAAACTTTATTATATGTCTACTGTCAGCATAGTAAATTGAAAGCTGTACTGAAGTAGTTTTGCTACGTATCACATGGAGATGGCCAGGGCCAAAGTATTGGGAGATCTGTACTACAAATGCACACAACCTAAGAGTTAATGTAGCCTTATGAACATACCCAGTCCTTCTTGGTACTGGTTACAACACCATTTTTAGATTGTATTCCTAAAAGACAATACACCTTTGAAGGGTGCAGTGTGCTAGTGAATATCTATGACATGAAGAGGTGGAATCACTTTAGTCTTATTGGTGATGGCACATCTCAGGACCATTTTATATTGCAAACATCAATTAACTTGTAAGACTGAGGACCACGTTTACTAAGCTTTTTTCTGTGCACAAATGGGCCAGTTCATAGAATCTGAAGTTTACAGTAACAGGAAGAACTTATATTCTATCAACATGCAGGTTTTCTGCTTACCAGATTGGTATATCTCAAACGTCAGTGTCCAGTTTCCTGGATCAGCCAATGATTCCTTTGTATTGCAGAGCAGAACCATACTCAAGCTGATTTCGCAACTACTACCGGAGAGGGCTTGGCTAGTTGGTAAATATGTTCTGTCCTACCTTTGTGTGGGACATCTCAGGTAGTATAATCAGAAACTATGTAACTTATTGTTGCACTTATGTCTGCCTTCCATCTAGAAGACACAGCCTATCCCAACCAACCGTGGTTGTTGTACTGCTAAAAAATCCAACAATGCCAGCGGAGGTCCGCTTCAGTGAAGCCCATGGAACGACACAGCAGCCAGTGGTGGGGGCTTTTGGGCTCCTGAAGGTCAGATTTAAATGTCTGGACAAAACTGGGGGAGACCTCCACTACTCACCAAGGAAGATGTGTCAGACCACCATGGCCTACTGCATGCTCCACAACATCACCTTGTGATGGCACATCCCTTATATTGCAGAGAATGGAGACCACAAAGTGCTACCGGGTAAGAATCCCAAAATGCCAAATGATGATGATAGTGGTGAAGAAGAAGAAGAAGAAGGTGGTGACTTGCATCAGGATCTCATCAACAAATTCTCCTCATGAGTGCAAGTATTTTGTCAAATGTCATAATTGCCTGTTACAGCAACTATTGTTGTGATGATGAGAGGAGTATGTTAGGGGAATATAATATTAGGGAGGACAAGCTCTGGGAAATGCAGATGAAAGGTGTTTGTTAAACAAGGTTTTGACACATGGTCATTTTGTTTGTGTTGCTTTGTTTTGCTCAGATTTTTGTCAGGGACTGTATTCTCCAGAACTTGACTATGTGAATTGTCTTATTGTATGGTTTGATAGCTATTTTTTTGTTTTGGTCTGTTTTAGGTACCTTCACCATGGCATCTTCATTTGGGCATTTCAGAGTTGTGACATTTGCGGGCATATAACACACCAAAGGGGACATGGGTTGTTTCTGGGATTGACAGACACAGACTTTGGGTGTACAAATCCTACACCAAGATAGCTTGCACAGTGACAGGATGGAAGTTATGAGGAATCCAATGTACTTGTGCCTTGTCATGTGGTGGTCCTAATACAATCATGTGTTCCAACACAATCTTGCTTTGGAGCCATACTATGCTACTCTCCCTTCACAATGGGTAAATCCTCATTGTGTGTAAAGTATATGTAGCTGTTGATATGGCTCCTCACTGTAGGGCAAAGTGCTTGTGGCACACCACAGAAATTTGTTATGACATTCCACCACATACTGGAACAATGGATTGGAGTAATCCTGTGATCAGAAATTGTAATACTGCCATGTGTTCCATATGTGAGCTAGTCGGTATTGCTCCAGCTGGTGACATAGACCTATATTATTTTGCCTATCCATTAGGAAATTGTGAGATCTATCCCATCCTTCCATGTTAAGGTCAACAGCTGAAAGTGTGACCACTGACACAAATTATTGGTGTCATGTATGATTTGCTATGTTTCTGACATAATGCCAGCCTATTATTGGTACAATGGAATAAAGATGGTATATGAGAACACCCTTGTATGTATATTTTGGTGAGACATGATTGTGATCCTGAGATAAACATTGTATACATGCAATATATCCATGCTTACAGAAGTAGATATTTGTACCATGGTAATCTTCAGATGGGAGTTCATATATACATTGCTAGATGTCAGATATACTGCAGTAGGTAATGAGTTTCAGACGAATGAATTTAGTTAAGTGAACTAGGAGAAATATTGTGAAAACCAAAATTAGAGACATCAATCATGGTGAAAGATGCCATACTTGTTGATGCCAAATTGTTGGAAGCCCATTGTCCAAAATACTACTGCCATCAGGAAAGTAAATGTGTTCAGAAATAGTCCACAAAGTGAATACATTAGACACACTGGAGGAAATTAGGTTTGAGGTTTCCTGCTACTGGTGGTAGAGGTCTTGCCATCTGCACTGCAGGACAATTCCAGTGGATGGTCCTGCTTGCCAGGGGGTGGGTGGAAGATTACTCTCGCAGGGCCTCTCTTCCTGTGGCTGCAGCAGATGTTGATGGGCCTGATGTTGTTGAAGTAGATTGTGCTGGAAAAGCCCTCCACAGGTGTGTGTGAATGTCCAACAACACCCCAATTAGGGAGCCCATGTTTGAGGTATGGGCCTCCACCTCATGGTGTATGTCCCTCTGCAGTTGCTCATCTCTGGGATATCAGTGAGTACATGACCCATCACATTGTGGGACTCATGATAGACTCCCAAGACTTGATCAATGGTTTCCTGGGAGTGTATGGTGTAAGTGGCCTTACTCTGTCAGCCCACAGTTACCCTGCCATGACCCCTATCCCCACAAGCCTGTGGCCTTGGCCTAAGGTGCCCTCTCTCACTCGGTCCTGGCTTCTCTGTAGCTGGGGTGGTGATTGTCACATCAGGATCAAGGACTGGTGGGGGGGCACACAATGGTTGTTACTGTAATAGGTACACAGGCTGTGGGGACTGTGGTTGGCTGAGGTGTTGCAGCTGGGGTGGGAGGTGTTATTGTGGGCCCTATGAGACTCATTCTTGCACTCTGCCCAGGATGACCACATGGACCAGCACCGTCATCCTCATCCAGGTCACCAGGAGTGTTGTTATACCTGGGGTAGAGTGGGTGTCTCTTCTGTGCGCTCTATCCAGGTAGGTGTTCTACCACTTGCTGGTACGGCACGTTACACTCAGTCGCGCATGCTTGCAAAGATAGAGATGCGCATGTCTAATTGGCACAGTGGATAATGTGGAATGTTATGGTTTGATGCGACATGGACATAATATAAATTTAAGAGGTCGTTCTTGATGCAGTTTTTATTGCATCAACCACTTCTTGCTGGATATTTCTTTTTTGATGAGTAATATGAAAAGTATATGGACACAAGCCCTAAAGAAGTCCTATGTTAAGGAAGAAACGCGTTGGCTGATGTTTCTATGAATTTGCTCCAAAGAGAAGTTGAATAAAAAGAAGATAACAAAAGCGAACAAAGTGACGGCACATGATTTTTGTACATTTTATGATACTTTCGGATTTGCGGTGCACTATCTAAATATTTTCCAGGTGTTCTACAAGATAGACCTGTTATGAAATACAATACATTGTTGTTGGTGGAAGTGTGGGATCTGTGTCCAAATCGTTTGTGACATAGTAAGTAAAAACCTAGGAAAAACAAAATAGGTAGAGTTTACTATTGTGACATATTTCAGTGGTATTGCACTTGGTAACAAGACATTAGTAGACACTGAATACATGTACTTGTATTAAGCAGCTCATTATATGGCCAGAGGTTTTGCATTTTGGATTAAGGAATAAACATGACCTCTCTCAATCATTCAAGCCAACACAATGGAGCGGTAACATGTGTATTTGACCATTCCAAGCCCTAGCGGTTTACGAAGCAGGCGATCACACAACTTGGTTGTATGTTTATAATAAGTCATCATGTGAGCAGTACAAATTCAATGAGTCACATTTCACTTCTAATCAGCTGAGTTAACTTCATGCCTTACATATATTTGAGACAAACTCTTGGTATGGTGACACTCATTCCATCAATTGTTTCAGTTGAGGAGACCAGGACAACATAAAGCAAAATAGGCAGAAATGTCTCTGAGTACTGCATTGTATGTAGATTGCTCGCACCACGAGAAATAAACATCATTTGTAATATGTCAGACAAATGAGAATGGGCAAATACACATTTTTGTCTTGTTTTGAGTTGCAAAAACAGGGCCTCATGGTAGTTGTAGTCAATTCAATCTCTACTTGCAAAATGGTTAGTGTAACATATCTTTTCACAAAATGTAGTTGAGATAGACCATACATTTACATATTGATTCATATATTATGTCCTGGATTGATATGTTTGTAGAAATACGTCTACATACATGATTGACACATACAATTTAACATGTGCATTTAAAGGAGATTGAGACATGTAATCTTAAAGGCAACAATACACATTGACACAGACAATTTAACATCTCTGATACTTTAAGGATTGCATATTAGGAAACTAGGCACACTACCCAATGGCAAAAGCTGAGTTGAGAGCAAACAGGACATTGAGGTATTGTGACAATTAGTGAGTGTAACTTACCCAGGTATTCCTGTCAAGCCTTCAAGATGTAGGATCTGTAAGACCTTAACCTTCCAGGGTAACATTTTGATTGAGGTACTGGGAGGACTGCCACCAGTCTTATTGGCCTCCAGGTGTGGCTTGGAGGCCAGGGAACACACCTTCCCCCTCAGGTCATTCCAACTCTTTCTAATTTCCTCCTGTGTGCACATAGTGGTATCTACATCATAAACTCTGTCTACTATTCTGGTCCACATGTCCCTTTTCTAACAGTTAGTAGTTTGTTGGACGTAGGCTCCAAACAACTGTTGCTCTTCTCTTACTATTTCATCCACCATGACTTACAATTCTGCCTCTAAAAAACATGGATGTTTTTTCCTCAACATATCCTCAAAATAAAGGCAGTGACAATACAACCAAAAATATACCAGGGACTAAAAAAAATGTGTGGGAAAAGTATGTGGAGAGTGCTAAAAGGGATGGGGAAAAAAGACCTGCCTTCTCCCACCAAAATTTGGTCTTGGAATTGATGTGCTGCAGTTGAGAGACAAAGGATCATGGTCTGAAATGGGGTGTGTTTTATAGTGTGATTTGCAGGTCTATCCACTTAGCCAATGGACATCAGTTGTGTTGTATTTGTATCCATCCAATGACCACTGTTATGGTGCTTTGCTTAGCACGTACTCCAACAGCCTACTGCTGTCAGGGAACCACCTCAAAGAGAAGGACACTGCCACTGTGATTTCTCAATCTGCTCGGCAGGAACCTGCGGCCCTTATGGCAGTGGAGTATGAATCACCAGCATTGCAGTCTTCCCCATCGCAGGTGGAACACACTCCATCAATAGAGTTGGCAGTTCATGCTGCATACATCGTAATTGTGTGGCCGAAAGACGGCCAACTCCATGGATTATTTGGGACCACCGCTGTGGCAGAATAGCAGTAAAACTGCCAAACTCGTAATCAGGCCCCAAGCAATTTACACTTTTGTAGTAACTTGAACTTTTGAAGTAGGTCCACCACTACACATAGCCAACCACTGGCACTGCATCACCCTAAATAGAAAATAATGGAGATAGGAAATTAAAAGAAAGCCCTGTAGGAAATAATGATACATTAAATTAAATCATTAGTTAACATTATAAATAAATATAAATGAATGCAAAAATATATAAAATTGTAGATACTTATTATTTATTTATAACATATTAAAGATGTTATGATTAAATGTCATCATGTATAAAAACGTACATATTATTATTATTTTTTTAATTAGGTAGTACATTTGGACTATTTCCAATAATGTATATAAAGTAGTACATAATTATAGCATATGAAAATTATCATTAAATTATAAACGTACTCTTTTATGTATTTTTCACATTAATTTATATTTAAATTTAAGTACATAGGTAACTATTTTAAACATTCAATTTAATTCAAAGTAGTTTCCTATAGGGTTTTGTTCTATTCCCCACCTCAATTATTTTCGTGGTAGGTTGTTATGATGGGAGTAGAAAGTTCAAATAAGAATTAATAGAAAACAAGCTTAAATTAAAATAAATAATTTGAAATATTTAATAACATAAATGAATATATTAATGTTAAAAATAGATAAAATACTACACATTTATCATTAATTATAACATTTTTAATATCATACATGCATTACATATGTTCATGTGTTGTACTGTATAATTAAATAATAAGCATACTAGTATATATGTGTGTGCATGTGTATATGTGTTTATATTGTTAACTCTTAGGAATACATTTATATAACATGATAATATTTACTATAGGATTTGTTTATGTTCGTATCTCCATTATTTTCTTCGGGAGGGTGCTGCAGTGCTAATGGTTGGACATGATGTGTAGTGCTGAATTTACTACATAAGTGTTAATTACTAAGGGCCTCATTATGAGTTTGGCGGTCTGGTGGTAAGACCGTCACAGTGATGGCCGCCAAAAGACCGCCATGTTGGCGGTCATACAGACCACTGTATTATGAGTTACACAGGCAGGACCACTGAAAACCTGCCAAAATGCTGACACCACAAGGACTCTGTAGGACGGGGAAGAGGCGGTTCTACCACCAGCACCACCAGCCTGTCAGAAGTCCTCTGAACCAACTACAACAACCAAATCACAATAGTGGTTCTCCCATGGTGGAAAACCAATGGCGGTGCAAACTGCAGCATTTGGAAGTCTACACAGTAATACACTAAACCATATTATATAGTTTGAATTCCATATACCTGAAACACATTCATACACCCTGCACACCTACAAACTGCACTAAGAAACACACCACTTAATTCCCTACAATCCACCATGCACAGCTAGACAAAGGCCACACACCAAAGTTGGGATCCATAGAATAGGCACCCCTCACCACTCCAAATACTACGCATCCGACAACTGCACATCATACATATCACACAATATTGTCTCCTCACATCAGACACTACCCATCATCCACTCACAACACAGCACCCACATCTCATCACCCTTTTTCACCTTTTTGTGTCGTCCACCACTACCATGTCCCACAAAAATATCTACGCTTCACAGATGATGAGTTAAGTGTCATGGTGAATTAAATCATCTGAGTAGAGCCACACCTTTTTGGAGCCCAAGGCCAACAAACCTCCATTGTCAGGAAAATGGAGATGTGGCAAAACATAGTCAACAGGTTGAATGCTGTAGGCAGCTATCCACTCACAAGGGATGACATCAGGAAGAGGTGGAACGACCTCAGGGGGAAAGTACGTTCCATTGCTGCCAGGCAGTAGCTGGTGGGTCCCCACCTCCTCCTCCAACGTTCACATTATGGGAGAAGGTCTTGGACATCCTGCATTCTGAGGACTTGATAAGAATACCTGGGGGAGTGGAGCTGGGTAAGTCACAACACCGGAAATGTCACCCTAAAGGTCTGTCTTGCATGTTCACTAATCACCTTTTAACATCGTAACAGCCAACACACTCACCACCCCTGTGACCAACTGTCCAAATACCCCTATCTGCCATACCACATGTCAACTAAGCTCCCCTGGGGGTACAGTGTTTGTGTTTGGCATGGGTAGTACAGGGTCTGACAACACTATAACTCCCAGCAGGTACACTGTACCATAATAAAGATAGCTCTGTATGTCAACTACACATTCAACTTAATGCACAATTTTACAGTCTAGGTAAATGACAGCAATGCTATGGGCATCTGCCAGTACAGTATCACCATCACAGAGCTACTGCTCTGTCCTCTGCTAAAATGGCCATTATACCTCTCACCACCCAATGATAGATACTCAATTAGGGGGAGCACACGTATCTGCATGTGTAACCTGACATGTATGGCCATGTAGAATTGTTACCCCTAAGCTGATGGACAGGTCAGTGTCCACTTTATATTCTGCAGCTGTCTGATGACTCAATACTGAACTACTGCTAACTGGGAGGTACCATGAGCAATATCTAGCTACACAGCTGCCAAGACATGCATCTATCAACAGGCCTCCAACTGCCAAGCTAATCTGATATCCTGTAACAAGGTGTATGGCATAGGAAGTGCCTGTATCCCATATTGCTGTACCCCAGATTTGCACGCAAGTATCACTGTCATATCAGGGGATCTGGTAAAGCCTTCCTGTACATTGCTCAAAGCATATTTACTGTCAAAGTGTGATACCACATGTTGCATGACAATCTGTAACTGTCTGGCAATTCTCAAACAGGTCACCTTCCCATTGTCAGCATGGAGAGGACACCTGAGACAGTCTCTTCCTCCCTGGATGAAGCCCTCAGTAAGGACAACACACTTGGGTGTGAGGACAATGAGGATGACTCCTGCGCATCTGGGATATCTAGTTAGTCTATACCTGTCAGCCTCACCCTACCCACAACTACTCCCAGCTCTCTTGCTTTAACATCCCAGGCTACTATTCACCCTCAACCCTGTGTCCCAATGACAGTTAATACCATCATGTGTCCCCCAGTAAGGGTACCGGAATCGGAGTCAGTACTAGAGAACCCAGACAATGAAGACCTGGCACCAGTGAGAGCAGGTAAACTGTGCCAAGGGCACAGGTATGTGGGGGTAGGGTGTGTGAGAGGGATGGTGTGGGCCAGCGAGTAGAGGCTGCAAGGTATACAAACCGGCCAGGACACCATCTCCCAAGTCTTGGGAGCCTAACAACAGACCCAAGGTGTGATGGGCAAGGTACTTGCCATGATGGGGGAGATCAAGCACAACTGTCCCTAGTCATGGAACCTTTCACTTGCCATGGTCAGGTATCTGTAGGCATGCTACTCACCTATGTCAGTCTTGCCACACATGCACAATGGCCCGCAGTGAGGAAACACAGTAAACACAGTAATAGCTACATACATAAATATAATTATCAAACTAATGGGAAGGTTAAGGTGATAGAGTACATAGGATGGCATGTGTCAGAGAAACAAGGCCAGAAATATGACACCATTTGACCCAGACAACATGGCACACAGGTCTATTGTGTGAAACACTACACTACCATGCCACTGTCCTGACAATCTGGGAATGGAACTCAGACTCCACCAATATGATGGCATACAGTACCTGGATCTATCCATGTTAACTTCACATGTCAGACCTACAAATCCCACCTGCCTGTGACACAATTCTGAATTTACCACATTATAATGATCTTGTGAAGAAATCTACAAAGTAAAAATGTAATACAAAAGGTACAGGCAGGTAATGATAATGAAGACGCATAACAACATGTTCTAAATACAATTGTCACACTGACTGAGCAGTGTCACAAACATTAACAAATTAGATCATCAGGATAGTCACAACTCCATGTGCAATTTTGCACGCACAGCTGAGCTATGTACTACTAAGTAACTAAATAGCTGCCTGATGGGCCTATTAAGAGCCTTCACAAACATCTCTAAGCCCCCCAAATGCCCACTGAGTGAAATAACATACCGAACAACACATACCTATAGTCAGTTGAAGTATTGATTTATGATATCTGCACTACTGTCTCCACCTTAATCCTCATCACTGTCACCCACACTTGGAAATTTTACATTCACACCAGCTGGAACTGCTGGCTCCCCCTCATCTGGTATAAATGAGATCTGACGTCTCAGGCCAAGGTTGTAGAGCATTCAACAGGAAACAATGAATTGGCAGACTTTGCTGGGTAAGTGGAAGAGGGATCTACCTGACTTGTCAATGCAACAGACTCTGGCCTTTAGGAGCCAAAAAGTCCACACCATTACACGCCTTGTACTTCCGCGAGCCTCACTGAAGTGAATTTCCCCTGGTGTGGTTGGGTACCTCACCGGTGTCAACAACCAGGAATGGTTTGGGTAGCCAAAAACCCCTGGAAGGATCTGTTACATGTGTGCAGACATTAATATTGGAAATTCTTACATTTGGCAGCAGTCATTAGATATTGATTTTACAAATGTAACAGGTGAGTGTGTGTACTTATGGTTATTGTCTTCCTCGTTGGTGATGATTCCATTGTTTTTTGACGAGCAGGAGCAGCAGGATGACATTTAGTGATGCTTCCATGGCGGCGGCGGATGAGTATGTCTTGCTGCAGGTGAGTGCCTCCTTTTAATCTATTCATTTCTGCCTCGTATTCCATGGTAGTCCGACTGCAGTGGTTATGTTGACGGTGTGCAGTTTTGTAATGAGTCCGGTGGAAGCATGGTATCTGTCGGACTAATGGTGGCTCTAATAGACTGTAGTGTCTGACCGCACTTGCGGTGCGTGTGGTGCTTTGGTGAGATCCTGTATGCATCACCACCAATGTCGTAATTTGGCCCCCAGCTTTTTGGCAGTCGGACCTCCACCACTAACATGGTGGCCCTTAGACCACCAAACTCGTAATGAGGCCCTACCCTTGAGAATCAGGCCCAACACATATAAAAGTAGGAGACTTGTCAGTTAGCTGTATGTTCTATAGCAGCATTCCTCTTCTAGTGGTAGATTTCAAGCATGAGACAAACAAAAGGACACACACTTTATGCGGACTTGATCTCCCCAGCTCCACCAGCTTCCAACGGCAAATCACTCTAACCCAACAGGCCATTCATGTTCTAACTATTCTGACATGCCATGTATGTAAGAAAGCAGTCACAGCATCCACATCCTTACGTTGGTCACTATAAAAGATAAGTCAAGACAAAATTCCACTTAAAATAAGCCACTTTATCAGAGGTACTTCAACAGCATTTTGTATCAAATTCCATCAACAGCATAAAAGTCAACAGAGCAAATAATCACACATTTGCTATGTGTAACACATAAATCAAATGGCAACAGTGACTCACATTCATCAGAAGGCAACTGTGCCCTGGTGACAGAGCAATATACCCTTTCTGATTATGACATACATCTCTAAGTGTGTCCATGGTCACAGCTCGTGGCATTGCGTCTGTGTACGGACATCACTGGCCCACAGTGAGTGCCCTCTTTTATTTTCCAGGTCACTGTAGTCTTCAGATGATGTGCTGGTGTTGCCTTGAAAATCAGTCACCTATGATATTGTAATATTGAAGAAAATGGTGACTAACGCCCTGACAGGTTGCAAAGGGCAAAAACCCTTCACAGAAACTTGAAAATACATTGCATGAGAATACATGTAGTGGGAATAACATTCCATATTCAGAGTCAAGGAAACATTGTACAACTATGAAGGAACAATAATCTTCACATCATAGCTGATTATAATACTTACATATTATTTTAAATGAGATTGTACATTAATAAAACATCAACAAAGTGTATCCTTCTTGTAGAAAGTCCTCCTTTTTGCCCTGGTCACCCCCAAACATTTTGGACACATACTAGTGGTTACTGACTCTTGGCTGTGCCCTGTGTACTGCTTACCAGTCCCAGGGCCAGTGTTTTGTGTAAAGTGGATATGCAAATTAGGCTAATTATAATTGGCAATATTAACCTACCTATAAGTCCCTAGTATATGGTATGACATGTAGGTTTAGGGACACCAGCATCGGTAGTGCACCCATAGGTGCACTGCTGAGTTTCCCAGTGTAATTTTAAAGGCAGGTCTGCCTTGCTGGCTGCTTTTAAATTAAACTTACATGCAAATTTGACTTTGCAATTAAAAGTACTTCCAAACTACCTTTTTGTTTTTTACATATAAGTCACCCTTAAGTTGTGCCCTGTGTGCCCTTTGGGTTGGGTGCCATTTAACTATAAGCAGGGACCTTATAAACAGCCACATTGTAGTGAATAGCCTCCTTAGGGTAGAATGGGAAGACTTCATTTTAATTCATAAAGTCCCATTAAGTGACAGATAACTCAAGTTGGGTATCAAATTAATTGTTATAATAAATCCCACAGCTTACAATTGTTGATTTAACATACCTTCTTCAGGTAAAGAGTTTTAAACTTTACCTAAAAAGTTGCCAACTTCAGCCCTGTAGTTTTTTACTGCTTTGCTCTAGCTGGCCAGCCTCTGGCAACCTGGCCAGGCTGCCTTGACGAGGTGTGAAGTGGCCTGGGCTCAACACAAAGAGATGTGCCTGGGGGCAGAGATCTTCCCTCAGCAGATGGGGAAGCAGGAAGGGGGGGGGCTGCCAAACTATTCTTCAAAGGCAGGAAAGGACATTTGGAGCAACCCAGCACCCCCCTCACATCCTGGAAACCCAGAAAATTAGGCACCCCCTTGATAGTTTAGGAGAGGGCAGGAGAAGGGTGTGTTTAGGATTTTTTGCCACATCATTGGGTGGGCTCAGCCAGATGTAACCTTCAAAAATAATTTTCAGCCATGAGGGATTTTTGAGGAATGTTGCTCCCTGGGATTGATTTTTGCCACACTTCACAGGAAGTGGTCATCACGGGGGAAGGACCCTGCTCCTAATTGGCAAACCAGGACCCCTCTGTTTTTCACCCAGGAGCAAGGATAAAACTGGCAGACCTGCACCCACACCTCAGATCCCCACCAGATTCCAACAAGGAAGAACTACAGAACAAGGACTGCCCTGCTAGACCCCTGACCTGCACCTGGACACTACACTCTGGAGGAATGCACCAGCTACACACTTGTGTTTCACCACAAAAAGGCCTTTGTCTGGCTTCAACTGGTTCAAGAGGGGAATCCTGTTTGCTACTGGTAAAAAAATGCTAACTGGAGTCCCCTGCACCAACTCCTGAAGAAACTCACCTGCTGATCACTGTCCAGTGGCCAAATTGGAGTTTGTGCCAGGTGCATTCTGTGAGTTGTGGTCCGCATCCCCAAGGGTCATCTCAGAGCTTCTGGAACCTAGGGGTGAGCTGTGGACCTCAAAAGAACCTTAAATTAACATATGGAAGAAGATCCAGAAGTTTGGAGAAGTTTGGAGAACGTTTGGAAAAAAGCTCCAAAAAGAAACCGACCCGCCACAGCAACTCTAGCCAGCTTGCTTCAACCGTGACCCAGCCTGACTTGCAGGTTCATCCCAGTAAAAGAAAATCTCTGAAAAAGCGACTAAGTCCGAACGTGATAAAGGCCTCTATACATTGGTTCCCCTTGTGTTTGACAGATATACCCCATTGACTGTTTTACCACCACTCTCCATTTTCCAAAGGCACAAGGAAACTGTACTTGAGACTCCAAATGTTGTAGCAGCTATACTGATGATTACATCCCCCATGACTCAACCCTTCACTGTCTGCACTATCTGATTTTATCCCATTCCTTTCACCTACCTATGAACTCTTAAATAAACACAACTAAACCACAAATCTTGCTTGAGAGTAATTTCTTTGCTACATTGATTAGTAAACTGTAAAAAATGTTGTATACAGATGATATTCACATATGTTCCCATTCTCCAAAGTCCCATCTCACATGTACTGTTAAATCTGGGTCTGATACATGTAAATATGTATACATGAACATTCTTCCTTTCCCATTTAGTGCATTTTCCAGCATATAGGTTGACAACATGCCAAATATCACACAGGGCAGTATAGCTACACAATGTAATGTTTTTGCATAGGTGTGAATAACAAGAACCCCACAGACTACTGAAGTTAGGGAAATGGCAGTGTTTGGCGATCCAAATGGACAAACAGATTGGTTCAATGTTTCATCAGCTAAAGCCTTATTACTCCTCATAAGATACCCCCTACATGCCATACCCCAATTACTGACAGAGGTCAGTACAACTGTCCCCAGTCATGGAACCTTCCACTTACCAATGTAAGGTATCTCTAGGCATGCTACTCACTTATGTCAGTCTTGCCACACATGTTAATGAAGACATGTTATGAACACAATTGTCACACTGACTGTGCAGTGTCACAAACATTAACAAATTAGATCATCAGGATAGTCACAACTCCAAGTGCAATTATGCATACACAGCTGAGCTATGTATTGCTAAGCAACTAACGAGCTGTCTGATAGTCCTACCAAGTCCCCTCACAAACTTCTCTAAGCCCCCCAAATACTCAGTGAAGTAACATACAGAACAACACATACCTACAGTGAGCTGAAGTACTGATGTATGAGATCTGCACTACTGTCTCCACCTTAATCCTCATCACTGTCCCCCTCACTTGGCAATTCTAAGTTCTCACCCGCTGGAACTGCTGGCTCCCCCTCATCTGGTATAAATGGGATCTGATGTTTCAGGGCAAGATTGTGGAGCATGCAGCAGGAAACAATGGTTTGGCAGACATTGGCGGGTAAGTAGAGGAGGACTCCACCTGACTTGTCAATGCAACAAAATCTGGCCTTTAGGAGCCCAAAAGTCCGCTCCATGACACGCCTTTTCCTTCCGTGGGCCTCATTGAAGTGAACTTCCCCTGGCGTAGTTGGGTACCTCACTGGTGTAAACAACCAGGAACAGTTTGGGTAGCCTGAAACCCCTGTAAGGATCTGTTACATGTGTGCAGACATTAATATTGGACAGCCTTACATTTTACAGCAGTCATTAGATATTGACACTTATCACCTATATTACTTACCAACCAGCCAGGCCCTCTCTGTGTACTGTTAGGTCATTACCTGTGGGATATTGCTATTCCGCATGATAAAGGCATCATGAACTGAAGCAGGGTACTTTGCATATACTTGGGAAATGTAGAGGTCCACCAAACAGACTTCTTGGACATTTATAGAGTGGAAGTTCTTCCTTTTTTGATCCACTTGTTTATTGCAACTTGGGGAATTAAGGCTACATGGGTTCCATCACTGGCTCACACCACATGTGGGATGTGTGCCAAAGCATAAAAGTCTGCTTTCCTGTGGCCCAAATATTCTCATTGTGGAAATCTGATGTAGCTGCCAAGGTGTTTTAACAATGCCCAGTACTTCCTTGAAGACCAAACTGAACATGGGCTGGGACATGCCTGCAGTTAGGGCCACAGTATTCTGAAAGGACCCTGTGGCTAGGAAATACAGCACTGACATGACTTGTACAATGGGTAGTATGCTATGTGGATGATGAATGGCAGGCATCAGATCTGGCTCCATCTGACTACACAGATCCATGATTGTCTGCCTGTCCAGGCGGTAGTTCTGATGACATGTTGATCCTCCATGGTCTGCAGGCCTGCCAGTGCACTGTACACTGGAGGTTGTCTGATCCTTCTCATTTCAGGGTAACTAGATGAAGGAATATAAGAAAATATCTCAATCAGTTATTGTGTCCATTGTATGTGTGAATGCACATATGTCACACATGTTGCATGGACATTTCATGTGACATAATTACACATGGAACACAGTACATGCCTAGGTAAATGAAGGCCTGTTGCTTCTATGTCATCCCCTTACCTCGATTATGACTCTTAAATAGATACACATGTCACTGGAAGTCTCAGTGATAATGACATTCATATCATGTTTCACACATGATAGACACCAATACCATCTATCAAATTGCCACAAGGGTGCAGAGCATGGCACTTATTATACATGACTCATATATAATGTATCTCACAACATTTATGTTAAATCAGATTTTAAATACGTGGTTGCTCAAAGGCAGCACTAACAACTATGGTGTATTTTAGTTGTCCAAGTTTCTGGTACATTCTGTTTGACATCTTGTAGTTGTGTGTGGGACACAGGTCAGAGCCAACTTGTCTCTTACTTGACATATGATGTTAGTTGATTTGGGCCACATTGGTTTACAATCATTGATATATCATTATTGGTTCATGTGTGTGTGACATGTGTTCTGACTCCTTTACCTTAACTTGCAATGTATGGCAATTTGAGGTCTTACCGGTTAGAATTGTTCTATTGGGTTTGGTTAAAGTATGTGAAATAAAGTAGATTTGGTTTATCTACACCAGGCTTGGTCGCATTGCCTGGTACATGACATCAGGTTAAAATATTTTTATGTTGAGTATGTGTTTATGATCAGTGCTGATCAATTTGACTTTCCTAAACTATTGCTTCATTTGTGCTTGAGCATATTGTTGTGGATAGGGAACCTGTATAATGTGACAAAATCACCTTGTGATGGTATGGTTAGTGTGACTGATCTACTTCATGGTATTATAGGTGTCATGTAGCTTAGCGGATTTTTAAGAATGTACATATTGAGGGTCATATATCAAGCTTGTAGTGACATAATGTTGGCACTTTACTGGTAATACTTGGGGGTATTGGTGACCAGGATGTGGTGTGACTTATGCGTACTGCATGATGGAAGTGTTATCTTGTGAATAAGATGATCATACCTGATTATCTCTTTTTCAGCACCAGAAGTTGAAGGGAAGGGGGCACAGCTAAGTGGGGAAGCTTCTGGCCATGGGACCTCCAGTCACGAGAACACCAACAGCGAGGTGCAACCCTGTGGCCTGGAGGGCAAGGGGAATGGCACAGGGGAGAACGGATCCAGTTGATCTTCTTTGGAATCCTCTTCCAGTCGCCACTAACTAGTGGGGGCAGACCCATGGGGACCACGCCAGTGCCATCTCTGTCTGCCACCCGACTCTCTCACCACCCTCCCTATAGCTCCCCACCGAGTTGGCCATGCTCACCCATCCAAGAGGCTGGGCATCTCCTTCACCGCAGGCATCTCTGCCCCAGGACCTGTTAGCCATGCTACCCTCAGTGAGGAGGCTATTGACCTCCTGAGGTCGATCTCTCTGGGTCATTCAACCATTGTGTATGCCATTAACTGACTGGCAACTCACATCCAGCAGAGCAATGTGTTCCTGTAGGGCATTCACACTGCATTGGCAGGCCTACAGAGAACATTTCAGGCTGTGGCCTCCACATTGACGGCATCCAGTCACCTTTTGTCTACTGTATCCCCTCCAGCTTCCGCTTCCCAGTCCAAACCCCCCTTCTCCAAAACAGCCACACGCCGGCAAACAGACAGTCATGCATCCACCTCAATATCCAAGGGTAGTGCAGACAAACATAAGCAATACAAGACACACCACTGGCACGCACATAGGCAACATCCACCTGCAGACACAGCAACAGTCACAACCTGCCCTGATACTCCCACCACCCTAGCATCACAGACAAAACACCTGGCACACCTTCAGGCACCACACCAACATTCACTGATCCAGCCACCAAACCTATCCTACCTGCAGATATCACCTCACCAGACCCTAAGACATCCACCCCAGAAACCACACCGGCAGACACCACGACTACTGACACGCCTACATGCAGCTCATCCACCATACCTGCAGTCACCACAACAAACAGATAGGCACCCACACCACCACAGCATCCCCCAGCACCTCATCAGACCAAGAAACATAAAACGCCCACACTCACCCACCCAACAGACTCCCACCACCCACAAGTACACTTCCCTCAAACACGCACCCAAAACATCTACACCAACACATCATAAACCTCTCCCTCACCCTCCACACACAAACCCCCTTCAGATGACCGTCCCAGGGTGCCCAAGAAAACGTTCCTTTCTGAGTTTGACCTTTTCAGTACTCATCCTTGTCTGTGACTCCCCAAAAAAGTTTGTTTCTCTTCCCAAGGGCATCCCTTCTACCTCCAAGGCCTCCCCTAGCCTCATTGCCAGCACCCATGCCTCTCTCCCTGCCAAGAAGAAGTCCACCCCTCACAAACAGATACACCCCCTCCCAAGCCCGAGCCTAAACCCCTCTCCAAGCCTAACCCCCCTCCCAAGCCTAAGGCCAAACCACCCCCTCCCCCACCACCACCCAAGGATCCCTGAGGTGAATGCCTGCCCCTTTGATGCTCCTACCTGTGGAGGTTATATAGAAGTCAGGAGTCAAGTAGGGACACCATTTATTACCCTTGGTGCTGATTTTCAAAAACTGTGGACTGTCTCATGGCCTTGGACACTGTTTTTAACCACATTAATCCACGTAAAGGTTAAACCAACCAGTTGTTGGTTTTAACATTCCGTCTTTGTCCTGCCTTTCCTTTCCTAGGTTTGAGCTGTTCATGGCTACCATTGGTTGTGTGGCAGTATTTGTGTGTGTGTGCTGTTTTATGCTTCCGGTATTGTCTGAGCAGTCTTTGAGGCAGTGTGCAGTGCTTTTATCCCCCAGGGATTGTGTGTGTGTTTTGTGTGAAGAGTAGGTAGCTGAATTGTTGTTGTCATGGTGGTGTGTTGTGCTTGTTTTGATATTTGTTTGTTGTAGTGCTGTGTAGCTTTGTGTGCTTGGCCTGTTTGAGTCTGCGTGAATTGTGCATGGCATAATGGGTTTGGTGTACTGTGTGTGTGATGCGTATGTTGATTTCTAGGTTGTATGATAATGTAATTGTGTGTGTTTCATCACAGATAGTTGTATGTTTGTGCTGTGGATGTGTGGGTGTGTCTAGTGTTGTATGTGTGTGTGTCCCTGTACTGTTACGTGCGTGTATATCCTTTGTTCCCCCTCCCTATGGTATGTTATGTAACAGTTGTAATTCATACATTTTACAAATGTAACAGATGAGTGTGTGTACTAATGGCAATTGTCTTCCTCATTGGTAATGATTCCATTGTTTTTTGGCGAGCAGGAGCAGCAGGATGGCATTTAGTAATGCTTCCATCGTGGCTCCAGATGAGTATGTCTTCCTGGAGGTGAGTGTCTCCTTTTATTCTGTTCGTTTCCCCCTGGTATTCTGTAATGGTTCAACTGTGGCAGTTATGTTGGTGGTATGTAGCCTTGTAATGAGTCCGGCGGAAGCATGGTAGCTGCCAGACTGATGATGTCTCTACTAGACTGTGGTGGTCTGACTGCACTTGCAGTGCCGGCAGTGCTTTGGTGAGATCCTACATACATGACCGCCAATGTCATAATTTGGCCACCAGTCTGTTGGCGGTCGGACTGCCACCGCCAACATAACAGTCCTTAGACCGCAAAACCCAGAATTAGGCCTATGTGTAAGTTACTAAAAAGTGCAGTTTGTGAATACCAAAAAGAAGTAAACTTACTCAGAAGTGAAACTTAATCAAAAATGGATGTTACCCTTGTGAATCAGGCCCAACAGACATAAAAGTAGGAGGCTTGCCAGTTAGCTGTACGATTTTTAGCAGGATTCCTCTTCTAGTGATAGATTTCAAGCATGAGACAAACAAAAGGACACACACTTTATGCGGACTTGATATCCCGAGCTCCACCAGCTTCCAATGGCAAATCACTCTAAACCATCAGAACATTCATGTTCTAACTATTTTAACATACTATGTATGTAAGGAAGCAGTCACAGCATCCACATCCTTACGTTAAAGACAAGTCAATACAAAATGATACTTAAAATAATGCACTTTATCAGAGGTACTTCGACAGCATTTTATATTATATTCCACCAACAGCATAAATTTCAACAGAGAAAAGAATCACACATTAGCTATGTGTAACACATAAATCAAATGGAAAAAGTAACTCACATTCATTGGAAGGCAGCTGTGCCATAGTGACAGAGCAATATACCCTTTCTGATTATGACATACATCTCTCAGTGCCTCCATGGTCACAGCTCGTAGCATTGCGTCCAAGTACGGAGATCATTAGCCCACAGTGTGTGCTCTCTCTTATTTTCCAGGTCACTGTGGTCTTCAGATGCTGTGCTGGTGTTGCCTTGACAATCAGTCACCTGTGATAGTGTAATATTGAAGTAAATCGTGACTAACTCCAGGGCAGGTTACAAAGGGTAAAAACCCTTTACAGAAACAGATTTCAAAATATATTTTCTTAAAAATACATTGCATGAAAATACATATTCAGAGCCAAGGAAACATTGTACAACTATGAAGGAATAACAGTCTCCACATCATTCATGATTATAACACTTACATAATATTTCAAACGACATTGTACATTAATAAAACACCAATAAAGTGTATTGTTCTGTATGATTTACTGCTTCAAAACTTGCTTGACCTTCTGAAATGAAATGGAGGGATGCAAAGATTAGAGCACCCAGTAGTTACCAGGCACAATAAACATCACATCTGTTTTTGGTCATGGTCACTCCTCAAATGGCACAATTTTAGACTTGGGCGGAGTTTGAGTAGCAACGCTATGAGGAACTACGCAGAGTAAAGAAAACACTGTGTTGTGCTACACCGAGTTCTGCTAGCAGGCGAAGATTCTTGCTACACCCTTTTGCGTGACGTTTATTGTCACTAGCAATGGAAAGTTTACCTCTGTTTGGAATTCTTGTGATAACGGCACCACGTGGTTTGCATTGGCGCATCAATCATGTTTTTTTGCTTGTGGTGCTGGGGCCTAATTTTCTATTCATCTATATCTCTCCCATCCCTCTGTTTCAAAACCTATTTTCCCCTAGTTTCTTTTTAGTATATTACATTTTCCCTTTCTCTTTTTATATTTGAACTTTTCTCCTATTTTTTGTGTGTTTTATTTGTGACTTCTTAACTTTTTCTTTTTTTCATTACTTTTTATCCCTTCCTTTTTCCTAATCATTCCATCCTTATCTCCCCGAACCCATGTCCCCAGTGCCATGGCAAAGCAGGCGAGTGGCAGCGCCAGGACCCCATCCATTAGCTGCCTTCCTTGCGGGTATCGGCAACATCGAGGAGTGCAACTCGTGCCATATTCTTTGAGGTGGAGGTGACTGCCTTGGTGTTCTATGTGCAGTGCCACCTCCTCTCTACCTTGGTAGCAGGCCCAGGTCTGGGTACTGCCTTTGGGAGTGCCAGCAGTGCTGGAAAAGAGTGGGCCGGGATGTACCACGCAGCTCTGAGGTACAGCACACCCAGCAACAGCTGACGCACCGGTAGGCCGACATCCTTGATCGAGGGACAGACCTTCATGACCTGGTAGGCGTCAACATTGCGGGGCTCGATGAGTAAAAATGATTTATTAGTTGTGCTCTATGCTAATAGTTTCCTCCCAAATAACAAGCATGCTGCTCACATGCAGGTAAGTTACCTTTATGTTACAATTATAATATTATGGCCCTCATTATGACTTTGGCGGTAAATGCCGCTTACCGCCGTGCAGAAGACTGCCAACACACCACCGCGGCCGCGGAATTCCACCACAGCTATTATGACCCACAGTTCAGAATCTGCCAAAAGTCACCCACACAAGTCCGCCACACCAAAGGTCAGTGATAAACTGGCCAAAACAAAACCTCCACCGTCACGCCAACAGAAATACGCCCACACTATCACGACACACGAATCCACGCGGCGGTCTTTCAACCGTGGTATTCTATTGGCGGTACACACCGCCGCGCTCAAATTCACACACTCTTACAAAACACTGCCACATTGGACAATTCCAAATACACACACCTGATACACATACACACGACTCCCACACACTGAATACAATATAAAACACCCCCCCACATCACCCACAAACCCTTACGACAACAAATCATGAACGAAAGCCAGAGAGAGACACCACCATCAACAACACTAGCATCCACAGGCACACAACACCGTCACCCACATAACTTCCACGCACCTCACACAACACCCCACGACATATCAGCACACTTATCACCACACACACCACCCCACACATCACCTACACCACCCCGTGGCACGGCAAAGACAGTAGGAGCTCAGGGTCATGGTGGAGGAAATCGTCCGGGTAGAGCCACAGCTATTCGGAGCACAGGTGCAGCACACCTCCATAGCTAGGAAGATGGAGCTAAGGCGAAGAATAGTGGACAGGGTCAACGCAGTGGGACAGCACCCAAGAAATCGGGAGGACATCAGGAAGAGGTGGAACGACCTACGGGGGAAGGTGCGTTCCATGGTCTCCAGACACCACCTGGAGGTTCAGCAGACTGGCGGCGGACCCCCACCTCCTCTCCCACAACTAACAACATGGGAAGAGCAGGTCTTGGCGATTCTGCAGGAGTAGGTGGAGGAATGGACTCTGGTAAGTCAAGCTTTTAACTACTTCATCCCCCACCCACCTGCATGCTATCACCTACCCCCACCCTCGCCCTCACCCCCATCACTCCTACTCCTCTCAAATGTCCCACTATCACAAACCACACATCCCAACACCAGGCCCTGCATGCAACACCAAAGCATGGACACCCATCACTAAAGCATGCCCGCTGCACATACCCATACACCCCCCTAAACCACCATCACTTAAGGTCCCACATAGGAATGCTAGCACTGGGGTACACGGTCACCCACCCATTGCACCCATTGCACACCTTGACACACACAGATGCAATAATCATGCCTTCATAGCCCTGCAGGACCCCTACCCAACGTCACCGGAGAGGAGGGTCCACACATGTCCACACCACCAACAGAAGAGGCCCACAGTGATGACAGCACTTCTGTCCAACTGGATCTAGATACCCAGCCCAGCCCATCGGGGACCTCTGGACAGTCGGTTCCCCTGACACAGTCACAGGCCACCACAGAGCTTCCCCCCTCTGGAAACCCCAGCACAGCACCCACCCAGCGGGCCCATACCTCCGTCCCCAGGACACGTCAATCAGCAGTGTGTCCACCACTACAGGGAACCAAGGCTAACCCACCACCCCAACAACAACAGGGACCTGGGGGCAGTGGTAGTGGGCACACGGCCCAGGGGACGGAGGCCCAGGAGCACAGGGGAACTGGGAGGGCTGCTGTGCGACGGGCGGACAGGCCCAGGGAACCGACTATCCACGAGGCCCTCTACTCCATCATGGGAGCATACCACCACTCCCAGGAGACAATGGCAACGGTACTGGCCAAATTTCATGAGACCCAGCTCCTGCAGGAGGAACAGTATATGGGCTTCAGGGAAAAACTCAGAACCATCAATTCCACCCTGGGCACCATTGTAGGGGTGCTGAAGGAAGTCCTCAACACCAGGAGGGACACTGTGGCACTACAAGGGGCCCCTGACACTAGCCTGGACGATGACTGGCCACCACCTCCGCCGGCGCTAGTGGACAGGATGCACCGCCACAGGACCACCACACCAGCACCCCACCCCCTGCAGATGGAGAACCACCTCGCAAACGGTCCCTGAGATCCAGGAACAAGACAGAGAACGATGCCAAGACCCCCGCAAAGAAATGAGACCACCCTGATTGTCATCCTACTGTCCCACTTTGTCACCCTGTCCATCCTTAAACTGCCCCAGCTCCACTTCCTATGTCCATTTGGGCAATGCACCTGTGAGACTAATAGACTGGACTCTGCCATGGACATTCCTCCGCCATCACCCCTCGCCATTTTGCTACCCATTCCAATTTTGAGTACTAAAATAAACACCCTTAAAGCACAAAACAATCTGGAGTCTATCTGTGATTTCGGAATACTGTATTACCAATAACTGTGGCAAAAAGCTCTTTCATTTGTAATGTCAACACACCTATGTCACACAGCTCTAGTCCATGAGGAACCAAAGCAGATGTCACACAGTGGGACCCACATCTGTGAAATCGTAAGGGAAAGTGACAACTCAGTGACCATAAACTGGGTGAAAAAGACAGACAGTAGAGAGGTAGTAGTGTTTAAGTACATGTAGTAGGCAGGTTCGTATTCTTACCTGTGTCTCACTGGAAATATTGCTGGATCACTGAGTCCCTGTTGTCCATGTCTTCTTCCTCTGCTTACTCATCTTCACTGTCCACAGGCTCCACAGCTGCAACAACACCGCCATCTGGGTCATCCTCCTGCAGAAAGGGCACCTGTTGTCACAAAGCCAAGTTGTGAAGCATACAGCAGGCAACGATGATCTGGCACACCTTCTTTGGTGAGTAGATTAGGGATCCACCTGTCATATGGAGGCACCTGAACCTCACCTTCAGGAGGCCGAAGGTGCATTCGATCACCCTCCTAGTTCGCCCATGTGCCTCACTGTAGCGTTCCTCTTCCTTTGTCCTGGGATTCCTCACTGGGGTCAGTAGCCATGACAGGTTGGGGTAACCAGAGTCACCTGCAAATGGCGAGGGCCAACTGTTAGACACACACTAACCTGGAGGGATATCCCCAGACAACCATTCCCACTGACTAGCTTCCAGGTGCTCACCTAATAGCCACACATGGTGCCTCTGGAGTTGACCCATCACATAAGGGATTCTGCTATTCCACAGGATGTAAGCGTTATGCACTGAGCCTGGGAACATGGCATTCACATGGGAGATGTACTGGTCTGCCTAACATACCATCTGAACATTCATCGAATGATAACTCTTCCGGTTTCTGTACACCTGTTCACTCCTGTGGGGGGGGGACCAAAGCCACATGTGTCCCATCAATGGCACCTATGATGTTGGGGATATGTCCCAGGGCATAGAAATCACCTTTCACTGTAGGCAAATCCTCCACCTGAGGGAAAACAATGTAGCTCCGCATGTGTTTCAGCAGAGCAGACAACACTCTTGACAAAACGTTGGAAAACAAAGGCTGGGACATCCCTGATGCTATGGACACTGTTGTTTGAAATGACCCACTTGCAAGGAAATGGAGCACTGACAGCACCTGCAGTTGAGGGGGGATTCCTTTGGGATGGCAGATAGCTGACATCAGGTCTGGCTCCAGCTGGGTACACAGTTCCTGGATTGTGGCACGGTCAAGCCTGTATGTGATTATCACGTGTCTTTCCTCCATTGTCGACAGGTCCATCAACAGTCGGTATAGCGGAGGATGCCGCCATCTCCTCACATGTCCCAGCGGACGGTGCCCATGAAGGACAACAGCGAGCACAGAGTCAAACAAGTCAGAGGTACGTACCCACAGCTTACACAGAACACCATTCATACACAAAAGGTGGCCTGTATGTGTGTTGAGTGTAGGCCTAGGTATGTGTGACGGAGTTGAAAATGAAGCCATGTGGGCTTCTGAAATGGCGGCTGCCTGAGCTGTAAAGTGGGACAATGGGATGTGAGGTAACTGCGCTGGCGTTTTACACCATTGCGGTAGGTGGTCAAAGACTGTGGTGCAATGCTGCATTGGTTAACATTGGACCCTATGGGTCCCAGGAGCCAATGACGATGTACACCGGCGGTGATGGTATGCACCGCTGTGGACGTGACCACCATTTTCTATGTTCTATCACTCGATACCTGATCTTCGACAGGAGAGGACCTACACTGCAAGTGCTGCTGTGACCTCGGTCTGGAAGAGATAATGGCTCGAGTGTCTGGGGAAAGGGCCCCTGCCTTCACATCGGAGGAGTTGGAGAAACTCGTGGATGGGATCCTCCCCAGTACACGCTACTCTACGGTCCTCCAGACAAACAGGTAAGTACACTGGGAGCATGTTGTATGGGCTATGCCTGTGTGGAGAGGGGTGGATGTAAGAAGGAAGGGGGGAGAGTGCGGCGTGCATGAAACGACGGTGAGTGCATGTGCCACATGGCGAGGGTAGGGATGGGGGCCAATCACTTTGACGGTGCAATTGGTAATTACTTTCTCTTCCCCCTGTACAAATCATGTAGGTCAGCGCCCACCAGAAAAAAGATATTTGGCGTGCCATCGCCAAGGACGTCTGGACCCTGGGGGTCTACCACAGACGGAGCACCCACTGCCGGAAAAGATGGGAGGACATTCACCGCTGGAGCAAGAAGACGGCGGAGGCTCAGCTGGGGATGGCCTCCCAACGTGGGAGGGGTGCCCGTCGCACCATGACCCCCCTGATGTTCAGGATCCTGGCAGTGGCCTACCCGGAGTTGGATGGGCCTTTGAGGGCATCACAGCAGCCACAAGTGGGAGAGTACACTCTCATTCTGCTGACTGCGCGCAGTGGAGGTATCAGTGTGGGGGAGGTAGGCTGTGGGTTTCCCTAGGCCAGGGCGAGTTCCGTAGGCAAGGCCCCTCTGTAAGGCAGGCCATGTGGCACCCCAGCCCACCTCTGTAGAGTGCCAAGTACAGCTAGTCATGCCCCTGTGTCATCTATGTGTGCAGATGTCGTCCATAGCCTTGTAGGCCATTTCCCAGAAATTGAACAGTGGAGCCCAAGAGCGCGGCGTAGTTCAGGGGGCTTCTGTGTCTGTCGTGTCCGCCAACTGTAGCGGTAATGCATGCACTCAACGTCTTTCTTCTGTCTTCCCCCCACTTTTCTCCCTGTTCTTGTGTGCATTAGCATCATCAGGCGGAGGAGCAGTGGCACGGAGCACAAGGGAGCTGCATCCCACATGGCCCTGGAGGGCGACACTACGGAGTCAGAATCCGCCAGTGGGACAGAGGGCGAGGGGAGCTCCACGGCGGGGACAGGAGCTGACACCAGCGACACGGACTCGTCCTCTGATGGGAGCTCCCTTGTGGTGGCGGCAACATCTGTGCCCCCCGCATCTACAGGTACAACCGCCACCCCCCCTACCAGCACCGCCCACCTTCGCCCCAGGCACCTCAGCCCCTGCCCCAGTCACCCCTGCTGCCCTCAGTGAGGAGGCCATTGACCTCCTCAGGTACCTCACTGTTGGGCAGTCTACCATTTGAATGCCATCCAGGGTGTAGAGAGGCAGTTGCAACAAACCAGTGCATTCCTGAAGGGCATTCATTCTGGTCAGGCGGCCCTTCAGCGAGCTTTTCAGACTCTGGCCTCAGCACTGATGGCAGCCATTGTCCCTGTCTCTAGCCTTCCCCCTCCAACTTCCTCAACCCCGACCCAATCCCCGGTACCTCAGCCTATCCCAAGCACACCTACAGACCAACATGCACACACCTCAACACCCAAGGGAAGCTCAGGCAAACATAAGCACCACACATCCCACAGACACTCTCGCAAGCATCACACACATGCAGACACACCAACATCCACTGCCTCCACTGTGTCCCCCTCCTCCTTGTCTCCCTCCTCCCTCCCAGTCTCGTCTACACTCACACCTGCATGCACTACCTCTACAGCCACCACGTCCCTCTCCAACACATCCACCACCACACCCCGCTCACGTGCAGTCACCACCCCACTACCATTCACACATCCCCTGTGTCCTCTCCAAGTGTGTCTGTGATGCCCCCTCCCAAGATACACTAACACAGGCACACACCCACCCAACAGTCATCCACCTCACAACAGCCTCCAGCGCATGCACCTTCACTCAAAGTCAGCAAACGAAAACCTCCTACAACCACAACCTCTTCCTCCACTCCTAAACCGCCTCCAGCTACCCGTCCCAGTGTGTCAAAAAAACTTTTCCTGTCCAACCTTGACCTCTTTCCCACACCTCCCCAACCCCGTCCGTCTCACAGGTCTCGCACTAGCACCTCAGCCACAAAACCGGGACCAGTGGTGCCTTTAGTCACAGGAATCTGGAGTGCACCGGCCACCAGGGCAGCCAGTGTGGCACGGAGCCACAGCACAGACAGTCCCCCACCTGTGAAGCATCAGAAGTTGGCGAGTGCCCGGCGGGGGAAGTCTCCAGCCACCAAAGCCGCTCCCAGGGGTCCCATTGGGATCGTGGAGTCAGCTGTGACATCTTCCAAGTTGGGGAAGGGCCACAAGAAACCCGCCAAGTCTTGAAAGAGCAGCACGGCGGAGAAGACCGCCATCATCCCCGCTGACCAGGAGGCCACCGCCAGCAACAGCTCAGCTGCCCAGGAGGCCCCCGCCAGCACCAGCCCAGCTGCCCAGGAGGCCACCTCCAGCAGCAGCCCAGCTGCCCAGGAGGCCACCGCCAGCACCAGCCCAGCTGCCCTGGAGGCCACTGCCAGCAACAGCCCAGCTGCCCAGGAGGCCACCGCCAGCACCAGCCCAGCTGCCCTGGAGGCCAGCACCAGCCCAGCTGCCCAGGAGGCCACCGCCAGCACAAGCCCAGCTGGGCCATGAAGGACCGCAAGCATAAGGCCCGTTGGGCCATGAAGGACCACCAGCGCCAGCCCCGCTGGGCCATGAGGGACCGCCAGCAAAAGGCCCGCTGGGCAATGAAGGACAGCCAGCAAAAGGCCCGTTCGGCCATGAAGGAGCACCAGCCCCGCTGGGCCATGAAAGACCGCCATTAGTTGAGGCAAGCCAGCTAGAGTTGCCGCGTCAGGTCGGTCCCTCTATGGAGCTTTTTTTCCAAAAGTTCTCCAAAGTTCTCCCAACTTCTGGATCTTCTTCCAGATGTTCTTTTAAGGTTCTTTTGGGGTCCACAGCTAACCCCAAGGTTCCAGAAGCTCTGAGATGCTCCTTGGGGTTGTGGACTACAACTCCCAGAATGCACCTGGTGCAAACTCCTTTTTGGCCACTGGACAGCTGTCAGCTGGTTGGTTTCTTCAGGAGTTGCTGCAGGGGACTCTGGTTAGCAAGTTTTCACCTGTAGCAAACAGGGAGTCCCTCCTTGAACCAGTTCAAGCCAGGCAAATTCCTTCTTGAGATGAAGCCCAAGTGTGCAGCTGGTGCAGTCCTTCAGAGTGCAGGATCCAGGTGCAGGCCAGGGGTCCAGCAGGGCAGTCCTTCTTCTCCTGTAGTTCTTCCTTGTTGGGATCTGATGGGGATCTGAGGTGTGGGTGCAGGTCTGCCAGTTTTATCCCTGCTCCTGGGTGAAAAACAGGGGGGTTCTGGTTTTCCAATCAGGTGCAGGGTCCTTCCCCCTGTGTTGACTACTTCCTGGGAAGTGTGGCAAAAATCAATCCCAGGGAGCAACATTCCTCAAAAATCCATCATGGCTGAAAGTGTTTTTTGGAGGTTACATCTGTCTGAGCCCACCTGCTGGTGTGGCTAAAAATCCTAAACACACCCCTCTCCTGCCGTCTCCTAATCTAATCAAGGGACACCTAATTGTCTTGGGTTTGCAGGATGTGAGGGTGTTGCTGGGTTGCTCCAAATATCCTTTTCTGCCTTTGAAGACCAGTTTGGCAGCCCTTCCTCTTCCTGCCTCACCATCTGCTGAGGGGAGATCTCCTCCCCCAGGCACATCTCTTTGTGTGGAGCCAGGCCACTTCACACCTCATCAAGGCAGCCTGGCCAGGCTGCCAGAAGCTGGCCAATCAGAGCACAGCAGCAAAAACACTGCTGGGCTGAAGTTGGCAACTTTTCAGGTAAAGTTTAAAACTCTTTACCTGAACAAGTTATATTAAATCCAACAACTGGAAGTTGTGGGATTTATTATAACAATAAATTTGATACCAAACTTCTGGTATCTTTTACTTAAGGGGACTTTCAAAATTAAAATAAAGTCTCCCCATTCTAGCCTATGGAGGCCATTCACTACAATGAGGGAAAAACTAATTTGGCTGTTTTACCTCACCAGGGCTTATAAAACTATTTGTATAAGGTCCCTGCTTATAGTTACATGGCACCCAGCCCCAGGGGCACCTAGGGCACATCTTAGGGGTGACATATATGTAAAAATAAGGTAGTTTAAGACTTTGAAACTACTTTTAATTCCAAAGTCGAATTTGCATGTAACTTTAATTTAAAAGCAGCCAGCAAGGCAGGCCTGCCTTTAAAATTACACTGGGCAACTCAGTAGTGCACCTATGGGGGCACTACCTATGCTGGGGTCCCTAAACCTCCATGCCCTGCCATATACTAGGGAATTTATAGGTAGGTTAAGTTTGCCAATTATAATTAGCCTAATTTGATTATCCACTTCAAACAGAGCACTGGCCCTGGGACTTGTAAGCAGTACCCAGGGCACAGCCAAGAGTCAGTAACCACCAGTACCTGTCCAAAACGTTTTGGGTTGACAAAGGCAAAAAGGAGCACTTTCCTACAGCCTTCATCCTTCGCTATGGCTTTTCACCAGTGCCGCCCATAATGACATAATAGCTGCATAGTTCAATTCGGAAGAATCACACTGAAATGTTGGCTGTGCAGTGTGTGTTTGTCAGCTTAAGTTAAGTTAATGTCAAACACTTTTCAATGCATGACGATGCAAAAACAAGGTGTCTTTCCCTTTCCTCCCAGTGCCCACTCTGACAGTCACTTCCTAGTACTTCACTCCTTTAATCTTTCTTAAGTTCTGTTCCAGACTTCTGAATAATTTGAAAAATCCTATATTTTTTTGTGTAACATTTTTTAAGCCAAGTGGTACATATAATTAATTATGGCTCCCATTATGGATTTACTTTTGTTTTAATTTTTCCCTTTCAACATTTACCAACAAAAGTGGGTCACACTATTAGCCAAAACTTAGGCACATAATGGTGATGATGAGGGATTGATTGATCTGTAAAGTGTGTACTCTGCCTACCCCTCCTAATCCACTCCACCTTACTCTGCAGTTGAGCACATTAAGGAAATTCCTTTCCTTAATGCAAAGCACAATTTTTTTTTCTAAAAACGTAGGTATTACAAAGTGTGGTGGAGGACGGGCATGGAGACAGTGAGTAAAGTGGTCCAAAATTAAGTGCCTTGGTTTTCTTGAATGGGATAGTCTGTGATGATGCAAATGCACCACACACAAGCTAAATGCCATTCTTTAATCCTTTCCCTGTACTGCAGTGCATTGCTTCTCC
Source organism: Pleurodeles waltl (assembly GCF_031143425.1). Lineage (NCBI taxonomy): Eukaryota > Metazoa > Chordata > Amphibia > Caudata > Salamandridae > Pleurodeles > Pleurodeles waltl. The sequence goes on from NC_090439.1 coordinate 951,699,337, forward strand.
CACCGCTTACTTACGGCATGATTGATTATATTATGTGGCAGGTTTCATTCATAGTATTCATCTGCCTTGTTGTCCAGGTACAAAGAAGAACAGCGCCTTTGAATAAAATCATTTTCTAGTACAGCTGCCCCAGCCGCAGACAGTAACGAGTAAAACTATGGCGCCAGGTGAGCTAGCAATGCCACCATTATTTTAGCACAACAGTAGAAAGAAGAATACTTCTACTACATAGTATAGTGCATATTATGACTGTGATAGTTATCACCTTAAAATTGAATGGCCAGAGGTGACCACCAACTGTACTGATACTCTGGCACTACACTACATGATTTTAAACAAGTGTTTTGCTCAGAGCATTGTTTACAATTTCTCTTTTTTCTTTCTTGATATCGCTATTCCTGCTTGTCCACCATCATGGCAGGAAATAGAATTCCATCTGTGGCTGGTACTCATGGGCCCAACCAGGCACAAGTGCCTCTAGCCCAGCAACACCTACGCTGCAGTGCCAAGGTAGCCACCTCCCGTTGCATTATCCCTGCTGTCCTACCCTCAGAGACCATCTTGCAATGCTTCATCCTTCGGAGGCTGGCCCAGTTATAGGCCCGTCAGGCACGTGTGGAGGGGCTCCTCTGGAGAATCCTGACCCGCCTTTAGTGACCTCCTCTGCCCCTTTTTTAACCTTTTATTTTGGTGGGTAGGTCGTTTTGAGGGTGGAGAGGGTGGGAATGGGTTTGTGCAGGACTTTTATTTATTTTTGTTAATCATTCTATACAACATTGGACTATTGGACATTGTTTGTTTTGAACATTGGTTGGGGAAAGGGACTTTTGTTTGGGGATAAAGGTGGGCCAGTCGTGGGTGGAAGGGGTGGGTATTTACTTATTATTTTTGTTGGAGACAAAACAAAATAATTGTTTACAGTTCTTTATGCCTAAAATCTTTTTTGGGGTGTTTTACTTCACAATGCTGCCTTTAGGCAGCGCGTTTTCAAAATCTGCTGATAGTGTATTCCTTTTAGCGCAGCATGTTTTAAAAATATGCTGATAGTGTAGAAAAAGTATTTATGCAGTTAGGTAACCTTGTCCCAATGTTCTTTTATTCTCTGCAGTGCATTCTGTACAATTTGACCCTTAGGACTGGGGAGGAGATATTTGCCATTGCAATTATATTGCTTAAACTAAAGGTACAACAATGCTCCATAATTCTCTTACTCGAATGGATGACGCGAGGGCTGCATGGTTCCTCAAGGTAATTTGGTAGTTTAGTAGTAGCATGCTAGTGCATTAACAGTAAAGGCATCTGAAGCAAGGTCCCACTCCACCAAGGTGAACTCAAATGAAGATCCTGCACCACATCTGCCTCACCAAGTGTGAGATGAATCAATGGTGTAAATTAATAAGTAACACCTCAATCAATCGCACAGTCTGGGGTAACAGGGTTAGGGATTCGATGAATGGATGGGAAAGGGAGTTTGGGAAAGGTGTGACAAAAAGACAAACACAATATTCATCTGGGAAATGATCAGCAGCCTGTTGTGGGAGGAATAAAAAAACATGAAGATGCATAACACAGGTAACTTTACAATATTTCAGCCCCAGTGAGACCCAAATTGCATATATCTAAAAGTGTTTGGTCATCTATGTTTGCAAAATAGTACATATAATTAATACACAGTTCCAAAAAAAGAATATTGAAAGAAAAATGATACTGGTCTCTATTGCCAAATCGGGTGGTGAATCTGCAGTCTTATTGGATTGCCCCATCTATCTTCTTGGATGCCTGCCTGAGGTGGTCCGATAATGTAAGCATGATTGTTATGGTGCAGAAGAAGACAAGGCCTTTCCATTGTAAATTAGAAATTGTTATCATCATGATATTATAGAACCAAGAAGGATGGAATGGAAGTTAAACTTCATGAGGCGTGGTGTACCAAGAAGACTCACAGGTGGCGGAGCAAGAGCAAAGACCTTTGCGATTATCCACCAACAAACACAGACAATTGTCAGTATGTGTCGGGATGATCGAACTTGCTACTATCATGCTCATCATAACATTTAGTTAGAGCACTGCATAATGCAACACTATCATCCATTGCATGTCTGCCTGCTCCAGTTTCCTATAACAGCCCCCCCACCCAACCACATAGCTTCAAGTTTGAGACAGCCAGCAGACACACACAGCAGCATTGCATTTCCCTAATCAAGTGATTGATGCACCTATCACCACCAGTCCACAGATTGGAGTAGGCCTCTTAGACTTATCCCCACATCACCCCTGTTGATTTCCATGAAGTTGATAACTTCCTTCTTCTGGCAGTTGCTTAAGTTGCCAAATCATGGTCTGCTCTGGAGACCAGCCATCAGTGACTCGGAGGCTGCTGGGCTTCTCAGGGGGCCTGCCAGACTACTACTGACTGAAGTGTGATCAGGGCAACCTCCCACCCCTGGGAAAATGCCCACCCAACTGGCCTCCAGGGACATGGGGCGAGCCAGGCCCCCTCACACTAAGGCAGCACAAATGAAAATGGACCAGTATACTGCACCCAAGGTGGCGGGCGGAGGCTCAGCAGACGGATTGCTGTGACAGGATTATCTCACCCACCAGATATGGCAGTTCTCCTGAAAGCAATCCAGGAATCAAGAGAGGTGGTTGAATCCAAGGTTGACGGTGTCTGAATTGATCTTTAATGGTACGTCAGGATCTCAGACCGGTGGCCGAATGGTTGATGGAGGCGAGACACGGATACCCACAGCTGAAGATGAAGTAACCACCCTCCAGACACAAGTCTCCCAACTTACCTCAAAGGTAGCTGGGCTGAAAATCATTCTCGCAGAAACAACCTCTACCTGGTGAGCTTGCCGGGAGGAATAGAAGGGGTCGGAATGGAGGAATTAATGGATCCGTTCTTGAGTACCTGAGGACAGGTTGTCTCATTGCTTTGAAAGTTAGCAAAAAGGCCCCCACGCGGGGCTCCTCCCCAGCCTGTGGTGTGATCCGGAACCTCAATTATAGAGACCAGGACAATATTCTCAGAGAGGCCCACTTCCAATCAGAAATACATTACTAGAATGTGAAAATCCCGATCTTCCTGGACTATACTCGAGCTGTTCAACAACTTTGACACGCCTATGAGGAAATAAAACAGAAGCTATATGTTCTAAATGTACGCTATATGCTCCTCTTCCCCGCCAAGCTTAAGGTCATACATGGAGCCGCCACACGCTTCTTTGAAACTCTGCAGCAGGCATTGGAGTGGGTGACAGAGCAACGATGGCTACATCCTCAGAGTGGGTTGGCTTCGGACCTCGTAGATGGATCCGGAGATCAGCTGCCGTGGACTGCCAGAGAACCCTCGGGGTTCCAGGGATCCAGCAGGAGGCAGGTTCCAGGGATCCAGCAGGAGGCGCCCTTCAAATGGAGGTGGGGGGCGCCTGCAAGATCAGCCCGCGCTTGGAGAGTCAGGAGACCTCCCTATCTGCTACATAGGCCATATTTGGATTGGGGCCCCCTTGATTTGCGGCTTTGAGCACACTAGATACAAGAAACTCAGACTGCAACTGTATTACGCACTGATAAGTGGCTAGCTGTTATTCATTGTTGCTGTGGGTCACTCCCAACCATGGGATGGTCTGGGAAGATGGAGCAATGGAACTCCCCGGTTGATGTCCCTTTTCTTCTTACAAAGTCAGAAAGAAGCTTTCAGGCAAAGCATCCATACATGTTGGGAGTCATCCTATCACAGGTTGTAGAACATCTCCACTAGTTAATAGAGTTACACAATGGTTGATATAAGGGTGACAGAAGCTTCTGGGGAGGAAGTTTGTGGAGGGGGAGTTGGGGGATGGGTGCATGTGTGTATATGGGTGCGCGTGTGGGTGTGTGCATTTGTGGAGGGGCAGGAGAGGGAGAGGGAGAGGGAGGGGGAGGGGGGAGACCCCTATCAGTGCCAGGGAAGGGATTCCCTGGCACTGATAGTGCCTACCACCATGGTTTTCGTGGCAGTAAGATTGGCACGAAAACCATGGCAGTAGGCCAGGTCGAAATCCCGAAGGTGGGATTGTGTCGCCCGCCGTGATGGAGACCAAAGTCTCCAGCCCAGTGGCCATTACCACCCTGGCAGTCGATGTGTTAAAGTGGCTGTCTGTGATGGCGGTTACCGCCAGGGTCAAAATCCCATTATTTTACCGCCGGCCTGTTGGTGGTATTAACGCCACTTTGGGAGGAATTGCTATTGCGTGCTGCAGCATGTTGTTCACTGGCCTGAGTTTCCAGCAATCATTGAGTACTACTTTGAGAAAGAGATAAGTCCAATTCAACGTCACTGCTCATCAGCTTTCCTGTGATTAGAGAGACTGCCTCTGTGCCAGCCATGTGCTTGGGCCTACTTTGGAATGGGACTGCTGATGTGGGAGTGCTGCTCCCAGCTTGCTCCCCAGAGGCTGGTGCAGCAGGCACATGTCTCTGCTCAAAAAGGTCTGGGGCTACATACCAGTGGTAGAAAGCTCCTTCGTATCTCTGGCCACTCCCTTTATAGCAGCTTTCTTTGGGGCCATCTTAAAGCTGTCAGCTGGCAGTAGCACTGAGCTTCACAAGCTGAAGAGATGTCCGTGTGGTCGTGAGTGTAGTCACGCGTCACGTCAAGCGCAGGCCTTCTGTTTGACAGTACTGTGTGGGAAGTCTCTTTCTATTCATGCACCTAAAAGCAAACATGCATGAAGGATCAGTGAAACTTGGCATTGCTGTTGCAGTTGCATTAGTAGCAGAAACAAACAATATCACAGAATGATTACTTAAATAAGCATATAAATAATTATGTAATACAGTGTATCCATTCATAAAAACAACACACCAACATTAACTTTCATCAGCATGAACAGTCATGAAGGATAAGAAAGAGCAACAACTACAACATACAGAATGTTACTGTTAGCTTTATCTGTCTTCATCAAGTTAGCATGTGGCACTCAGGGAGGTACTGGTGACAAATGGAATAATAGTAATCCTTTAATAATGTATTGTTATGTAATGCAGTGGAATTATAGGTTGATAGCAGATATGGGGCTAATGGATAAAATAGGAAAAAATTATAATATATATGTTTTGTATTTATTTTTAAAAAATCACAAAGCAAGAAAAAAGTTTTAAAATCTTTCAAACGCTATGATTATTATTAGACATATATAAAATTAAATAAAATGAATGGGTGAACAAAAATGTGAAGAAAAGGATAAAAAATAAAATAGATTTTAATTGCTTATGTACTTGGGGAAGAGACTAGCATGAAAAACCACAGGGATTTGGGAGGCAAGGAGTGGTGGAGGTGACAAAAGCAAAAAAATAGTATATAATAAAACATAAAATATTCCTCATACAGTACATTAAGTAATAAGCATTGACCTACTAGGACCTGAATAAACACACAAAATGTCCGCCAGCCACATGGTCAAACAACCACCAGCAAGGAGGCACGGCTACCACAACAGAGAACAACACATGCAGGTCTAAAGCACACTGGCTGTCTACACAAAATGGCCACTAGCCACATAGTCAAACAACAACAATCAAGGAGGCATGGCCACCACAACAAAAACAGGCCAAAGCGCACAGGCAAACTACACAAAATGGCTAACAGCCACATGGTCAAACAACACCCAGCAAGAAGGCATGGCCACCACAACAAAGAAGGCCCAAAGCATACAGGGCAACCTATGCAAAATGGCCACCAGCCACATTGTCAAACAACAACCAGCATGGAGGCATGGTCACCACAACAAAGAAGAACACACGCAGGCCTAAAGCACACTGGCTGCCTACAAAAAATGGCCACCAGCCACATGGTCAAACAACAAACAGTAAGGAGGCATGGCCGCCACAACAAAGAAGAACACATGCAGCCCTAAAGCACAATGGCTGCCTACACAAAATGGCCACCAGCCACATGATCAAACAACAACCAGCAAGGAGACATGGCTGACACAACAAAGAAGAAACATGCAGGCCAAAAGCACACTGACTGCCTATACAAAATGGCCAACGACCACAAAAAACAACAAGCAGGAGGAATAGAAAACAAAAAAGCACATATAGGTATAGGACAATATTTTTGACTACACAAAAATGGTCACTGGCCACATGGCATGGGGAACAAACACAAATGGTGGCCTATGACAAACACTCTCATGCACTGGCAGGACAAAGAAGGCATTAGTACAGGAGAACAATACAGCATTAAGTCAGTATTAGTAATTATAAAAACTCAATTTAAAGAAGCTAAGAAGTATACAACAATACTCATCATACAAAGGCATCCAGTCTATAATCCCCCAAACACTGTTTGCAGAAAAAATGTGAAATAACGCCAAACAACATTTTATTATCTTTAATCCAATTCCACCCATAGTCTTTCAGTTCCACGGACACCAAAAACAGTTGTTTTTCATCATGCACAATGACTAGTAATGGACCTACAGCTGGAAGGCCTACTACATTAGCAGGTCCCAACCCTTATCATTAACATTCAATTTAATGAATGTTGCAAATTACCAAAACAAAACAAGTAAAAATATAACTAGGCTACAAATGCAGCCACCCACCAAAATAAATTTGAAAAAATTGAATAAAAGTACAGATAAATCCTAGGGCATAACCAATATTGTACAGCAGCCTTATTCAAATGTTTTTACACTTACTTGCGAAAACTCAAATGCAATAGTCCTTAAATTGAATGATATATCCAGGGGCAAAAAAACATTTATCCTTCCAGCTTGAATTCCAAGTTAAAAGTGACCAGGAGTTGGACAAAGCAGTGGGAGGAGCCTGCTGGACAAGAAGAGGAACTTGGAGTCTCTGGGGCACTTCCTGTTGTTTGGTAAAAAAAGAACTCCTCGCACAACAATATCATCGCGAGTGGTCAATTTTTCTCTTTAAGTGGTAGATTTGAGCTGCTTCAGCTTTGCCAGGTTGCAGCAGGAGTCGATCAAGCTCACTCGTGCTTGCCTACGTCAAAAAAGATGCACCGGAAGTCGCTGGCGCACGCAAAATGACAGAAATCGCGCACCAATGGGGGAAAGCAGAAAAAAACTCGGCTACATTGCAGAGTGTGGAGTCTATCGTTGAGTACGCGTTCTCCGCCAAAGACAGAGTTGCCGAATTATGCAAACTCCACTAGCGGAGCTGAGTTTTTCATTCAGGCGAACACGAGTTACGAAACTCTGCATCACTAAAAATTCAACTTTGACACCTCTGGTGTAAAAGTAATAGGTTATTTGCATTACATTTTTAAGGCTTCATTTTATTTGAGCACTACTTGTCAAGAAGCACTTCCATTTCAAATTATGATGATTTTCCTAAAAATTAATCAAGATTATGGCCGCTAGATACCTATAGAAATGTTTACCCCAGAGGGGAGGGATTGGAGTGATAACGTCTGGTCATTGCACTGAAGGCTCTGAATACCAGGAATCTAAAATTGTATTCAATGTTGTAACTTTTTGAACAAAAGCTACCAATCTGCTTAGTTATGCCTTCTTCTACTCATTTTACCACCTTGTTGTTTTATTTAGATCTCCTTTTCTGGGAGAGATTATGGATGAACAGTGCTGTAAAACCTTCTGGAATAAGATGCTTGTTAAACCTGACAGCCAAAGGGTGGTCTTCCCCCAGGCATTTACCTGTTTCCATTTGTGTATTGCTGAAATTCATTTTTGTTTGCTTTAGGAAAGCTAACCAGTGCTAAAGGGCTCGTAATCACTCCCCTAAATATGGTAAAATTGGTTTACACCTGATAGACATAATTAATTTACTTATACGTCCATTGTAGAATAGTGTACCATACAGACAGGGCCTGTAAATTATGCCCATATTTATGCACGGTTTGCGCTGAATTAGCGTCATTTTTTTTTACGCTAATTCAACGCAAACCTAACTCCATATTTATACTTTGGAGCTAGACACGTCTAGTGCCAAAGTTATGTAGTGGACGTCATTTTCTGGAGGGGAAAACCTACCTTGTGTCAATGAGATGCAAGGTAGGCGTTCCCGTCCAGAAAACAACGATATGACCTTTGCGCCATATTTATCCTCCCATGCTAAAATCCAGCTAGGGGGATGAAGGCCTTAAATAATGGCACTAAGCTGGCTTAGCACCATTATTTAACACCTGGGTCTGGACAGGCATAAGGGGACCTGTAGGCAGATTTCCATAGTCAGAGACCATGGAAATTGCCCACAGGTGCCCTTCCCTGGCCCCAGAACACCCCACCCACCCCCACCCACACCAGGAGGTCACTTAAGGATGGGGGACCCATCCCAGGTAAGTCCTGGTGAGTTTTTTTTTTTCCCAACACCGCTCTGGGGCCCTGACTTGGGGCCCCCTGCACAGTGCTGGCCCAATGGCCATGCCCAGGGGGCATTCGTCCACTGGGCATGGCCATTGGAAAGGTGGGCATGGCTCCTGTCTTTACTAAGACAAGAGCCATGTCCATGGGGCTTGTGCGTCAGAAAATGGCGCTACACTGCTTAGAGGCAATTTTTTTGCCTCTAAACAGTGTAGCGCCATAATTTGGCGCACAAGCCCCGGTTCCCCCTACGCCTCCCCAGCCCTGTTAGCATCCTTTCCAACAGGGCCTTAGCACCATGCCATAAAAATGGCACCCAACGGGCATCATGGAATGGCGCTAGCTAGCGCTATTCTTTTTGACGCAAACCTGCGCTAACCCAGGTTTATGTCAAAAAGTATAAATATGTGCCTAAATGTTACTAGTGGGCCTGCAGCATTTATTGTACCAGTCACTTAAGCAGGCCCTTCCAACATGTCCCAGGCCTGCCATGGCTGCCTGAATGCAAATTTAAACTGCCAATTTGACTTGGCAAATGAACCCCCTTATAAATCCTTAAGCTTTCCTTTTGTTACATATGTCACCCCTAAGGTAGGCCTCATAGCCCATCGTACAGGGTTCATTGTAATTAAAAGGTTCCCAAATTTGTTTTTCACTACAGTGAGGCTTACCTGTCCCATAAAATAACATTGGGTTGCCTTATTACATTTAATAGATGCTAACATTTCACGGGGACAGATAAGCATTTTATGTTTGGTATCTATAAAATTGAAAATGAAAACCATCTTTAACTGTAAAGTTGTGTTTTGAATTAGTTTTTAAAAAGCCATGTTTCACTGATGAAGAGTTAGGAGTCATGGTGGATAAAATCATAAGAGTAGAGCCACAATTGTTTAGAGCCAAAGTGCAGCACATTACTCTCAGTAGGAAAATAGAAATGTGGGACCACCTTATGCACAAAGGAGGACTTAAAAAAGATGTGGAACGACCTCAGGGGCAAGGTCCATTCCCTGGTCTCCAGGTACCAGCTGCAGGCCAAGAAGACTGGCGCTAGCACTCCCAATCCTCCCTTACAACTCTATCCCCAGGAGGAGAATATCTTAGCCATCATGTATCCTGAGGCCTTGACAGGAATACCTGGGAGAGTAGAGTCTCATAAGTTACAACAATCAAAAAGTCACCAAAATGCATGCTCACTTTTGCACCCTTCACTGTCGCTCCACTCACCATCCCAGTTTCCACCTGTCCGAAAGTCCCTATCTGGCATCTCACAATTCAATTAGACTCACCTGGGGTCGTAACATCTGTGTATAGTATGTGTAATTCAGGGACAGACATTACTACAACTCCCAACATGCACTGTTCCTGTACCTCCAAACCAGACCAGTCTTTCCTTCTCCAAAGACCATTTTGAATGTGAACTCACAATTGTAGTGGACTCACCTGGGAGGATAACATATGTATATTGCGTGAAGTACAGGGATGAACATGACTGCTAAAGCCAGGAAGCACTGTTACTCCACTCAGCCAACTCAGCATCCTCTACTCCAAAGACCCCTGTTTGTCAACTCCCAATTGAAGTGTACTCATCTGTTAGGATAACATTGGTATAGTTGTATAGTGTGTGTAGTACAGGGACTGACATGACGGCTAAGGTCAGGAAGCACTGTTACTCCACTCAGCCAACCCAGTGTCCTCTGCTCCAAGACCCTTGTTTGTCAACTCTCAGTTGAAGTGTACCAACTTGGGAGGATAACATTTGCATAGTGTGGGTAGTACAGGGACTGACATGACTACAACTCCCAGCAGGCACCGTTTCTGTAGCTCCAAGCACCATACCAGTGGTCACTTGCTCAAATACATCTGTAAGTGAACTCAAAATTGATGTATGCTCACATTGGTCAAGTGTGTGTATTAGAGTGAGTGACATGACTGCAATTCAGCAGACCCTGTGTCAATAACTCCAAACACCAGCACAGTGTTGTCTTTTCCAAAGACCACTGTTGGTCATTTACAAAATGAATCTTACTCACCTGGGGGGATAGCATTTGTCAACTATTGGGGAGTAGTGTGAGTGAGAGGACTGCAACTCCCAGCAGGCACAGTTCTTCCAACCCCAAACCAGTGTTCACTCCTCAAAAGGTCCCTGTGTCTTAACTCTCTATTGAAGTGTACTGACCTGGGAAGAAACCATTTGTAAAGTGTGTGTAGTTCAGGGAGTTACCCGACTGCTAATGCCAGGAAGCCCTGTTTCTAGAAAACCATACATCAACACAGTGTTCTCTTGTCCAAGGGCCCCTGTGTCTCAACTCTCAATTAAAGTGTACTGACCTGTGAAGATATCATTTGTACAGTGTGTGTGTAGTACATGGAATTACATGACCTCAACTCACAGGAGGGTCTCTTACGGTCACTCCAACCACCTGTCCAGTGTCCTCTTCTCCAAAGACTCCTGTTTGGGACATCGCAAAAGAAGTGTACTCACCTGGGGGATGGGATTTTTCAAGTGAATGAAGTAAAGGGAGTCACATGACTGCTAAGGCCAGAAAACTCTGTCACTCCAACTCCAAACACAAGTCCAGTGAACACTTGTTCGTTAACTCACAATGGGTGTTTACACTCCTGGGAGGCCCACATTAGTCTAGTGTTGTGAACTAGTGGGAATGACCTGAATGTAAAGCCCAATGGGCCCTGTTTGGCTAACTCCAATCACCAGCCCACTGTCCACTTGCCCCAATGCATCTGTTAGTGAACTCTCAAAGGAGGTTTACTCACCTGGGAAGGTAACATTTGTCTACTGTTGGGAACTAGAGGGAGTGACCTGAATACAAAGCCCAATGGGCCCTGGTTTGCTAGCTCTAATCACCAGCCCATTGTCTACTTGCCCCAGTGCATCTATTAGTGAACTCTCAAAGGAAGTTTACTCACCGAAGAGGATAACATTTGTCTAATGTTAGGGACTATGGGAGTAACCTGAATGCAACTCTGTAGAGGCACTGTTCCAGTGACTCCAAATAGCAGAACAGCGGTCACTTGTCCAAATATCCTTGCCTGATCACTCTCGAATGATGTTTTCCTACCTGGGAGGGGCCAAGATACAGATCATGCTCAACTTAGAGATATGGCTGGCCATCTAGCCCAATCATGAACTGCCAAGTCAAAATGAAACTATTGAGGAAAGGAAGGACAGCTCATCCAGTGTGCAACATAAATAATCAACAAGGCCTCAAGATGCATCATCAGAAAGGTATTGGTTGCAGACACATTCACAACGACCTCACCACATGATGACTCCAGTCACATACACAGCAAATTACTCCATAACAATCAAGTAGGCCTCAAAATGGTGAGAGACACATCCTGCCCTGCCACTGTTTTCCCTGCATTGGTGGCAAGATTTAATTCTCTGCCCATCCTACCAATTGCTAATGAACTGCTAAATTCAGCAGCTGCTTGACTTAAATGGAATGGTCATGCTTCACAAGAGCCGGGTCACTGCAATCAATTACATGAGTACCTGTCACAACAGGATAATCTGCAAACCAACTATGTACACATGTGGAGGTAGATGTTACAATACAACCAGTAACATTGTATCTTTCACATCAAAAGGTCGAGCTGGAACCCGTAGAAGGGGCACCCTGTGGCAAGGGCATAAGCCTGTGGGGGTAGGGTGCGTAGGAGGAATGTTGTAGCCCACCGGGGTGAGACTACTGAGGATGCTCCTGGCCAGGACACCATCAGCCAAATCTTGGGAGTCTGTCAGAAGTACCAAGATGTGATGAGCCTGCTTCATTCTGAACTCTGGGTGATGAAGCAGTTGCAGAGGGACATTCATAGGGAAATGCTTCAACAGTGAGAGGCCACCAATACCAACCTGGTCTCCTTAACAGGGGTGTTGAGGGTTATTAGCAGTACCCTGATCAGGGATCGTCAACAACACTCTATCCAAACAACATGCCCTTCTTAATCGGTGCCAGCCACTGGAAGGGAGGTCCTGTCAGAGGAAGAACCTGCCCCAGACACCGCTGCCTCTGTAGCAGCAGCCCCCCCACACAACCAGGGACATCCAGCTAAGAATCCAGGAGATCCAGATGACCAGAGACCGACCACTGCCAGCAATTGACTTCTTCATGAAGGAACTCCTTTGTGTGCCACATATTCACTCTGTTGACTGTTCTTCAACCACCTTCCATTTCCTATGGGAGGGGTATACTGCACTTTGGAGTTCCAATGCTGTGGCATCTACTACAATGATTTCATCCACTATAACTGAACCCTTCCCTTTTCTCTTCCATCATGCCCCTTATTGTATTCTATGCACAAATGAAAAATAAATACCACCTATCACAAAGTTTGTGTCTGCTTGCTTCTGTTTCAGTTGTTGCAATGTAGAGATGTAAGACCATGTGAAGCAAATGATGAAGACACAAGATACTAGTGCAAGGAGGGATGTGTTACAGGTACAGTTTCCTTCTAAGGATTACAACCAATGCACACAAACACATTGGTACAAGTGTCTGGTCACCCCAAACACTTTATTTCACTGCACAGCAGATAGGCTGTCCATATGTCTGGTCTGTGGTAGCCAAGAATGGTTGACTCACATTGTATCCAGGTAGATATATGGAGGCACAGTCCCCACACCATAGAAGGAAGGGCCTTGTCATACATTCTGCTGTAGAATAGTGAATGCTGTCAACTTGAGCCTCATTACATATCAGAACCAAGTAATCCAACATCACATAAATCAAGATACAGACAGAGGGCAGCACAACAGTCCCTAATCACAGGCCCATCAGATGACCATGCATCTGGTGGTATGACTCAAACATATGTCAGTGTTGTGGAACAGGCACTGAGGCCTTCAATGATGGCAAATATATACAGCTACATACAGGTCATACAAGAAGAATGTTTAGCATATGTGAACGGTGAATGCCTGGTTTGCACTTGATGACAACATATTTCATGCCCACATATTCACACACATGATGCAATCGGCCCAACACAGCACAAAAAACAAGAATATTGTGTACTTCAGACCTTCCTCCCAAACACTGTTCAAGCTGCCTTGGCACAGGTCTCGTATCCCCCAAATCAGTTACCTATATTACCTGAAACAATCCATGTTCACGTCCTATGCTGGAACAGCACCATATGCCTGCCAATGTCACAACTCTGTAATGCCCACATGAGGATGTCATGATGAAGCACCTGGACAAAGTCAAAACAAGGATATAGATTTGAAAACATACCTATTACAGAAATCACGTAGCAAGCATCTGAAATGACATTGCATTGCAATGAGACTGACACAAACAGAGCAGCTGCATCAAGGTGGGTGTATACCAAAGGCTAAATCTTCAATCATCCTTTGGCTGAATATTGAAGAGCATTAGCTCCATAATGTTTTGCCTAAACACTCCACTCTACACATTCTGACAACTACAGTTCTTTGTACTGTCGCAGTCATTCCATCACACAACATACTTACACTCTAGAAAAGTATTATTGATGAGGTCTTCCCGCAATTCAGTTCCTTCCTCTTCACCACTGTCATCCTCACTTGGCATTTCAGGAGGCTCAACTGGTGGCACTGCAGGCTCCACCTCCTCTGGGATGTATGGGATATCACTCCACAGGGCAATGTTGTGGAGCATGCAGCAGGCCACAATGATCTGACACACTCTACCGGGTGAGTAGAGGAGGGCTCCAGCAGGGTGCTCCAGACACCTAAATCTGGCCTTCAGGAGGACAAAAGCCCTAGGACGGACAACCAAACAAACATTTGCATTGAAGTGCAGTCCATTCCCCTTCCCTTCTCCCCTGTCCCATGACCCAGCCCACCCTCCCTGCACATACTGCTGGCTTAGCCGGGGGGGTGACACTCCGCCATTGCAAAGGAACCACTCCTGTGTGGGACAACATGCATATGCCTGACAGAATGAGCTAAGTATGCATTTTGTATGTGTCAGTTGCAAGTAATGTTAGCTATGTGTATGTTACCACAAAGATTACTTCACACATCTGCCTTGTTGTTTGTAAGGCATGTCATCACTCTCTCTGTCCTTCAGGTTGCCACACAAACCACATGTCAATTTGCTGTTGGCTACATGATGTACTGTAATATATGGAAGTGATGGGAATGTAGTGTCATGTAGGTTATGTCTGCTCAGCCTGAAGAGACCAAGGCCTGTCACATGTGTCTCCCAGTATGGGTCCTAGTCAAGGCTTGGCGGTGTCACTGTGGCTATGCAACTGTGGCACTGTGCCCACTCCCTGTACTCCAGCAGATCCTGTCCTGTGCTCAATATGAGTCTCTGTTGTAATATGCTGCCCAGAATGCCTCACTCTTTTGATTACACTGCAAATGGGTTTAGGGGTGTGTTATTGATCTGTGACAGATGTGTACTTAGCATTATTGTAAATGCGTGTCTCTGACTCATGATGTCCCTCACTCCCACAGCCCTGTAGTCACCTTCATACAGGTCATATTTGTCCATTGTATGCTCATTGCCTAACTGATATTTCCACACTGGTGTGTGTTGATTCCTGGAAGACCATGATATGTGACTCAGTAGGTTTGTCACATGGCAGAAGCAAGCCTTTGTTTGTTGGATGCCATCTCTGTGTGCTGGACACATATGTCCAAAAGCGTGTTCTGTGGTACAGATACATAACACAGAACCTCACCTGCTGAGATGGCATGAGTCTGTATTTGTTATTGCAAATGTGCACACATGGACAGACTAGACACTTTCTGTACCCACCATGCCAGTCCCTTTATTATTACCCATGTCTGATGTTTGAGTTTGTACTCGGTCAGTAGCCTATAGGGACTGTATGCAGAGAGTCATTCTCACAAAGTGTGAATGTGTTGGTCCAAACATGCCTAAGGAGTCCACCTTTCAGAAGCCACTGAGATGTGATGTATCGCATAGTGGTTCACATCTCTGTCAGATTGCTAGAGAACGTCCCACAAGTTGTCATTAAGCCTGTCTAATCATTGTAGGGTCTGAGCAGGATGGTGGGTTGGTCCACAGGTTGGGAAATGTATGTCTGTAGTCATGATCCTGTGCTTTTTGGCATGTACGTGTCACACTTGAGGAGTATTGATAAAATAGGAAAGTTCAAGCTTTATGTAACTGACATATATGTGACTCAAACATTTGTGATCATCATCTCTTGATTTGTCTTTTGCATCCATTCAGTTCGACACCCATCAAAAGAAAGGGATATGGAGAGCCATCATTGAGAAGGTGCAGACCCTTGGGGTCCACAGCCGGCGGATCCCCCATTGCAGAAAAAGGTGGGAGGAACTGAGTCACTTTGCCTGGAAGATCGCGGAGGCCCAGCTGGGGCTGTCCTCCCAATATGGGCTAGATGCCCACTGAACCATGACTCTACTAATAGCCCGCATTCTGACAGTGGCCTATCCCGTGCTTGATGGGCGTTTGCGGGCAGCACAGCAGCCACAAGGGGGTGAGTACAGGACATATTTCCTGTCGCATTGCCAAGTGATTTAGTAGGGTTCTGACTGCTCCCCCTGATAATTCAGGATGAGCCATGTGTCACAAGGTAGATGAGAGGTTGTTTGTGCTGTCATGGCCTGTGTTTTAAACTGATGTGCCTTGTCTATTGTTCCAGGGACCTAGGACCAAACTGGGTGGAATCCTCAAACCACTTGCTTTGAAAGGAGCACATATGGCTGTGTACAGTTGTCAATCATGTACTGTTTGTTGTTGTAATGTGTGTATTTTCTATGCAAAAGACCACTACTCTTCAGTGTTCTAGGCCAAAGGGAAGTAGGTGATGGATGACTGTCCTCAGACATGTGTCTGTGTAAATATGTATTTTGGCATCTGACACCCAGAAGCTTGTTTTCTTCAGTATATATGATGGATGCTGGTGCCTCACTGCAATTTGTAATGTGAAGGTGTCCAACATACATGTGACAGGGCTTACATTGTTCTTTGGATGCAGCTACAGATCACTATTTTCCCTTGGTAAGAGGGGCATGTTCTTTGACATTAATTATGCACCATCACTGCTGCCAACATTACTTATGCCTACATGTCAGCATGTGTCAGTTTCCCTTTAGAAAACATTTGTAAGCCGCAGTTTCATGCACAGTCCACCTATGTAGATGGAATGATGCCTGTATTCCCTCACATTCATGTGCCTGGCAAACTGTTTGTGGAATAGTACATTTGCAATGGGGGTACAATTCATGTTGTGCCAATACAGGAGTATGTCACCAATTTGCATTGTCTGACACATTCCCTCATGCTTCATAGTATATCATTTGGCATGGCCAACTGCATGAGCAATGAGGGTTATGACAGGTAGGCCGAGTTTAGAGCCACAATATGAATATCTATGGCCTTGATGAAGGCATCAGATGGAAAAATGCACTGTACGTGTGTGATGGTTAAGGTATGTGCCCTGACTGTTGGCATGCATCATGGAGGGACTTGCAGTTATGTTTTAGACACGTGTTTGGGTACAGGCATTCTTCCACAGACAGACATCTGGGTTTGCATGGTCAAGATGGGGACATTGCTGAAGCTTCCCATTGGGCAGTAGGTTGAGGGCCTTCTATAAGTCCTTCAAACTTCTGTATCTCTCAAACATGCAAAGGACTAAAGGCTTCTACTGTAGCACTCATTGTTAGGTGTAGCAGGAATTATAGTAGATTACACTAGGGGTTGCTGATTCATTGTGTTGTGTATTTTGGGGACATCTCTCCCTGAAATATTGGACATGATGTCTACAATGTTCGTTTCCATGCCATGTGTGTGGCCTATCTGAGTAGCATTAATACCACCTTCTTGACTCTATTGGGAAAAATATCCCTTGCTGAAGTGTAGACTTTTGATATGTTTCCAGTGTGACATGGGTATTTCCATGTCACCTACTCCAGGGTATTGTACTTTTGTCATCAAGATGGATGCATTTTATGGCATAATTTCTCACTGTTGGGTCATTATGTATGTGACAAATAGATGTGTGCATGACCTACTGTGGGATCTGTGGAAATGGACTTTGCATTGGCCTACTATTGTATGCCAACAGGTGAAGAAGGTCTGCTCCAAGGGAGAAAGCTTTGAGGGTGATGATGTTTTCTAGTTGTTCAATGGTTATTGTGATTGCATAAATTCAGACATGTAATTGTAGTTGTTTCAAATACAGAATTTCCTGTGAGCAAATGATAATTTGGATGACATGCACACTTATGGTATGGCACATGTATGGGCCACTTAGGTGAAGTTTATTGCTGGGGCCTACTTGACGTCATGATAATGTTTGCTAATCAGAGCTGTTGTTCAAGTTTGATCATTAACATGTGAAGACACTATTCCTCTTTGTCTTGGCAGCATCAGCACAGGCAAGTGGAAGAGGTGGGACAGAGCTGAGTGGGGAAGCATCTGGACACTGGACCTTGTGTTAAGACACCACTGACACAGAGGGATCCAGTGTCCAGGGGGGTGATGGTATCCACCACTCCATCCCCTACCACCTCCACCTCCTGTTCCCCAAGACACACAAATGTACTCTATCACCCACCCAACAGACACCCACTACACACAAGCATACATCTCAGAAGCATGCATACATGTCATCCATACCAACAAAGCCCACAACCACTCTCCCAAGCTCCAAATCCTGACCCCCTTCTGATGACTTTCCTGTGTCCCTAAGAAATATTTTTGTGTGACCTGGACCTTTCTGCTGTTTGCCTCCACACCCTGTTCCAAACCTAAAAGGTCCCCACCCAGCTCCTAGCCTGTCCCTTTCACCTTCAAGGCCTCCCCTACCCCCTCTGCAATCACCCATATCTCTCTGTCTCAAGAAGAAGCCTACCCTTCCCAAAAAGAAAACTACACCTCCCAAGCTGAAACTCCCCCCCTCCAAATTCTGACCTACCATCCCTTACCCCCGGATAATCTGGAAGGTGCCTGCCTTTGCCCTTGATGCCCTTTTCTGTGGAGGTTTCCTGGCAGATAAGGAGTCAAGTCTGAGCACGAAGATTTGTGAATGGACTGGCCAATGGCCTTGGATATTTTACATCTTCTTCTAAAATAAACCCAAACAGTTGTTTCGTTGGGTACACATTTGTCCTGCAATTCCTTTTCTACCTTTATGTTGTTCTTGAGTGACTTGTGTTTTGTATGTGTTTCGGCCTGCTTGCTGATCCATGTGCTGTTGTTTGCAGTATGTGACTTTGTGGGCAGTGCTGGTGTCCCCCAAGACATATGTTGAGTGTATGGATATTTGAGTGTAAAGGCAATGTGGTATCATGGCATTGTGTACTCTTTGTTCAGGCAAGTATTTCAGCTTGTGTTGTCCAATGTGAGCATGTATGGTGTAAGACTTATCCCCCTGATATGGTTTATCTATTCATCTGATGTGTGTCAGCTTGCGTATTGTCTGTGCACACATGAAGTGTGTTCAGTTGTGGTACCTCTGTTTGCAATTGACTGTGCATGTGTCCATTTAGGTGTGTGTCCCTTGCAGTTAGTTTCTGTTGAAGTATGTCCCATGCAATTGGAGTTGTATATGTATGGTTGACTTGGACTTCCACATTGTGCAGGTGGGCATGACATTTGGGTCTGGGAATTTTGTCCCTGAGACACAAGTGGGGTAATTTCCTGTGCAAAGTGATTTTGTCCCAGTGCAGCCTCCTTCCCTGAGTGTTCCTGATGCGCCCATCCTTATTGTTCAGGTATTGTTAGCATAGTGCTTTTGCTCTATTTGTCTCTCTGTGTATTATGCATGCCATTGTCCTTCCATTGTGCTGTGATGTGTCTGTCCATTGCAGGGATGTTTAATGGTAGTGTTGTTTTGTGTTCCATGCCACATTGATACGTATGTGTGTTGTATGTGATAACAGCCTCTGGCCAGAGTGGAATGTGAGTGTGTGGGTTGTATTTGTAAATGTGATGTCTGTGTGTTGTTGATGTGTGAAACAATGTTGTGTATCCTTCACTGTCCTTGTACCCGAGATGTGTGGCCATGTGTTTTTGTGTAGTTTTGCAGTTTAGTGTGAGTGGGCTGCCCAAAGGGGGCATATCATGACTGTGAATGCGTTTGTCTTAATCTATGTTTCAGACTGTGTACAGGATATAACATGTACTTGATGCCTGTGGAGTTCCCCATATGATGTGGACGACGTTGCTGCAATCTGTTTTTGATAATACAATTAGGTGTGAGTTATTACAGTCGGCAGTGCCCACAGCGGACTTCATTTGAGGGTCCTGTGATGATTAGCAGCAGTGGCAGGACATATGTGATGGGCTTCATGATGGCATCTGACAAGCAAGATTGCCTGTAGGTGAGTGTCTCCCTTCATTATCCCCGTTTCTGCCTGTTGGGGCATGATGGTTGACCCACCATGGTCACATTTGTAGTGTGCAACCTCAGAAACACAGGCGCCGCCGGACTGTTTGTGCAGCCTCATGACCGTGGCGGTCTGGGCTACCTGCCGGTGCCTGCAGGCCCGCAGTGGTGTTTGCTCCGTAGGCCCAGATGCCTTGTAATATGGTGGTTGAACGCCATCTCAACGGTGGTTGGACCGTCATTGCCACCATGGTGGTCCATGGACGTGCAATAATGCCCTAACCCTGAATGTAGAAATTGGCACCACAACTTTGTTCAGCAGCTCCCCTACAACAATGTTCCTTCGTCAGCCACCTCCTGCCACCCTGCTCTGCTGAATTTGATCTTGTCAGAACATTTTTCTTGAAAATTCTCCTAAGCTCAAAGGTATATACTGACTCGGCTCAATCCACTTCTTATATCCGACCCGTGCTCCATCGTGGTCGGCCATATTTTTTGCCTGTTACCCAGTCTCCCACAACTAGATGTCAGCGATTGGTGCTTTGATCTTTACTGCACGTTTTTACTAAAACTTTAAAAATTCCTAACTCTATTTCTACTAATTGGATCTTTGTCATTTTTGTGGCAAATAACTAAATAAAATGTACTTCATTTTTCTAAATTAATGTGTGATTTTCCTTGTGTTGTGTTTTCACTTTATTACTGTATGTGTACTCCATAAATACTTTACACATTACCTTTAAGTAAGGCCTGACTGCATTCTCTGTCAAGCTACACAGGGTTACATACGGTTTAATTTAGTGATTTTGTGGTTCACCCTGTCAGGCATTGTAGCTGTCGCTTGAACAGGGGTGACCCTGTATTTAGCCAACAACCCAATTTCACTCAATGCTTCAGAAACCCAAATAGTTAGCTAATGTGTACCATTTGTATAATAAAGCAATCATTATCAAAATCAGGGTGATTGGTCACTGAGCCATACACTTCAAGGCAATATAATGTGTACAATGAAAAAGCCAGCACATCATAAGAGGATTATACAAACTCCAGCAGATGCCTCATGCAAATTGCAACAATCTAAATTGTGATGGACAGAATGCTTGAATTTATCTCAGTCATTGGCAATCACTTGAGCCAAATTCCAGCCCTTCATTTTTCGCCACCATTCCACTCTTGACAGAGGCCCACCTTACGCAATACAGTACTCCAGTATAGTCATGAAGGAGGACCCTCTCGGAAAATAAATTTCCCAAACAACCCATTAGTTCATAGGTCAGTTAAAAAAATTCTATACCTGTCTCAAAATTACTGGTAACATATTGTGACCAGGTTTTTGCTATCAGTATTTAGTACATAAGGCTGTTTCTCCTTTCTAAAGAGTGTGTTTAATGGTCGAGCATGCAAGTGCACGTCCTAGCGCATGCATTTCATATGGGAGACACTTTTGTGTTTAAGAGAGGGCTTGGAGCCCACATGTCACTCACCATTTGTTGGTTTGCATGGCACTCTTCTTTACAGCCTCTTAATTGATCAAGGCACCTCTTGCATCATTTCCATTCCTCTGTGTGAAGCAGGGATCAAGCACTTATTCATTTCAACTTAGTTAGTGCCCGTCTGCTGTTCCTGACATGATTGAGGTGCTATTTTGTTCTAACTTCCAGTGCCCCGCAAACAGAAGGCTTGTGACTGGCAAAAATGTGCCCAGCAAGACAAACAAAATTGCAAAGTTTTATTTTCTAAAGCTATATTTATTTTATTTTGTTAAGTTGTCTTTTCTCAGTTTCCAAACATTTTCTTTTGTTTTTGCTCGTGGGCGCTATTGGCAAAAGATGACGATTAAATTGTCATAAGTAATGTTAAGGCCACACAGCGTGATATAGGGTAATGTAGATTGTACAAATAACTGAGGCAAACAATTCTTGAATTAATTCTGCATAGGTTACATTGTGCAGCTGCACTTAAAAACTACCCTTTGTCTTGTCATTTATTGACAAATTAATTTTATTAACACAAATTAGAAAGTATGTGAAAAGCTACAGTTTGTTACTGGAGACAAGAAAATAAGGTTTGAGGTAAAAATGTATATGTGCACCCTGGATGGAACACTGGGGCTGGGCAGCCAATCAGCATGCTCCCTCTGGGGCTAAGACTACAAATATAGATCCCGTCATCAAGCATTCAGTGACACCTAGCTCCTTGTCTCTCTCACAACTGCCCACTTACCCTCTAGGTTTACATATATCATTTTAGATTACAATAGATGGTCCACATAAACATTTTTACTGAAAGCAGCAGCCTTGTTTCTGAGCAAAGAAACTCCTGTTTCTATCCTGACATTACTGCTGAACAATAAGCCACTGTGTTAAAGTAAACCTGCGCTACCCATTACTGTACCAAAGAGACAAAGGAAGTCCTATCAAACACAAACATAATGAAAAGTGTTTGCTGACTTTTCACTGCTCATCACTACTTAGTGAGCACAAGGGAAGGCAAGTCCTCTGCACTACTGAAGTGTTGAAAAGTAAATAAACCTTGGGTGTGGAGAAAAGTAATGAATATTCAGTTATGCTTGTGCCAGATAAGTGGTTATGTGTTTATGTTCAACTGAGGGGTTCCAAGTCAAATTAAACAGACTACAAAACATAACTTATTTTTATTAATAATGTCACTTGAAACCTCTAAGAAAGTATCTATTTGTGTGTGGTTGCCCCCATTCTATTGATGACCAGTGTTGCTGGTTTTTTAACTCTGGATACTGGGGCAATCCTTTCCAGTCCCTAGTTTATGTTCTGTGATTCCTAAAACATGGTATGATTGATTAATCCTCAGCTGATACATATAACTTGACAGCAAGGAGATAATACATGGTGCAGGAAAATGTAATAAATGATATGGAATGTTAAATGTCACCTATAGACTAGAGCATTTATTATGCCATTCACAAAAGTAGCACATAGCGTAAGGTCTACCTGTTTAGCCTGACTCCTGTGAGCATTCAAACATGCAGCCAAACCTTCCTTTGACAGGAAGGAACTATTCTTTTAAATATTACATGTCACCCTTAAGTGGGCATTGTAGCCCACAAGTTAGGTGCCTAGTATGTAAAGGTGTTTCTTGGAAGAAGTTATTGTTGGCATGTATCAACGGTGACTATTCCCCCAAAACTATCTTCACTGTACTGAGCTGTGGCTGTCCAATGAGAAATACTGGAAACATGAAAGTAATAATAAGCCTATTATTTCAAATTTGGGGCACGCTACTAGAATGAATCAAACACTATTTGTAATGTTTACTAAAAATCCAATTCAACAATGAAGTCAGATTTTGTCAAATATATTTTGGAAAAGTGAAGAAGAAGAAGAAGCTTTATTCGGTATGAAAAAATTCATCCATTACAACACATAATCACCAAAACATTATAAAAATACCAATAAAAACCATATATAATAAAAGCACCCATCATAAAAACATGTACATATAAATATATATATATAGACATATATATATAAAAATAAAAAACAGACAAAGTTAAAAACCTCATTCATAAAAACTGAAAACAAATAAATAAAATCATTCTAAAAATTCTACATTTTTGCGCCAAGTAGTAGCTCCCTTCAGGAATGATCCCAGGCCCTTCCATACCAGTACATCTGAGGCCATTTGCAGCCACATGAAAGCAGGACGGTATTGCACAAAACCCTTGGGCCTAAGGAGCGGTAGTAGAAATCGGGTTCTAAATGGTGCATAAAAGACACAAAACAATGTAAAATGGATCAAGGTCTGATGGGACACCCCATCACAGGGGCAGGGTCTAATACCTTTCTCCCCATACTGACCTAGGGGGAAGCACAAATTACTTCTAATGATCCCCAAGCGAAATCGAGTTATGAGAGACCTTTCCCTCACATCCTTGATTTCTGAGAGATAACGCTCAGGACCCACCCACATCTTTAGCATAGTAAATTCCCTGATCGATTTTTTCCTTAGAGCCTCCCCCTCCCTCTTGTTCTCCTGGATTCTCTGAAAGTTATCCTTAACCCATTTCTTATTATAGCTAGTCAGGTTCTCGGGATGATCAAACAATTCAGGCCGCCCCAGGTCATGTGCCATCTTCCTTATGTGTGACAGCCAGGGAATATGCTTTACATTGTCGCAGGCCAAACAATCCCTTAGGATAACCCTGTTAAGAAAGGCATGTTCGTTACTCCAAACTGAAATCCATAACAAAAGGGGAGCCAGCTGGGTAGTATCCTGTACATATTCAAGGTCCAGTTCCAGGTGAAGGCAAAATCCAGGAATATTTTGTCCAACACCCAGAAGCCTTCTACAGAAACGATTTTCTTCCACCATAAGGGCTCGGGTATCCCTAAAACCCCAAAGTGCTGAACCATACAGAAGGACAGGTAGGCATTTCCGCCTAAAGATTTCAAGCAGGGGTTTGATAGGTTTGCTACCTACCCTAGCCTCAAAGTCAAAGGTTGCACCAACTGTTGCATGAAAAAGCACAATCCTTCTAGCAATACAGGGTTTCCAAGATCCTTTCTCATCAAAAATGACCCCTAAGTATGGGAACTCATGGACTCTGCTAATAACTTGATCCTCCACCCTTAGCTCCCCAACCCTACTCATAGGTTTACCACAAACCATAAAGTGCGACTTCTTAAAATTGACCTCCAGTCCCAAAGCTGACATAAAGACAACATAAGCTCTAACTAATTCTCGGAGACCATTCATCGTGCGGGCCATAAGAACCGCGTCATCCGCATACGTCAGCACAGGGATATCAATACCCTTCACCTTCGGGACATCCCTGCAGTGTTCCATCAGAAAATCTGACAGTCCATTTTTGTATAGAAGGAACAAGGTAGGGGCCAAGACACCCCTGGCGCACACCCCTTGAAAGCTTGAAAGCCTCCGAGCATTCCCCATTTGGGCCCACCCTCACGTTTGCAACTGTCCCTGAATGGAGATATCGGAGAAGCTCTACAATATTAGGGTCCAACCCTGACTGAATTAGCCTCTCCCATAATAAAGACCGGTTAACTTTATCAAAAGCACAGCTAAGGTCCATAAAAGCAAGATAAAGGGTACCTTTCCTGGCCTGCGTGTATTTGTTGATTATCATCAGTAAATTAAGACACTGTTCTTGCGTGCCAAGGCCTTCCCTGAAGCCATACTGTTCCCGACTTAAAATATCATTTCCTATCATCCAGGCCTCCAGACGACCTAGGATAATCCGTCCCAGAATCTTCACAGAGGAATCCAGCAGTGAAATAGGGCGATAAGACTTAGGATCATTTCGATCACCCTTTTTTTTTTTTTTTTTTTTTTTTATTGTTAATTGCATCATATTACATAGTATAGTGAACAGTCTGTTAACCTAAGCCATTTCTGTTTCCAATCAGGTTTTCTCATAGGGAAGATAACAAGTACAGTTTACATTCTATGAGTCATTATCAATACACATGTCTGTTTTTTCTAGGCATCATACATGTACAATTGTTATTTTATATCTCTCTTGTCTATTGCTATGCCATTTGCCATAGTTGTGGCTTTTTTCTTATAATAATGCATATACAATCAGAGATATGATAAACGATTCAATGAAACCAACTTATAAAAGAAGAGGGAGAGAACAAAAAAAAAAAACAAGGATCCATTTGCTCCATGATGTCCTCGTTATACAATTCTACTGTAATAACAGTCGTGGTCAATACTAACCAGGTGTCCCATTTGCCATCTCCTTGAGTCTCCCTGAAATATGCTGCTAGTCCATTTAAAGAGTGTGAGTCATAATATTTTGTGATAAGGGTGGGATACGGTCAAGGGTACTGGGGGACCATTAGGAGTGTATTGAGGGATATAAAGAAAAGTAGTGATTAGTGTGGGTTATGAGAACGGGGGGAGGAAAGGGGGGTGGCGGGTGAGGGGGAGAGGTGTCTGGGTAGGAATCTACGTGTATAGAAAATGTAGAGTAGGGAGGGAGGGTATGGAAGGGGTAAGGGGAGAGACAGCGTATATATGGATTGTATTAGTGTCCATGGTGTCTAATAGGCAGAAGAAGAATAAGGAAGTGGAAACGATAGTAACAATAAAAATCACTGTAATAATAATGATGTTAACATTAGTAGTGATATTAGTAGTGATAGTGATAGCGATAGTGACCAAGGGGAGGGGGCCGTGTGAATTCAAAAGGCAAATCATTATAGTGGCTGCTTCCATATGAAGAGAAAAATAGAGCCAGACTATAAAGTGTTATAAGATGTTTTGGGGCAGGGGGGTATGGTGGGGGGGGGGAATGGATCGGGGAATGACACGGTGATATGAACATCAATAGTATGTATAAGGATTGGGATATGAATAACGGAATAGGTTATGCCAAAAAGGTCAATGAATAGTGGATGGTGAGCAGCGGTTTTTATCATAGAGTAGCTTTCTACCTTTCTACCGGGGGGGTAGAGGGGGTCATCTGAGTCCAGGAGGGGAGGGATGGTGTGTTAGGTGTGGGTGGATGTACCTGCATGGGTATGATAGCAAGAATGGTATATTTCCCACTACGTGGTATTTTGTGGAGTTCTCTAAGGGTAATCTGGTCCTAGTGTCCGGAGATGAAGGGTGACCAGGTCTGGAGAAACACCTCCGTTCTGTCCTGTAAACTGTAGATAAGTCGTTCGTGTGTGGCTGCTTGGTACATTGCTGTCAACCATTCATCATGGGAGGGGACGGTCGGTGCACGCCAGTGTCTAAGGATGCATAATTTGGCCGTTGCTAGCGTGGTGTGTAGGAGTCTACTTTGAGTTCGTGTGATCTTATGGAGTTCTCCCATGTTGTGTAGCAATAGAAGAGATGGGGTGAGGAGTGGTGGGAGGGGTAGGGATTCTCGGAGGGTGTTTCCCACTGTTCTCCAGGTTGTACGGCTGCGCAATCGTGTAGGATATGGAGTAAGTCGCAGTGTGTGTGTGGGCACCTCCAGCAGTTTGCATGGGGGAGAAGTCTTGCCATATGTAATTTTTGTGGGGTCCAATACCAATCATGTAGTGTCTTAAAGAGGCAGAATTTCAGACGAGCCTTGCGTGTTCCGCGGTCCCTGGCATCGATCAGGTCAGTCCAGTCCTCCAGGTCATATTCAGTTTGTAGGTGCGTCTGCCATTTGTTTTTGAGGGAAGTCAGGAGTGGGAGTGAGAAGAGGTGGCGATTCAGCAATGCCTGGAGTCCCGATATCGCACCCTTCATCTTCCCCCATGTCTCTAGATAGTGTAGTATAGGAGAGCGCTGGAGCTGTCGGGGAAGGGCACCTAGTCTCTGTTTAAGATAATGTCTGAGTTGGAGGTAACGCCATGAGTGGTATTCCGGGAGGTTGAATTCCACAGGTTTCCCCTGATATAAGCTGGTCCACTCGTCTGATGCCTCGTTGACCCCAATCCTTCCAGGTAATAGTTTTCCCTCCGATTTGGAACCCTTTGTTGCCCCATACCGGAGCCCTGTCATGTAAGTGGGGGGTCTATCTTAAGGAGCCGATGTACCCGTTGCCAGGTTTTCTTCATGGCTCCTATCATAGGATTGGTGGGTCGGGGGCATTTTTGGCTCGTATCGTATAATAGCTGGAGGCCGTAGGGGGCCCCTGTAAGGGCTCGTTCTACGTCCACCCATAGCGGCGGGGTTATTACAGTCGGGAGTAGGAGGGCCATTTGTGAAAGATGTAACGCGTACGAATAGTGTTCGATCGAGGGAAGGCTTAGTCCACTGCATTCCCGACGGGCTATCAAGGTGGTTTTGGGTAGTTGTGGGCGCATGGATCTCCAAGCAAAGGAGCGGATACAGCGGTCTATCTCTCTTAATACAGGTAAGGGGATCTGTAAGGGGAGCATGCCTAGGACATATAGGAACCTCGGCAAGGTTGCCATCCGCACCGCCTGTACTCTGCCCCACATGGAGAGGTTCAGTTGGCCCCATTTCTCAAAGTCCCGTTTCATGGTATTGATCAGTGGGTCTATATTGTCTGACACCACATTGACCAACCCTGTATTTACGTCAATTCCTAGGTATCTTAGTCGGGAGTGTTCCCATTTAATCGGTAAGCCTTGTATGGAGGCACTCACTGTGACTGGGGAAAGTGGTAGAGCTTCGCACTTGTCCCAATTGATTCGATATCCTGATATGCATTCAAATTCCGTTAGAATCTCCCTCAGGGCAGTGATGGAAGTGAGCAGGTCAGTGAGGGTAAGTAAGATATCGTCTGCGTATAAATATATGTCAGATTTTCTGCCTGGTAGTGGGATTCCTGATATGAGGTTGGAACTACGGATGGCTGCCGACAGAGGCTCCAACGCAAGTAGAAATAGGAGGGGTGATAGTGGGCATCCTTGACGTGTCCCTCTCCGGATCTCAAAAGTGTCCGACAGGAACCCCCCACAGTTTACCTGTGCTGTCGGGGAGCCATATAGGAGGCGCACCTTGTTAATTAAGCCTTCTCCTAACCCGAATAGTTTCAAGATTTCGAAGAGGTACCACCATTCTATTCGGTCGAATGCTTTCTCGGCATCCAACGAGAGGGCTAGAGCTTCTTCTTGTGTATCGCGGGCGGCCCAAATGGCATGGAAAAGTGTGCGGAGGTGATTCCTGGAGGAGCGGCCTGGTACAAAGCCTACTTGGGAGTGATGGATTAACGAGGGGATAACTTTTTCAAGGCGAGTGCCAGTATTCCCGCTAATATTTTAATATCTCCATTCAATAAGGAGATAGGGCGATAGCTTCCGCTAAGAAGTGGGTCTTTTCCGGGTTTCGGCAAGACTGTGATAGTAGCTTTATTAGACATAGGTTGTATGGAGCCTTCCCTTTCGGCCCCTTGAAATGCCTCGTATAAGACATCTACAGTGTCGGTTCCCGTCCATTTATAGAATTCAGATGTAAACCCATCCTCCCCCGGTGCTTTGTGATATGATAGATTAGCTATTGCTTGTTGTATCTCTTCCTTACTAATATCCCCTTCTAGAAGAGCCCTGCCTTCATCTGTAAGATGGGGGATGCAGGAATGCGTCTAAGCGGGCAGTGTCTTCCGATGTTTCTGAGGAATATAAAGTTTGGTAGTACCGGCCAAATTCTTCTGCAATCGCCTGGGTGTGTGTAATGAGTAAGTTATCCTGGGTGCGTAGTGCCGGTATAGCAAGTGCTGTTTCCCGTTGGCGTAGTTGGGCAGCCAGTAAGCGGCCCGCTTTCTCTCCGTGCTCATAGTGGCGTCCCTTCAGCCGTTGTAGGGCATATTCTGCCTGTGAGGTATAGAGGGAGTTAAGCTCCATTTTAGCCTGTTCTAGGGAGCGGCGATTGGAGGGGGTGGGTTGTTGTGTGTATTTCCTCATGGCCTGTGTTATTGTGTCTTCTAGCGTGTGTTGTCGGGCCCGTCTATGGGCATTGGAGATAGCTGCATCTCTCATTAATTGCCCTCTGATAGTTGCTTTCGCCGCAGCCCAGAGAAGTTGTGGTGAGGTCTCTGAGCCTTTATTGTCCTTCAAGTATGTGGCCATATGGGTCTTAAGTTGTTCCTTCCCAGTCGGGGATCGGTATCTAGTGTTAGGGAGGCGCCAGGGTTTACGGCCGGGTGTAATCATTCCGAGTTCCAGGGTTATTACTACCGGAGAATGGTCTGATAGTGCAGCTACCAGTATTTCTATTGACTTAACCGCTTGTAGTATTCTATGATTAAGTAAGAAATAGTCTAGCCGTGACTGGGTCCCGTGGACCGAAGAGACAAAAGTATATTCCCTATTGGAAGGGTGGGAGAGACGCCAACAATCTATTAGGCCATGATCTGAGAGGATGTCTTTGAAAACGGCTCTATCTGCATTGTTACCCGCGTCAAGACCAATTGATCGGTCTAGAATGGCATCTTGGACTATGTTCCAGTCCCCCCCAAGAATATATTGTGAGGCACCTATCTGTGTCAGAAGACGGTTGAGGGAGAGGAAAAAGGTGCGCTTCGAGCCGGTGGGGGCGTATATGGAGCCTATGCATATTGCGGAGGATCCCACCACTAGCTTAGCCAGTACGTAGCGTCCCTCTGGGTCATGCCATGTTTTAATTAGTCGGAATTGCAGGGAGCGACGCAGGAGTATGCCACTCCACATTTTCTTCCCGTTCCTTGTGTACCTGCCAACATGGGTGGTTTTCCGCTGTAAATTACTTTTCTCACCCAATCTCTACGTAATTTCTCTGATTCCGTCGAGTCGAGGTATGTTTCCTGTAGTAGAGCAATGTCGGTATGTTTGGAGCAGAGATAGGACAGTATCTTCTGTCGTTTAATATAATGGGTCATGCCGTGTACATTCCAGGACAGTGCCGTGAGTGGGGTTGTCGATCCCGAGGGCGCCGGGTGTGTCATGGTTTATGGTGTATTGAATATGTTATGGTCCGTGTGGTGGGACCAGGAAGTAAGTACGGACTGGGCTGAGAGGCAAGGAATATGGATTTCTTGTTCAGTTAGGCCTTGGGAGGTTGGGAGAGTTCCCCTTGGTCACAATATGAAAAATATAGAAGAGGAGGGAAAAGAAAAGAAAGGTAGGGAGGGGGATGGAGAGGAATAGCGTGGAATGTGCAGAGAGAGACGGACAACGATTAAGAATAATTGATAAAAGTGATAAAGAATAAATAGGAAAAGGAAAAAGGAATAGCAAATGGAAATTGGTCAGAGGCTGAAAACACTCACTACTGTCTAAAACCTTCTAATCTGCGGGTCTAACCTGTAAGGCCCACGCGCCGGTAGGGTATTATATCAATGGGGCCTGATAAGGGAATAGATGCTTCGTTCCTGGTATCATGGGACCTCCCAGGTGGAAAGGGGGGGGGGCCTCAGTCATGTGGGTGCATAAATGGGTGCATGAAGTGCCGGGATGGGCTGGGCACGGGCCCGGAGTAGATGCTATGGTCCAAGAACGAGGAGGGAGGGGGGGGAGAGGGACAGGCCCGGGGCCATGTGCCACAGGACCTCCCGCTACACGTTCTGTGCTTATCATCTGTTAAGACATCTTAGAATATGAGAATTCTTAGTATCTTATGATGGCCTGCGGTGTTGCATTTTGAGTGTTCGTCCGGGAGCATGCCCCTTGTGGTAGTCTTGGAGGCGCCATGACCCCGAGTTGTGTTAGTCTGATTACTCTCTTCAGTGCGATTGTTATATGCCTGAGAGTTAACTGTGCTGTTCTACAAGTATGCCTATGTGTTACATTGTGGCAATCAGTATTTGATAAATGTGTTTTTAGTAGGTCCCCACTCCCCTATTGGGTGAGCAGCAGATGTGGTGAATGGGTATGTCACTTATCTGTCCCAAGGTGAAGAGTAGATGTTCTAGAAGCGGGTCCGGATCTCCAGGGCAGCTGTCCTACTGTGGGTTTAGTGTTCAGCATGCTGATCTTCTGATGTTGGTTTCAGGGGGGAGCGGGATTTGTCTCTGCCCGTGTCTTGAGTGTGATCAATCACTGCTTGCAGGATGTGCACCCGGGATTCCTGTGTCTTTGGTGACCAATCATATCCTCGGCCTCTTTTTTGCGAAGGGGGACGGTGAGTCTGGGGCCATGGAGTTGACAGACTAATAGCAGTTTCTGTATGCGCCGCTGGGGAGTCCAGACGGCCGGGGCGGTGTCCATAGATTGCGGGTCACACTATGTAGATAAGCGCTGAGGTCCTCGGGGTCAGTGAAGTCTCTGGATGTGCCGTGGTGTGTGATCCACATACGTGCTGGTTCAAAAAGACCATACTTGATGTCTAGAGATCTTAGTTGCGGGCGTAGGGCAAGAAATGCTCTTCTTCTGTCATTCGTTAACCTCGAGAAGTCTGCTGCCACTCTGATTTCGTGTCCATCCAGTGATATTGGTTGTCGTGCTTTAGCTGTTGAGATGACCTGGCGGGCTTGTTCATGGCGCAGGAAGCATGCGATGATAGGGCGCGGTTTATTTGCAGACGCTTTGTGTGAAGGACCAATTCTGTGCACCCTCTGAAATTCTGGAGGTGGTGAAAACTCTATGCCGAAGTGGTTGGTCAGCAGTGAGCTAAGAAAGGTTTTGATATCAGATCCTTCTTTTTGTTCCGGTATACCGAAAAAGCGTACATTGTCTCTACGACTTGGGTCCTCCAGTTCAGTAAGTTTAGCTCCGAGCGACTTTAGTTCTTCTTCCTGATCAGGGGTTGTCGCTATATGGTCTTCTACTGCCGACAGGCGCTGATCTAGGTTATTTGCTGTTTCTCTGAAGCCTGCTATATCAGCGCGGATTGAGGAGGATGCTAAAGTTAAGTCTGTTATTTTTAAGTCCATTGCCTCCAAGCGTCGTCCAACTGAGGCAATCTCTTGCAGTATACGGTCTGTGGCGTCTAGTGCGGGTTGATCTACCGGGGAGATGTATGCCCCTGTGATGCCATTTGTGCCGTCATAGCTTTGGGTTGAGCAATGGCTTTTCCGAGAATAGCAGTTGACGAGAATGTTTACTTGCGGTCTTGTCGTTGGGCATTGTTCTCAAGGGGTGGAAATCAATTAGGAGATATTATTTTAAGAGCTAGCACTTGTAGGTCCACGGAAAGTTTCCTCGACTTCCAAGGATGGGTCAGACCTTGGAATATAGGATCTGCTGTGGTCTGCTAAGCTTTAGAGCGTGATCTATAGAGGATTAGAATATGCTCAGTTTCTGATAGAGGTCCATTGATATAAAGCTGAAGAGAGATCAATGAATTTTGAGTATGATGCAGCGTACAATAGGGGGGGTATCTTGTCTATCTTTTATTTTAGATCAGTCTCTTATTGTTTAGTTGGAGGGTCAGGTTGCGTAGTGCGACACGTGTTGTTCTACTCTTTTTTCTTCTTCCTATTCCGGTTTTCCTCCCCCTTCTTTAGTTCTTTATCGTTCCTTATGTGAGAAATCTTTGTCCCTCTGTTGCTCTTTGAGATCCTTTCTCTGTCTCCCTTTTGTCTCCCTTCCCCCTTTTCCTCTGCCTCCCCTCTGGGTGTCGTGGAGATTCTTATTCTTTGCGCGCTAGGTCATAAACGAGGGGGGGGGAGTATGTCCTTTATTTGCTGCTGGTGGTGTCGCTAGATAATGTTGTTTGAGGAGTCTCACCGTCTCAGCGTGTGGTCTCCTTCAGGCACTATTTAGTCCTCGTGTGATATTGCTTCTTTTCCTTTCCGCCGTGGTCGTCGTGGTCGTCCTCGGGCTAGGTTCCTCAGTGATCCATCCTCCTCGGGGTCCCCTCTCCCTCCATCCGCATGAGGGGGCAGTGCGGCGCTCCAGCGCCCGGGGAGCCGAGGCGGACGAGGGCCGATCCGGGCGCCTCCCTCGCGACGCGTCCCGGGCCCATGTGGCACCGCACCTTAGTCCGCGGCTCCGCGGAAGCTCGGAGGCCGCATTTGCTCTTGTGTCTCCTGGCGTGTCTGCCGTCGCTCTGGTCCCACAACTTTGCCCCTCTGGAGGCCCCCTCCCTCCGCCAGCCGGGAGGCCACACTAGGGGTCAGGATCGCAGGGGGAAGACCCTCTGTTTGCCAGCTTGACCTGCCCGGCGCGCAGAGATCTTTTCTCAGGCGGCCATTTTCTTCGACGGCCAGACCACCTCGATCACCCTTTTTAAACACTGGGACTATACATGCCAATCTCCAAGAGGCAGGAATGCCCACAGTAACGGCTGCATTGAGAACATTTAGGAGAATGGGTGCCCATAACTGAGGGTTAGCTTTATACAGATCCATCAGGATTGAGTTTGGGCCCGGAGCTTTATTATGCGCACAACTCTGTATCGCATCAATAACCTCCTGTAGTGAGAATCTGATTGCTAGGTTAGGAGCCTCATCATACACACTCTCCCGCATATTTCTTAGGGGGGTACCCTCAAATATACTACAGAAATGAGTTACCCAGGCCTCCGGGGCTATATTACATCCAAGGTCCTCAGAGGTTTCTGTTTCAAAGGAACCTCTATTCACCACCTTCCAAAACAGGCCGGGGTCTTTCAAAGCTGTAGCACGCTCTAACTCTTCCCAGGCTTTATCTTTGTATTTTAGCTTACTATCCCTCAGGGTCCTTTTATACCTTATTCTGGCTTCTTTTACAAGAACCCAATCTCTAGGGTGAGTCTTGGTAGCCATCTTTAAATTTGCCCTTGCATCATAGCAGGCTTTGTCGTACCAACCACATTTACGTTTATTAGGGTGGTTGCCTACTACAAAGAGACAGTCTCTGACTGCTGCATATACTACTGTTATCGCATCTATAACAGTCGTGGGATTTGGTGCTTCTGTCAGGAGTATTTCCATATATAGATGTAGGTTATCCCCCACAACCCTTCTCACAAATTTTTGGGGGTCTACTTGCTTCCACCCAAGCCGCCTACCCTGATTCTTTGTCCCCACCATTACAGGCCTGCCTTGTCCTAGTAAGCGTATGGCCCCAGGGAGTTTAAAGGACAATATAAGGGGATTATGATCGCTAAAGCACTCGCCTAACACTTTACCCCCAATCACCAATTTTCTCATAGGAGGGGACACAAAAATATAGTCAATGGTGATCCAGACCCTCTTCCAACATAGGTTGGAAGATGGTGAGTGCCTACTGCTTCAATATCATAGAAATTCAAGAGGCCCATCTCCCCGAGTTCCTTTAGAAGATCTCTACCTCTGGAGTCCTGCGGACCCTGCGCTGAAAAGACCTCGCAGTCCCGGATGAAGGGATTAACCACAGTATTGGACCGGCCCAACTTGGCATTAAAGCCCCCTGCGATGATGGCACGAAATTCCAATCCCACCTTCTCCATTCTATCTTTCATAATCTTAAGAATGGAGAACAGGGCCCCAATTTGGCATCCCATACCCCACACAGCATTATAAAAGTTGACCAATAATACATTAAAATGATTGGAGAAGAGTACCCATACCAGCAATATACCTTGATGGTTACAGTTAATTTGGAAAGCACCCACCATCTTAGAGAGGCGAATTAGAGTAACCAGGCCACCTTTCGAGCGACCCCCAAGAGACTGTACAGCTGGAATTGCATATCTGTCATACCCATCCCACACAGCCAGTCCTGCCTACCAAGTTTCCTGAAGCATGATGACATCATAGTTAGCCACACACCCAACCCATGCTTGATCAGATAGCTTAGCGTCATAGCCCGCAATATTCCACAAGATAAGATTACACTGTGGGGGCACCTCTTCTTGTGTAGCCAGTGCCTTGGCGCATTGTCAATCCACCCCTTCCAGGGATAGGTTGCTATTAGTTCTTCTACTATATGCCTGCAGGCTGAATTGTCCCATGGGGAGATTCCTACCAGATCCAGAAGAGTCCCCAGTACACACTTGCATGTGATCATAAAAATAGCCCAAGGGAACCATACCCATAGAACCTGCACTAGGGACAGGAGAGCGATGGCTAGAGAGAAGCCTGTTAGTCAGGGCGGGATATCTGACATTTATAACAATACAGTCGTCCTTCCCCATCTTATTTTTATGACCGACCCACCCAATTCTTCTGGCAAACAGGATATCCTTGAGGTCCTTACATGAAAAATCACAATTTTTGCTCAGCCAATGTCCAACTTTATTTATGAGTTGATTTGTAGACTCAGTTGCCCCATAAACAACTACCACATAAGGGACACACGCAGGGGGGAGATCCAAACAAGCCGGGGAAGGCCTGGCCATTGGCTGGTTCAGATTATCATTTCCAGACAGCAGTTGGCCACCCCCCCCAGCTGCCACAGAATTCGTATCAGGCTGCCTACTGCAGCTAAACATATTGGCTGACCTCTCTGTCCTCAATGAAGAGGTTGGTGCAGTCGGAGCAGTTTCAGCACAGGCAGCCTGACCCTCAGTATTTACAGGATTCACCAAAAGGTACGATGATTTTTCCACAGGCCCCGAGGGTCCTGCGGCTACCTCTGGGAAGGATAACTCCTTACTGGCGCAGGGATGCCTCGTCGAAGCCACACTTCTACCTACACCCTGGCTTCCATGACCTCCTTGCGCACAAATCAGGGATACTGATTTTTCTATGGCAGATAGTTTCGCCACCACGGGAGACAGAAGCTCCTGAATAATCTCCTGAAATTTAATCAGTATATAAGTTGTATCGTGCCCCAAGAGCTGACAAGGTGAAAAATCACTGCTCGCACCCTTAGGGAGCTCCAGGAGAGGTGTTTTAGTCTTTGGTATCAGTTTTTTTAAGGCTTTTTTTTTCCTCGGGGGAGGGCTACAATTTTCAGCAGGACAGGCCGAGGGAGAAGACACTAAAAGTCTTTTACTTCTTCTAGAGGGGCCATGGCCCCCAGGATCCTCTGTTGACTCTATTGGCTCAGTCTGGACAGGGTCAGCATCATCCATACCAGCACCTTGCCCCATCCCCAGATAATCCAAATCCACATCCGCAACCTCACAAGGGCCATTTTCTGTTGGGGCCTGGTGCCAATCTTCCAATTCCATGGACAACCTCCTCTCTGCCAAATCAATTTCTTTTGTAACAACCCCAACGGCTCTTGCAAGAAAGGAGTCTAATGTGGTGGCGCCATAACCCTGTCTGCTACTGCCACCACCCCCCCCGAGGCCCAGATAGGGCTCCTTTTTTCCTGCCCATATTAGCAATACTGAGAACAATGCAGCAGCGTGGCAACAAACAAGATAGTACTAAATAGGCTTTTAAAAGTCCACTAAAAAAAACAAAGAGAGACTCCAATTATGTACCAGGAATTAAAAATAGATTTGAGCAATCACTCCTTACTGTAAACGAAAGAGGGGTGGCCCAGCCCAGCCTCTTTCGGACGATGACGGGCGCAGGACGGGCCCGCCCTTGGCCCGGGCTTCGCCTGGGCGCCGCCCGCGCGCGTCCCGTGAGGCGGGAGCGCTGCTAAAGTTTTAAAGGGCTCCTGCCCTAAGGGAATGGTTGCCGGCTCCTGCCGCCTCCTTCCGCCCACGTTGTGCGCGTCCCGCGAGGCGGAAGCGCTGCTAAAGTTTTAAAGGGCTCCTGCCCTAAGGGAATGGTTGCCGGCTCCTGCCGCCTCCTTCCGCCCACGTTGTGCGCGTTTTTTGGAAAAGTGATTTTTAAAAGCGTTAGACTATGTCTGCCTGAGCTCGCTGTTGGCTAGTTAGCATTAACCTACAGGTGGTTGGCCCTACCAGTGCTTCCTCTTAATTAGTTGCAGAAATGTCAATCAGAACAGAAACAATGGCTCATAAATCTTTACAAGAAGCTGGGAGTGAGGCATGTGATACATCACAGCTAAGGATGGGCAGATGGGGAGGATTCAAGAACTTTACTAACTTGAAAAGAACCAGGATAAAGGTGTCCCAGTAATAGTCAAGTGTACAATTAGCCCTGAAAAAGAAAAGCATTTTGTTCCACATGGCCTCTGTAGCAAATCTTTGTACCAGCCCGGAGGGAGAAGAAGCTGATACCCAAACCATTTTGACATTTTTGCGGAGGAGTGAAGGCTTTTTTTTCTAAACACACCTCTGGCTGACATAGACACGCCCTTTACCGTAGAACAATTCTTCCATATCCTATTGCCTCAGAATAGTGCATTGTTGGGTAGTTTTGAGTTAGTCAAGCAGGATGTTCTACAAAGTGTGAAGGGTTGCCCCTGAGAACTTTCTTTTCTTTCATTAAGGAATGTCCATGATTCATGTCTGCCCACAAAGCCAGTACCTCACCCACATGATTTCTGGACATCTCACTGCAGGGTAAACACCAACACACTCTTTAAGCTAGTAGTTGCCCTGTGGTGATTGGCATCATTGTTTTTTTCTGGGGTTCACCCCTGTGCCCCTGGTACCTTCCCCATCCTACCTGTGGGCATTTCACCACAGTGCTGTTTAATTAGGCACTGCAGTGCAGGAGGCAAACTGTCTACCAGCAAAATAAACATGGCACAAAGTCTGCATACCAACCCAAAGATCATCAGAACACTATCTGTCCCTGTCAGTTGACACCTGCATGGAGATCTAAAGATCTAAAGTGTTGGACCTGCTGCCACGTACACCCAGGACTAAGACGTTGGAGGCAAGGGTCAGTTGGCTGACCTCCTGTGTGGCTACGGGGACATAACCATCTTCAAGAGGCATTTTTCCAGAAGTGCCAGCTGACCAGTTTTTACTTAAGCCATGAAAAGTATCTGCCTGACACAAGCACTTTGGCAGCTGCAAAATTTAAATTTCCACTACTCTGAGCTTTCCAGTCAATACCAGTGACTTCTGCTAGACCTCATTCAGCAGCTATCATGCTTGGAGAGGACTTCATTGTATTCAGCTTGCAATCTTGCCTGTTGCAGGATTTTGATTTCCATGTATTTCGGAGCCTTAGTCAGAATATAAAATATTTTGTTTGGTATATCTGACCCATGCTCAGTAGTGGTTGACCTGAAAATATGCCTAGGTCCCATTCACCCAAGAATGATGACTACTGATTGATTCTTGCCACTTTTTACCTTAAATCATTAGAAAATCATATCTCCTGATTGCCCTTGTGGGATTTTCGTTATTTTGGTATTATTTTGCTCAGAGTTTTGGTTCGTATTTTTCTTAATTGGGTCTGGGATTTTTATTTGTTATGTTATGATTTTTAAGTTACTTCTAAATACTTTACACATTTTTTTAAGTTAAGGGCCTCATTATGAGGTTGACGGGCTGACAGTGGGCAAGCCAGCCCCGTGGGGAGGAGATCTCTGTGGAGTTGGTGGTCTCCCCCCCCAGGTCGATTCTAAGGTTCACACTGGGCTGACAAGTGGAAACCTCTGAAATCACATGTTTACACCGCTCATCCCAGTGGAAACCATGCAGCGGCATTGGCCTTGAATCCTCATGGAGCCAAGGCTAATGCCGCCGCACAGAGGGCGCTCCAAGCACTCTCAGGATACACACTGTCTGCTGTAAAAGTAATTTCTAACAAGGTGCATCAGTCTTTCTGCCTAACTCAGGTGGATTACAGGTGTTTACCCAAAATCTTCCTCTGGGGGACAGAAAGGTGACTAGACAGTAGGGGAAAATATTCCCAAAAATAAAAAAGGTGTGGGGGAAGCTCAGTCAGGCATCATGCAGTGCCCTCATCTCCAAAGAGGTGCATCAGTCTTTCTGCCCTCTTTGGGTGGATTGAGGGTGTTTACTGAAATCTTCCTCTGGGTAATAGAAGGCCTTCAGACAAAGGAGAAAAATATTCACACAAGTAAAAGTCGAGGGCAACTCACCCATGCATTGTTCTGTGCTTCCATTCCAGATTAGATTCAGTAGTCTTTCTATCCCACCCCCTCTGGTAGATTCAGGTTGGTTACCCAAAATCTTACTTCAGGTGACAGAAAGGCCACTAGACACCAGGGGAAAATATTTTCATAAATAAAAAATGGAGGTGGGGGGGTGGCTCACCCAGGCATTGTGCCGTGCTTCCATCCCAAAACAGGTGCATCAGTCTTTCTGCCCTCTGAGGAGGATTGAAAGAGTTTACCCAAAATCTTCCTCCGGGGAACAGAAAGGCCACCAGACACAACAGGAAAGATATTGTCATAAAATTTAAAAGGGGTGCTCATGCATGCATTGCTCCTTGAACCTAGTCAAGTATGGGCTCCACAGTTTTTCTGACCACCCTAGGTCAGTTTTTGACATGGCACAGAACAAATCTTAGGTGTCTAGTGGGGTTTCTTCCCCCCCAGCAGGGCAGATTGGAGTTAATGATCTCTTAATTTCCCCCTGATGGGCAGAAGGACTGTTGGAATCATATTGCAGATGGCAGCTGGACCCAATGTATGGGCAGGTAACCCCCACACCTTGAAGCAATATAAAAAAAAACTTTTAATGGTCCAGCTCATAAAAGCATTTGGGCGAATTTTGATAACTTCTGTTTTCGTGCTCAATAGGCCTGCCTGGTTTTTGTGCATTCTCTATTTTAGAGGACCAGTAGTACTTAACAGAGCATTTGCTACAAAGCAATATTACCACCATCATATGAGAGAGTGGTGATTCCCTTTCAGCTACTTGTGAGTCGTTAGCTTACAAAATGTCTTAATCATCATATGATGGGTAAGGTTGGCAAAGGGGCAAATAGGTTAATTATATTTCAGTGACTGTTCTTTCCTATGCCTTTTTTATCACACATTTCAGAGTTCGTGTGTTCTCAATCCGGCTGTTCCTCAAACCAACCATTATTGGCTGGGTTCACAGGTGGGTTGGTGTTTTGATGTTAGGATTACTTGAGAAACCTGGTGTGCATTACTTTGTAATACTGCCTGTGTTTTTTCTGTCCCTCTCTTTTTTAGCACACTACAAATTGAATGTTTGAAACATAGGATTTGCCCAAAGGACAATGACCACCATTTTACTTGGAGCCATAAAAGAAAGACAAGGCTATTGCTGCATTTCTTAGTCTATTGCATTGCTGTTGCTGCTCTCTTGTGGGTGTATCATGGAACTTTCTTTTTCTGAGGGAGAGGCACTTGTGACAGTGGTTGAAGAGGGTCAGAAAGTGCGGATGAAGTAGGGATCATCTTTGTGGATGCTTTGGTCTGGAGGTGGACATCCTCTTTCATTGTGGAATGATGCTTTTTTAAAGGTTTGCTTTTGTGTGACTTTGACCCTCTTACAGAGCTGACAAAATACGCAATGTTGCTTCCTACAGTTGAAAAATGGTTTAACTTAACTGACAAAGGGATGTTCTTGGCTGGGTCAGGGATGCACACGAGGGAAGGGAGGTATCCCCGAGGAATGTGCTTGAGGGACGGGGAACATGGCGGCCGGTTGAAGCGCTGACCGCGAACTCCCATCGGACGAGAGACGCGGACGAGAGACGCGACCTGCGACCCCTGACCTGGAAACGACGCGCTGAGAGCCGGAGCAGTCCCGCAGTTGGATCGACGCGCGAGAGGATCACCGCGGCCGTAGAGGGGCCCCCTTGTTGTGACGAGGAAGAGGTTTGGAGGAGAGACGCCGGGGAAGAGACTAGGGGAGAGACTGGGATTGTGCAGGGCTCCTAGACCGGCGCCCCGGGTGAGTCGTTCCTCTTGCCGGGAAGAGCTGTTGATGGCGTTTTTTTTTTTCTCTCGGTGTTGAGGTTGACAGAGCTCCCTGCGTGAGAGATACACACTGATAAATCCAGATTGGTAGTAATACCATAAATCGTTAATTAACCTGAACATCGGATCTTTAAAAAACAATCGCAGGTTGAATCTGCATAGGATTTTTTTTTTTTGTGAGCCTTTCTTTTTTTTTTTTTTTTTTTTTGAGACTTCTTCTGTCACCCACAGAGGTTTGATGTTAAACTCTCTTATCATTAACTTTGAGCATTGTCTCTTTGCTTTAAGAGTTATTCCAACGTTGTTTCTACTCCTTGAATTAGACCGAGTTGGGCATCACTGGGCATCATTTGCCTATCGGGCTTGGAGTAGCTATTTGAAGGACTCGGAAGGATCCTAGAAAATCCAGTCTCGGAATACGTTACTATTGGAGTGTACTTGTCTATATTGATCTCCCCGCCCCAGGTCGGGAGATTTAATTAAAAATCACGGCGAACAAGGAGGGGGGCGAAATTGCTTCGGCGAGAGGTGGTCAGGGGGTCCCCTGGAATCAAGCTTTAAATTCCAGTATTTGGGCTGAAGCAGTGAGGGGTGTGCGACGAGGGAGATCTTATACCTCTCGCTGTTCTCTTCGTGGGAGTTTACCGGAGACTCCGGGGCTTTCCACTAGGAGTAATTTGAACAGGAATAAGGTGGGAGGAGAACGTGATACCAGCAGAGCCTCTCGGTGCATGTCTCCAATCAAACGCCGCCCCAGGGTTGCACGGGCAGAGGTTAAAAACCTGGTTGGTGCAAGGACTTGTAAGCCCGGCCCCCTGGGTGTGAGTGATAAGCCCCAGGTTTATTCATCAGAGACTGTAGCAGTTACAAATCCTGGATATAAGACTCACGGCGAAGTCTCTTTAAAGGGGACTGATCAAATTTTGTCATCTGTGGGCCCTCCTATCCCTCTCTTGGGGGAAGGCCAACCTGAACTTCTGGGGAGGAGTGAATCACTGATCACAAGATATTTTCTGACTACTACCTTTCCATCGCAGGATATGGCAAATAGTCAACTAACCTCAGATGATTTAGAAATGTCAAATTTAGCTATGCGTTTGGCTAGGCGGTCGCCCCTAAATCCATTAGACAAGGATCTAGATGGACAGGGAGAGGATTCCTCTAAATTATCGGCTTTGTTAGAAGTGGAGAGCAAGTCTCTCAGAGGTACAATGTCTTATGGTATGGACGTACAGGCCCTGCTAATCTCTCTTACTAAAGAGATTAGGGAAAAATTTGAGACATCAGAAAATAACCAAACAAGGATTCGGGAAGTATGTGAGGCTTTGGAAAATAAAATCACTTTGTTAACAGATCGGATGGGTAAACTCGAGACTGTGGTGGCGGCCCATGAGGAGCGGGTGGCAGCTCAATCTGAGGATATTTCACAATTAAAACGTGGAGAAAAGTTGTTACAGGACAAACTAGAGATTTTGGAAAATAACATGCGGAGAAATAATATCAGGCTTTTGGGTGTTCCTGAGGGATTGGAAGGGGAAGATATTAAGGGCTATGTGATTGCTTTGATAAAAGAGGTTATCCCAAATACAGCAGGGTTTAACCTGGAAGAGGATATTCAAAGAGTCCATCGTGACCCGTTCAAGAAAAATCCCGGGAGGAAGAATCCCAGGAGGATTCTGATAAATTTCAATACGTACTCTATCAAGGAAAAAATTCTGTCTGAAGCCCTTAAAGTTGGTGTTTTTTCCAAGGGGGATTGGGCCTTCAGGATAAGATCGGACTTGTCTAAAGCAACGTTAGATAGACAGTGGGAATTGGGAAATTTTATGCGTGAGCTTCGTTCTCTTGGGGCTACCGTACAGCTAAGGTTTCCGGCAGCACTCCGGATCATGTGGAAGAACAAAATGTATAACATGAGAGATCCGGGGGAGGTTAGCGCATTTATAGACCAGATTAAGGCGTCACAATAAGATCTAGTGGAAGTATCTCGTCCGATGGGGCGTTCGAATTTAGGATAACAGGATGGTTATCCTAGTAGAATCAGGGAGGGTTCCCCAGGGTAGGGGGGTTGGGTTTGGGTGGGAGTTGGGGTTGGTGTTGGTGGAGGGGGTGGAAGGCACTGGGTGTGGGGGTTTGGGTTGGGTTAGGTGGGTTAGGTGGGTTGAAAGGATAAAAATAAGAAAGTCATCATATGTTGTTTACCTAGGAGGGGGGTGCGCTGTGCTTATGACGTTTTCCTTTTCTCCTGACAGATATGTCTAAGTATGGGAATTTAAGATTGAAATTTCTTTCTTGGAATGTGAATGGTTTAAGAGTGGTAAGAAGGAGGAGGAAGATTTTTGAATATTTAAGATTGGCGGAAGAGGAGATTATCATATTGCAAGAAACTCATCTCCAACAAACAGAGTGGGAGACCTGGGTTAAACGGTTGAATTGGGTTTCTCTTAGCGTATGCTCCTCCCAAACTAGTGTGATAAAAGGCGTGGCAGTTCTCATCAAAAAATCCATAAAGCTTAGGATAGGATCGGTGCAAGTTGACCCTAGAGGGAGATGGGTAGTGGTAGAACTGTGCGTATGTGGTTATTGGGTCATGGTGGCAGGCTATTATGGACCTAACCTAGATGATCCCACACCATTTCAAGAGTTATTCAATATTTTACTTCTAGCTAGATATCCAGTGGTACTAGGCGGAGACTTCAACATTTTGTTAGACCCTGTACACGATAAGTCAACCCCTCGAGGTACGGATAACTCTCCTAAAATGAGGGCACAGGTGAAACAAGCCATGCAAGATTTAGGATTGGTAGACATATGGCACTGCAGAGGAGGCGAAGGAGACAGATATACATTTTACAATAAAAAATATGGGCATAGATCTAGAATAGATTTTTTTTTAATACATAAAAGTTTATGCCCAGAGGTC
This sequence comes from Pleurodeles waltl, assembly GCF_031143425.1. Classification (NCBI taxonomy): domain Eukaryota; kingdom Metazoa; phylum Chordata; class Amphibia; order Caudata; family Salamandridae; genus Pleurodeles; species Pleurodeles waltl. The sequence continues at coordinate 951,742,956 of NC_090439.1, forward strand.
AGAAAGGTAGCCCACAATCCAGCTCACCTCTCAGATCATTCAGCTGTAAAATTACACTTGGATATCAGGGTCGTAAATAAAGGTATTAGATGTATAATTAATCGCGCTATACTATTAGACGACTCTATAGTAGAAGCATTAAAAAAAGACACAAGAGATTTCTTTCTTTTGAACCAAGGTACGGCAAGTTTATGGTGTGTTTGGGACGCCTTTAAGGCTTATATTAGAGGGAGGCTTATGAGCCTGGCAATATACAAACATCGTGAAGAAAAAGAGAAATTGGGAGATATGGAATTATCTCTAAAAACCTTGCAAGCTGCAATCCATAAAGCACGAGCAGAAGAGAAGGTCAATTTATTAGAGGACTTGATATGTCAAGAGGTTAATGTTCGGACTAAGCTAGAGGCTTTTTTGGAAAATCGCAGTAAGTTAAAATGGGAAGCTAGCCGATATGCTCACCATGAATATGGAGAAGGTTGCAGTAAGCTACTAGCATGGAAGGTTAAGTCAGACCTCTCTAAAAGATATATTTCAGCAGTCAAATCGGACAATACGATTTGTGTGGAGCAAGAAGAGATTGAGGGGGCATTTGTATCTTTTTTCCAAGACGTATACTCAGAAAGCCTGGTTAATTCAGACGAGTCGATTAGTGATTTTCTAGAAAAACTACACCTTCCAGCTCTAGAAGATTCTGAAAAGACCCTATTAAATTGTAAAATAAATGAGGCTGAGCTTATTGAAGGCATAAAAGCGTTAAAAAAAGGAAAGGCCGCTGGTCCAGACAATCTACCTAATGAATTGTACAAGGTCTTGGGGGAAGTTATTAGTCCTTTTTTATTAGAATTATTTAATTCTATGCTGGTTGAGGGGGCTCAGACGCCTAAATCCTGGAGAGAGGCTATAATTTGTCTAGTTTTAAAGCCAGGTAAGGATCCAATGTCTTGTGCATCTTACAGACCCATCTCCCTGTTGAATGCCGACTACAAACTTTATACAGGGATTTTAGCCAGGAGATTAGGGAGTGCCATAGGCAATCTGATTCATACGGATCAAAAGGGTTTTATGAAAGGGAGGTATCTCCAGGATGTAACACATGAGTTATTTGCTGCAATAGATCTGGCGGAACAAGAAAAGACCCCTCTGGCGATCCTGACTTTTGACGCAGCAAAGGCCTTCGATCGGGTCAATTGGTCTTTTTTGAGGTTAGTGCTGGAAAAAGGAGGCTTGGGATTTCCTTTTGTTAGGACAGTCAGGGAATTGTATAGATGCCCCTCAGCGAGAATTCTGGTCAATGGCCAGTTATCACAAGAATTTAGGATTTGGCGGGGTACGCGACAGGGATGTCCATTGTCTCCCTTGCTTTTTAACTTATATATTGAGCCTCTGGCAATTTCTCTTAGGTTAAGTAAGGAAATTACTCCATTTCAAAGTGGGGACTGGGAAAAAAAAGTAGCATTATATGCGGATGATCTTATGCTATATACCAAGGATGTTAGTTCTACCCTACTAGCGTTCAATACTTTGATGGAGCAATTTGGTAAACTTTCTGGTTACAGCGTAAACACAGAAAAGACAGAAATAATGTGTTGGAATTTGACTTATGCTTCTCCTTTAGTCAAACAAGAGATCAGATATTTGGGTATACGATTAACAAATGATCTAAATGAGGTACCTAAACTACATTTTAACATAACATACAGAGAAACCAAAAAATTGCTAAAGACGTGGGCCGCTCTCCCTCTTTCCATAATTGGAAGATCCAACATTTTGAAGATGTGTATTCTCCCAAAATTCACCTTTTTATTCAACACTATTCCACTAGAGTTTAAGAACTGCTGGTTTAAAAAACTACAGGGGGATTTATCCTCGTTTGTATGGGCCTCTAAAGGAGTAAGGATCTCGTGGAAAAAGATGAGTAAAAAAAAAGAGTGGGGGGGCATTGCGTCTCCAGATTTCTTCAAGTATTATCTGGCATTTCAATTAAAAAACATTAGAAACCTATTGAATAAGAAGTCAGAATATGATCCGGCGTGGAAAGCCTTAACGGCACACCTCGAGGAAAAAGCAGATCATTTTCTATATAAATTCGGCCATCCTAAGTACTTCAAGAAGGTACGCTTGAAGACACTCAGACATGCATGCAACATTTGGATGCACTTTCGGAAGGTGCTAGAGATACCCTATTTTTGCAGCTCTTCCCCCATTTGGGATTCACCTGGCACTCCTGAATGCCTCACTGATAAATTATCAATTCCTTTGAGAGTGAGTGGGATTGTAAGATGGGGCCAGATAATGGAAGGACCAGAACTGTTAAGCTGGTCGACACTTTATGAAGGGACTGGAGGGACAGTCTCCAAATTCAAGTATCTTCAGATAGCTAGTTGGGTTAAATCGCAACAAATAGGAGAAATAGGAAGGAATATATGGGAAGGGAAATTAAACCAGAAAATCATTAATAAGGAAGTTGCTCTGTGGTACCATGCTCTGTTGGAAGCAACAAGGGATGGGACATCCCTTCCCTTGTTGAAGTGGGGGGGGATCTTTCCAACTCTAGATGTGAAATCTTTATGGAATAGGTCCTGCTCAGAATTGTGGTTCACGACCAGCCCGGCAGAGTTGAAGAAAAACCATTTGTTCACACTTCATAGGGTTTACTGGACGCCGGCCAGATTAACAGCTATCGGGAAAACTCAGAAAAACTGTCCGAGGTGTGGTGACGATAAGGCAAACGATATACACATGTTTTGGCAATGTTCAAAGTTGTGGGAATATTGGGAGGAGATAGGAAACACTTTAAAGATAATATTTAATGTGAACGTAAAATTGGATCTTTCTATGGTGGTGTTTGGGGTCAGTGAACAGGGTATGAATTATCAAAAATTGTCAGCACATCAGGAGCACCTGTTGTTTGTATTAATACTTTTGGCTAGACGAGAAATTTGTCGTAAATGGGTTGACCCCTTTCCCCCCCGTTCTAAGGATTGGCAAATATCTGTAAATCGAATGTGCATAATGGAACAACGAGGTCCCCTTTCTAGAAGGGATAACTTCTGGATGAACTGGGAAAATGTCTACCAATAGTATATTACTGTTTTGCTGTCTGGTCTCCTCCTCGTGCAACTTAAGTCCAATGATTAGTACTCCCCTTACCCAATACTGGGCGATGCTTTGGTTATGACTAGGTTTCATAGAAAATAGTATATCCTGGTTGATGGCATACGATTGGGAGAATAATAAAACGTAGACCAAACGGGACGACCCAAGGGTTACGTTTCCCCCGTCCGGTACCATTTTTCCTCTACCAAAGCATGGGTGATAATTATGAGGACGAAAAAAGAAAAAAAAAAAAAAAAAAGGGATGTTCTTGTACCTTGCAGGAATACTACTGACTCTTTTCTGCAAGGAGAAGCCAAAATCATCTATAGTCAGCTCATGAAAACAATTAGGTATAAATAAACATTTAATCTACATACAAATACAAATAAACTGTCTATCTTTTAGTTGCCATTTGCTTTATTTAAAAACATATGTAGCATTCATCTTAAAACATTGGGCATATTTAGATGCTAGCCTAAGTCAACAGAAGGTGTTCAAGTTGCTTCTCCTTGTGTTCAATGTGTACCAATGTAGATGACCAAACCCAAAAAATATACTTAACCTTAGTAGTTTGATCACCCCAAAATATACCTATGCAGTTCGGCTCCAGTGCACTTTATCTTGCAAGAACAGTCAGCACCCTCCACAACATCAAGACCAACAAGTTATAAAATCAAGCATTAGCTGGGACCACTCAATAAATGAGTGCTAGAGCGGTAACAGTTTAACGAGTTTTATTACACAAATCACAAAATGGGTAATACAGAGGAATTCAGTCATGCCAGAAAGGCTCTGATACTGAGTACAAAATCAGAGATTGGAAACCTTTTAAATCCTAATAAGCAGTAAAGCATCTCAAAGATGTAAATGTCAGACTCTTAAAGAATACTGACAGCATTTTTAAGAGAGAAGAACAAATCTCACATAAATCAAGCAGTGTCTCAGGAGGAAAAAAAAGAAATCATCTGCACACACACCCTGGGTTTTAATACACATTTTATGCATAATAATTAGCAAGTCTGCAGATTCTGCATGACATGGCTATTGTTAGCTCATACTGGACAAGTCAGAAACAAGACTGTATTTTATGGTTTTATAATACTAACCTATTTCTAAAGTAGAAGACTCCTTCGGTTAGCTTCTACAGCAACAGTAGTCCGGAAAATTGAAATGCAATTTGAACTCATACATTAGTGTGCTAGCAAGCCTACATCAGACCTTCTAGTTGAAGTGTTCTTATAGAAAGTTCCATTCACAATACATGCTCTCTAAATAAAATAACCAAATTATATTACTATGTGCTGTGCACTGCTGAACCTTGATTGGGGGGGAGGGGATCAGCAGGGGGAAGATGAGCATGACACCAGAAAATGCATCAATTTTGATAAAATAGTGTCGCTTATGGAAATGTAGCATAACTAAACTACATTAATTAATCACACTTCTAACCATTATACTCAAATTGTTTTAAGTGCATAATATTGATTCATTGGTTACCACTATATTCACTATAAAAATCATTAGTGCGCTCAAGTTAATTGTCGCTCAAAATTGCACATTAAAACATTTTGACACCCGGACAAATGCCAGGCATTTATTTATTCCTTTCCCAAACAAGTCAATATCTGTAAGCACAATAGTAAGGGAGTGGGATTAATATTGTGTCTCTCAACAAATAGTCATAATGTGCTCTACAACAACTAGGTAGCACAATTTCTGTAATGTTATGTCAGACTTCTATAACTAAGGGAATTCCATGCACCATAATGATGCCAAGCCCTGATCTGATTTTTCAATTAGTGTAATTCACGTGCTATTTTCTTCTTGCCCATTGTTTGAGTCTCAGCCTGGATGATTGCTGGAGCCTGTCTTCTTAAACACATTCATTCACTCATATTCCCCCATTTACTCACTCATTATTCATCTATTCCCATCCACACTAACTTAGCTATGTACCACTCTTCTATTCATCCATGCATGCCGTTGCTGATCCCTCCAAATATTAACTCATTTACCTGCGTAGACTGCTTAATATTATAGCTTAGTCTGTATGCAAGTTTCGATCATTTTTAATAGAGCAAAAAGAAACAATTATAATTAATGATGTGCAGACTTAAGGAAATGTTTTCAAAGTTTCCCTCTGCAGGCCTTGTGTGAAGACGTGAACGTATGTACACATATAAATCGCATATATTATAAGTTAGCACTAAAGAAGTGCTTTCTCATTTGCAATACTGTTGCATTTAAAAAATCTCGGTATAATATGTATTTGCATAGAAACAAAATTCTTCATTCGGACATAACTTCGATTGGTGACGCAGACGGGGAAGGTCGGGGTGAAAAAGGCCTGGCCCAGATGAGGAGGGTCGTTGAAGAGCAGAGGACAAGGACCAAGGCCTCCCCAAAATGAGAAGAAATGCTCCAAGGGATGACTCTGATACAGCCACTTTCTCTCTGAAGGAATTTGCAATGCCTGACCAGAATGAAAGTATGTCAAGAGACTGTGATCCTTGGTGATATTTTATTTAGTAGCACACCTCTGCCATTGATTTAACATGGTACTAGTTTTTGGGATGTCTGGATCAGAGCATGATTACATGAAAATGTGAGATTTAGTATTTTACAAACATATTTATAATAGAACATAGTTTGAATCACTAAAGTACAGAAAACGTTATTGATAAACAGCTGTACCAGTTTGAAAAGTATAAAAAACCTAATTCTATTTAAAAAAATCACATTCATTAAAAAACTTAAGGAGTTGAAAGAACATTTTTAAATAGTGAAGATTAATCCAATAACGTGTAGAATCAACATGTAGGCATTGAACAAAAAAGCAGTTGAAAGTCACATTTACAATGCTAAGCTTTTAACAGCTGACGTGCTAAGAAAATGGTGACAGTGCAGAAGAAGTTAGTTTTAACTTTCACACAGCAATATTTGTCATAGAATATGATAATGCATTACAATGCATTAGTTTAATCCCGCTAAATGTTTCAAATGAACAATAGTTTAGTTTAAGCAATCAATAGGTAGCTTGTGATTTAATAAAATGATGTAAAGACCTAAGCGTGAACTTAGGTTTTCCTTAAGCAGAGGCAATGGTGAGAATCTACATCGAAGAATATAAAATTTGATAAAAATGTTGCAGCTAAACATTGTTGTCTATGTACTATTTCTTCTTCTATGAAACAGTCACAACATGTTCCAGGTTCAATGAAGACACTATTTATCGATTGACCGATGTGAAGAAGATGATACATGTAGCAGAAGTTTAGATGTCATGTTTTCATATTAGTGCCTGTTCCTAGAGTAGGTTAGCTCATTATTTCCCAGACTTCCTGAGGTTGATTCTTACCAGACACTATCACTTCCTATCCGAATCTTTGCTGCTCTGAGACTCTATGGAGTTTAGTGAACTTTTCTTTATGGAAAGTCCTGATTTTAATTGATCATTGAGATTTGATTCCGAGGTTTTATGCTTTAACGTCTCTATTTGGAGCTCTTTATGGGTTCTAACTGACACCTTTTTTCACACAGTTCCCAATCTCATTCAGATATTTAATTAGAGACTTTTGCTTTATGGAACATGTTTAAGGCATTTGCTCTGATATTAATTGATTATATTGATTATTAATTGCTAAGTTGCATGTGTATATCCACGTATGAAGGTGCTCTTCTTGATGCCTGCAATCCCTGAATTAGGTTACACCAATCCAATGGACGAGGAAGCCCAAGGAGCACCTACAAAACAACAATCTGTTAGGTCTAGGCATGACAGACTAACAGACCAGGAGGCCCAGACAAACCCAGCACTACCCTCATCCAATGCTGGAGCTCCCCAAAATTTGACTCCCTGCCCATGGTGTTTAGCCCACCAAACCTCAGCAGCAAATAAAACACATAGGAACACACCCGAGTGACAAGGAGATTCATAACAGCTGTGGACAGTGAGACAACTAGCTGGGGTGTGAAAAGGGATCTCAATTTTCTGGGACCAAATGATGAGAGTGGGTACTGCTGGGCCTGAGCGCATGACAATTATAGGCCAACCCCCTAAAGAGATAGTAGAGAGAGTCAAAAGGGAACCGATTTGACCGCTCCTGGACTAGGGGAGGGTTTTCTGACCCAGAGAACAGGGCTAGGCTATGGAAGAGAATTGCATCAGATATAGGAGGGGAAATCCTGACTTGAATTTCCCCTACATGCAGCAATGCCTCCTAAGGTAGGCAAGTTAAGGGGGGAAGGGGGGAGAGAGAGAGAGAGAGAGAGAGAGAGAGAGAGAGAGAGAGAGAGAGAGAGAGAGAGAGAGAGAGAGAGAGAGAGAGAGAGAGAGAGAGAGAGAGAGAGAGAGAGAGAGAGAGAGAGAGAGAGAGAGAGAGAGAGAGAGAGAGAGAGAGAGAGAGAGAGAGAGAGAGAGAGAGAGAGAGAGAGAGAGAGAGAGAGAGAGAGAGAGAGAGAGAGAGAGAGAGAGAGAGAGAGAGTGTGTGTGTGTGTGCTGGTAAATAACACACCCTACTGCTTTCGAATTGACACAGGAGCAACAAAACAATGTTTAAAAGAAAGTATCATGCTCTTATCTAGAGACTCCATGGACACACAAGGGTTCTTGGCACAGTTATGCATGTCCGCTTCACAAAACCTCTGGAGTTAGATGTGAGAGGCAGCTGTGTGATCGAACGACTGCTATATCACCACCTATCCCTGACTAGTCTTAGAGGAAGAGACTTAGACGGTCATTATGAACATGGCGGGAAAGACCGCTGACTGCCGTGTCGGCAGTGAACAGAATCCCGCTGTGGCGGCGAATGGAAACCCACCATCTAATGATTGAAAAACCCAACCCCGCCCAAAAAATCCCAGACCACCAATCCCCGCCAGGACACTGCCGGCAGGAATCCCGGCCCACCCCACCCCCGCCACCGCAAAGCACACCCACATCCGTCCCTCCAAATAATGATGCACAAATCACCATGGCGGACAGTGGAGGCTGGACGGCCATTGGCGGCTCCGACCGCCACGGGCGGCAAGTGGACTCAACAGCAACAAGTGCACATATTGGATAGGCCTATCACCCACACATCTAACACACATCCAGAACCCCATAAAACACCCCCAGACACATCCCACAATCCCTTGCAACGAAACCAGGACCAGAAGACGGAGAGCACCAGAGCCAGACAGTGAACGCCATTATACAGGAGACACATATCGACCCACACAGGCGCACCCATAACCCGTCCGCAGTCCCAACGCCATCAACTACCCTCACCATGCCCCCCCAAAAAAAATCCACGCTTCAACGAAAGGGAGCTAAGGGCCATGGTGGATGAGATCCTGAAGATGGAGCCACAGATATTCGGGTCCGAGGTGCAGCACACACCCATTGCGTGGAAATTGGAGCTGTCGCAGACAAATGTCAACAGGGTGAATGCAGTGGGACGCCATCCATGCACCAGGGACGACATCCGCAAGAGATAGAACGACCTGCGGGGAAGGTCCGTGGCATGGCATCCAGACACCACATCACAGTGCAGAAGACTCAGGGAGGACCGCCACCAACACCGCCCGACTACACCGACTGGGAGGAGAAGGTACTCACCATCCTGCACCCAGAGGGACTCACTGGACTCACTAGAGGAATGGACTAGGGTTAGTAATCTACAATTACCCCATATACACCACATCTGCAATGCAAGCACCACCCCACCCCACCCGCACCCACCTGGACCCACGCCCCACCCAGCCATTACCCACCACATCCACCACCCTGCATTACCCACAACTCACTACCAGGCCCACATCACTCCCGCTGTGCACAGCCATCCACCCCTGCACATACCCACAATGGAATAATACCCCCACCACAATGTAACCCCACCACTGCCACTAAATACAATGTCCACCTCACAAAGGCACCCTGGAAAGCCACTGAAAGTCACACCAGCACAAAATTGCACAGTTCTGTACACCTCAAACCCTCAGGCATATGTAACAGACATGTCTATGTCCCCCAACAGGCACCACCACCCATGCAACCCTAATGGAGGGGACAAGGAGTGCCACAGCACTCCAGGGAGACAGAGGCATATCACAAGACCTTGAAGAAGGACCCCTGGACACTGATGAGCAGGCAGGCCCCTCACACAGCCCTGAATGCTCACCATGCAGACCCACCCAGGAAACCACTGTCACCCCTAACACCCAGTCAAGACAAGCAGGCCAGGGGAGGCATTCCCACACCAGTGTACCCAGGGCACAGACAGGTGGAACACAGCTACAGAGGCCACAGTCTCCCACTCCCAAGATGCAGGAAGGCGACAGCCCCAGTAAAAGTGTCACGTCAAGACCTGCGCAGGGGGTACTGGCACGGGGGCAACGGCAAGTTCATGTGCCCCAGTGGGTCAGGGGGTAGGGCACCGGATGGATGCAGCAGCCCAGGACATCATTGCAGAGGTATTGGGGGTCTACCAACATACCCAAGACAGGTTGGCACAGATTGTGTCCACCCTGGAGCAAGGTCAGAGGATGCAGCAGCAACAACACCAACAGGCCATGGAGCAGTGGAAAGAACACAATGCCACAATGGCCACCATTGCTGAAGCACTGCTGCAGTTGGTCAACAAACAGTCGGACACCCACACCGGACAAGAGGTCCCCACAACAGCCCTGGACAACCAGCAACAGATGACCCAAGCAGCAGAAACTGCACAGGAAATACCCTCCCAGGAATCACAAGGGCCAACCATGCCACCCCAAGAAGCTCCACAGGAGGTGCTCAAACGTAGTCTCAGGCCAAGATATGGCACTGGAAACCCAGCTAAGAACAAGCCCCACTCCAACAATTGACACTGCTACTACTGCAAAGCAACCATCCCACCCATTCACCAACAACACTTAGCTGAGGGCAAATTGAAATACTATATGACAAATAGGACCCACCCATGACATCCAACAGGCCTGCCCCCAAGTCAGTTTAGAGGACACCCAACCCTTACGACTTCCACCACTGTATATAACACAATTCACTGTATTCGACGAATAAAACACATTTCTCACCTGTAACACTGTCCCCTGTCTTCAATGTTGAACAAAGTGGAGTATAGATGCAACTGGCAGAAAACAACTTTATTGTCAATTTGTGCTTGGTGGTGGTAATGTGTGTTTCAAATTAGGCAAGGAGGGAATTCATATATTGTCTGTCAGTACCATGCCGAAGAGGTCCATGTCTCGCCTGTCATGACCAGTCCCCCCTAAATGACATGGCTCACTGACAGTAACAGTCACTAACCACAATTACAGGCTTAAGTCCCAGACAGGTATTGGAAGTAGAGATGTACCAGTTGGTTCCTGGAATTGACATCTTCCACTTCCTCATCCTCACCATCACTCTCCTCACCTCTCTGAGGTAGTAGATCAGGACCTATAGCACCCTCCACCTCCACAGGGGGATAGAATGTCTCACAGCCACGTTGTGCAGCATGCAGCAGGCCACCACTATCCTACAAAGCTTATCAGGCCAATAGGCCAGGAACCCCCCAGAGATATGTAGACACCGGAATCTAGCCTTCAGGAGACCTATTGTACGCTCTAGCACCCTCCTATTACGTCCATGGGCCTCATTGTATTTCCACTCTGCATCCGTCCTGGGATTCCTCACTGGTGTCAGGAGCCAACGCAAGTTTGGATAGCCAGAATCACCTAGAATAAGGGTAAATACAGACTCGTCATTGTAATGTCCCTTAGTCAGATAGGCTGGTTTTCTGAAATGTGTCAGTTAGTGACAGGCAAACTTACCTATGATCCACCCTCTGTCCTCTCGTAGTTGTTCCATCTTCTGTGGACCCTACTGTTCCTCAAAACAAATGAATCAGGGACTGAACCCATAAACATGGCATTCACATGGGAAATGTACTGGTCTGCAGTATACCAATTGGATGTTCATGGAGTGAAAGTTCCTCCTGTTTCTGTACACCTGTTCACTCACTCTTGGGGGGATGATAGCTATGTGGGTGCCATCAATGGCACCTATGACATGGGGAATGTTTGCAAAGGCATAGAAGTCAGACTTGATGGCAGGGAGGTCAGCACTTTGGGGGAATCGAAACATAGGATTGCAGATGTTGTACTCATGCATTCAGAAATCTTGTCAGTACCTGGCTGAACATTGGCTGTGAGAAACTGTCAACACCAGGGCAGTGCGCGCTCTGTTGGCGACTAGAATGCAAAAACCCAGCACTCTTAAAACAACATAATTTATACATTGTGCTGATATGGTGTTGTTTAACCTTTTGCATTGCAGAGTTTAATCCTGAAGACTTATTTTTAATGTGTTTAAAAATACTGTTCATTTGCATTGTATTGCTGCAGGCTTTCAGAGTGTGTTATGGTGTGGTCCCTTTCCAGGGCCTTCCAGAGACTTTTCCTGCAGCATGCCTGGGTGTGGTTGTGGGCTGGGCCAAGACCCTATAAAAGGGAGCCAGCCCAGCTGCAAGTGCTCACTATTCAGAGGTCCTGGTGCAGAGCAGCAGCTACTTCCTGAGCTCCTGTCCCGGTGGCCTATTTGATCTTCCAGGCCTCTGCCCTTCATTCTTCATTGGTGATCCTTGTTCTGGGAGGTAAGACAGTGGTTGGGCTGGCCTCCCGACGCCGTATCGAGAACTTTCATATTCTTGTTTGTTTCATGCTGATTTAATCTTGTTATTCATTGCGCGCTACCATTTCTTGACATTTGCATGGTGGCTTGCGAATCGGCAAGAAGTGTGATTAGTTTCATCACGATTTGATCTTGTTATTCATTGCGCGCTACCATTTCTTGACATTTGTATGGTGGCTTGCGAATCCGCAAGATGCGCGATTCGTTTCATGATGATTTAACTTTGTTGTTCATTGCTCGCTACCATTTCTTGACATTTATATGGTGACTTAAGAATTGGCAAAAGACGCGCAATTCGTTTCATGGTGCTTTAATCTTGTTATTCATTGCGTGCTGTTATTTCTTGGCATTTACATCATGGCTTACGAATCGGCAAGACACGCGATTCGTTTAATGGTGATTTAACCTTGATATTCATTGCTTGTTACCATTTCTTGACATGTTACATGGTGGCACTCGAATCGGCAAGACGCACGATTCTCTCCTCAAGCTTAATTCATGTTGTTCATTGTATGCCACTATTCTAAGACATTTATTAGGTAATATTCGAGTTGGCAAGTTGTGTGATTTGTTTCCTGAATCTATATTGTGTTATTCATGGTGCACAATCCTTTTATGGTGTTTACTATATATGTATATGAAAATCTGCAATGTGTGCAATTCGTGTTGAAACATTTCAAGAGAACACAGAAGCCAGAGTTTCCAGATGCAATATTGCATGGTCCTAGTATGCATTCTCAAAAAAGGATTCATATGACTGGTTTAGAACTTATTCAAAATGTTTTCCTGATTCAAGTACTTGAATTTGAAAGTTTCATTTAATCCATCTTGATTTCCTTAAAGGTATCCGGCCATCTTGAAACTTTGTAATTTTAAGCCTAATTCTTAGGTTGTTCATGTTTTCAGAATGACTAGGCTTAGAGTCAAAGTCTAGTATTGATTTCATGAGATGTAATTTTCATATTGTGTGTTTTAACCTTTTTCTTACTACAGGTCTCCTTCCCAGCTGTTCCCTTCCTAATCCCCTCTTCCCCTCTTGAACTCTCTTAGCCTCTGTGATTTATCTATCAGAGTCTTGGAGCTGTTCAGTGGTGGACGTGCGCAGACCCCGAGGATCTGGTGACTCTGACAGAATAGTGAGCCCACAAATTATTATCCTCCTGGTTTGTGAATGTTCTCAGCATGGCCACGCTGGACGAGTTAGTCAAGGCTATCACCCAGCTCCAGGCAGAGGTGGTATCATCCAAAGAATTGACAACTAGCCTAGCTGAGAGAGTGAGTAAGTTACAATATAAGGTAGAAAAGAAGGAACAAAGTCCCACAGGTGTGTCTTGGCCAGGTACTTCTTCTCAGACTTCTCGAAGTAATACAACAAGCATTTCCCTCAATGTCCCTTCCGCAATTCCTTTAGCTCCCCCAGGACGGTTCATCAGGTGACCCTTTGAAAGCGCCATCTTTCCTGGTTCAAGTGGAACTACACTTCACCTGTAGACCACATACTTTCCCAGATGCCCAGTCCAAAGTAGCTTTCTTGTTATCATATCTGTCTGGGGATGCAGCTACCTGGGCAATTCCTCTTGTGCGTAAAGATAGTCCATTGTTCTACAACTGGAGAAATTTTGTTTGTGAGTTTGAGAGAGTTTTTGATCGTAGAACTGTAACACAGTCAGCAGATCGTGAATTATTAGATTTACGCCAAGGGAATCAGGATCTAGTGTCATATTTAGCCAACTTTAACCGGCTGGCTGCCGAGACATCCTGGCCTGAAGAAAAACAAGCGGTCTTGTTTTACAAGGGACTCAAAGAGGAACTAAAAGATATCTTAGCGCAAATCGACCCACAACCTACAGACTGTCAAGAATTAATAAAACTTGTCTTGAGGCTTGATCATCGTTTAACAGAACGTAAAGGAATGCGCAAAAAGACTGAAAAATATTCATGGCGTGTTCATGATAACAGAGACTCAAGAACACCGAAAGAAAGAACGGCGGAACCGATGGAAATTGGAACCATCAGAAGACCTTTGACCAAAGGTGAAAAGGACCTACGCAGAAAAAATGGACAATGTCTTTGTTGTGGGCGGAAGGGTCATTTTGCCAAAGATTGCCCAATCAAACCAAAGAGCAAGCAAGGTCCGGTTCACAAGGTCGCAGCCAATGCATCAGTCGAGTTGGAAAAACTAAAACACTCGAGATGCAGAGAAGGGTTGCTCTTGGGTGTCACCGTGGACCCTTCACAATCTAGACATCTAAAACTGGAAATAAGAGTTAAGGTGAAGAAAAAGATCTATTTCAAAAAATCTCTAGTCGATTCTGGGGCTACTGGGAACTTTGTTGACACCCAAATGGTTCATGCATGGGGGATCCCATGTATTGAAAAGGAGACCCCAGAAATCATCCAGGCAGTCAATGGAAAACTCTTGACTGGAGGTCCAGTAACTCTTCAGACTTTTCCCTTGTCGATGATTTGTGAAGATAAGAATCAAAGAAAGAAACATAAAGAGAAAATCATCCTTGATGTGATCCATGCTCCCCAATATGGGATTATCCTTGGCTTGCCATAGTTAACTCATCACAATCCAGAGATCAATTGGGCAGAATGAAAAATCATGTTCTCATCTGCGTTATGTAAAGAACAATGTCTTCAAAAGATTCAAGTACCAAAAGTCTGCAACTCTTACATAGCTACTGACGTGGAGAAAGAAATTCAGCTGCCCAAACAGTATTCATCTTACAAAGATGTATTTGATGAGAAAGGAGCAGAGACCCTACCTCCTCATAGATCTTATGACTGTCAAATTGATCTAGCCCCAGGTGCAATACTTCCCAACTGTCATGTGTATGCCCTGTCAGAACATGAAAATCAACATTTACGAAAATTCCTAGATCAATTTTTGGAGAATGGTTTCATTCGCTCCTCTAAGTCTCCTGCAGCTTCGCCTTTGTTTTTTGTTCCAAAAGCTAATGGAGAACTTTGTGCTTGTATCGACTATAGGGGATTAAACAAAGTCACCATCAAGAATAAATATCCTTTACCCCTAATTCCGGTTTTATTGGAACAAGTAAAGAGAGCAAAAATCTACACGAAGCTTGATCTTCGAGGTGCTTACCATTTTATCAGAATGAGAGAGGGTGACGAATGGAAAACAGCGTTCAAGACAAGATATGGCCTTTTTGAATACACCGTCATGCCTTTTGGTCTGTGTAATGCTCTAGCAGCATTTCATTTTTTCTTGAATGACATTCTTAGAGAGTACCTTGACATATTTGCCATAGTATACATCAATGACATTTTGATCTACTCAGACAATGAAAATGAACATGTCCAACATGTCAAGAAAATTCTAGCAGCCCTTCGTAAACACCATTTATATTGCAAACTAATCAAATGTGAGTTTCATGTTGCCACAGTTGAGTTTGTAGGGGTTATTCTTACCCCTCAATGTATGGTGATGGCAGAAAAGAAAGTAAAAGCTGTATCTGATTGGCCCACCCCAAAGACTGTTTGTGATGTACAATGTTTCCTGGGGTTTGCAAATTTTTACAGGAGGTTCATAAATCATTTCTCCCAGACAGTGGCTCCAATCACTAAGCTATTAAGAAAGAAAGAAAAGTTTGTATGGTACCCAGAAGCTGACCAAGCCTTCTCTACTTTGAAGGAAGCTTTCTCCACTGCCCCAGTCTTGACTCATTCTGATGCGAATCGACCTTTCGTAGTGGAAGCTGATGCTTCGGATGTAGCAATAGGAGCCGTCTTATCGCAACGAAATAAAGACAATGGTAAACTCCATCCTGTAGCTTATATGTCTCGGAAGTTGAACGAAGCCAAACAGAACTATGTCATTGCTGAAAAAGAGCTTCTGGCGATTTGTGACGCCTTTAAAGAATGGAGACATCATTTGTTGGGTGCCAAATACACTGTCACAGTTTATACTGATCATGGCAATCTTCAATTCATGAGTTCCGCCAGACTTTTGACTCGTAGGCAATTACGCTAGATGCTGTTTTTTGCCAAATTTGATTTTGTAGTAACCTTCCGGCCTGGTAAAGATAATCGCAAAGCTGACGCCTTGTCCCGCCAAGAGTCTACCACGTTGCCTGCATTCCAAGCTTCCAGAGCTATCATTGCTCCTGACAAGGTTCTATGTATCATAAAAACTGAAGATTTCTTTGAAGAAATTCGCAACTCTTTCACTGTTGAGAAATGGCAAACACGGGCCCAAGCAGACCCCAAAAGGTCAATCAAGCAAGGACTACGCTTTCACGACGCTCGTTTGTTCGTACCCACTACCAAACTTCGCAAGATAGTGTTTCAATGGTTGCAAGTTATACCTACGGCAGGTCACCCAGGTACTACTAAAACTCTTGAACTGATCCAATCCTATTTCTGGTGGCCTACCCTAACAAAAGATGTAAAAGCAATGGTAAACAACTGCGAAGTCTGTGCTCGCACTAAAACAAGTCATTCAAAACCAAAAGGGTTGTTACATCCACTTCCAACCCCAAGTCGTCCATGGGAACACATTTCTTTAGACTTTATTACCAGTGTGCCAGTGGTTCAACAGCATTAGTAATTCTGGTGGTAGTAGATAGTCTCACGAAATATGGACATTTCATTGCCTGTAAGAAATTGCCCACTTCTAGTTGGCAACTATTTTACTGAACAGAGTGGTTCGTTATCATGGACTGCCATAAGTTATCCTCTCCGATCGGGGGTCGCAATTTGCCTCCAATTTCTGGAAGACATGGTGTAAAACACTCCAAGTGACATCTACACTATCTACTAGTCACCATCCTCAAACAGATGGTCAAACGGAGAGACTAAATCAGACTTTGAAACAATACCTGCGTGCCTACGCTGAAAAGGCACTTCATTCTTGGACATCTATGCTCTGGTTAGCTGAGTTAGGCTATAATAACTCATTCCACACTTCTATTGGCGTTAAACCCTTTTTTGGTTTATTTGGCTATCATCCTGACACCTTGCCCATCACAATTCCTCAAGAAAGTTCTCTTACTCCAGCTGTGTCAGAAACCATTCAGCATTTGCATCAAACCCAGAAACTGATTCAACAGCATTTAGAAAAAGCCAAACAAAAATACAAAAGGCATTATGACAAGAGACATTGTGAGGGACCGCAATATCAACCAGGTGACAAAGTGTGGCTTTCCACAAAACATATAGATTTCAAGAAGAAGCACATGTTTAACCCCAAATTCATAGGTCCTTACACTGTCCTCCAGCAAATCAATCCGGTGACCTATAAACTACAATTGCCCAGATCCTTACGGATTCATCCAGTGTTCCACACTTCCCTCTTGAAGAAGGCAGTCCAAAAGGTCCACCCTCATCCAGCTCCTGTTCTAGTACAAGGGGAAGAAGAATACGAAGTTAAGAAAGTGTTGGATTCTAAACTGAGAGGGCGTAATCTATGGTACTTAATCTCATGGAAAGGTTATTGTCCTGAAAGTAACTCATGGGTTTCCGCATCTGATGTTCATGCTCCAGTACTTGTGAGACGCTTTCATCGTCTTAATCCAGGCAAACCAGGCCCTAGAGAGCGTCTGGGAGAGGGGAGTACTGTCAACACCAGTGCAGTGCGCGCTCTATTGGCGACTAGAATGCAAAAACCCAGCACTCTCAGAACAACGTAATTTATGCATTGTGCTGATATGGTGTTGTTTAACCTTTTGCATTGCAGAGTTTAATCCTGACGACTTATTTTCAATGTGTTTAAAAATACTGTTCATTTGCATTGTATTGCTGCAGGCTTTCAGAGTGTGTTAGGGTGTGGTCCCTTTCCAGGGCCTTCCAGAGACTTTTCCTGCAGCATGCCTGGGTGTGGTTGTGGGCTGGGCCAAGACCCTATAAAAGGGAGCCAGCCCAGCTCCAAGTGCCCATTATTCAGAGGTCCCGGTGCAGAGCAGCAGCTACTTCCTGAGCTCCTGTCCCGATGGCCTATTTGATCTTCCAGGCCTCTGCCCTTCATTCTTCATTGGTGATCCTTGTTCTGGGAGGTGAGACGGTGGTTGGGCTGGCTTCCCGACGCTGTATCGAGAACTTTCATATTCTTGGCCTAATTCTTTAATGATTAACAGATTACTTCGCGCGCTACCATTTCTTGCCATTTACATGTTGGCTAATGAATCGGCAAGACGCGCAAGTCGTTTCATGCTGATTTAATCTTGTTATTCATTGCGCGCTACCATTTCTTGACATTTGCATAGTGGCTTGCGAATCGGCAAGAAGCGCAATTCGTTTCATGCTGATTTGATCTTGTTATTCATTGCGCACCACCATTTCTTCACATTTGTATGGTGGCTTGCGAATCGGCAAGATGCGCGATTCGTTTCATGATGATTTAACTTTGTTGTTCATTGCGCGCTACCATTTCTTGACATTTATATGGTGGCTTAAGAATCGGCAAAAGACGCGTAATTCGTTTCATGGTGCTTTAATCCTGTTATTCATTGCGCGCTGTTATTTCTTGGCATCTACATTGTGGCTTACGAATCAGCAAGACGTGCGATTCCTTTAATGGTGATTTAGCCTTGATATTCATTGCGTGCTACCATTTCTTGCCATTTTACATGGTGGCACTCGAATCGGCAAGACGCACGATTCTCTCCTCGAGCTTACTTCATGCAGTTCATTGTATGCCACTATTCTAAGACATTTATTAGGTAATATTTGAGTTGACAAGTTGTGTGATTTATTTCCTGAATCTA
Source organism: Pleurodeles waltl (assembly GCF_031143425.1). Taxonomy (NCBI): domain Eukaryota; kingdom Metazoa; phylum Chordata; class Amphibia; order Caudata; family Salamandridae; genus Pleurodeles; species Pleurodeles waltl. The sequence goes on from NC_090439.1 coordinate 951,761,436, forward strand.
TATTGTGTTATTCATGGTGCACAATCCTTTTATGGTGTTTACTATATATATATATATATGAAAATCTGCAATGTGCGCAATTCGTGTTGAAACATTTCAAGAGAAAACAGAAAGGCAGAGTTTCTAGATGCAATATTGCATGGTCCTAGTATGCATTCTCAAAAAAGGATTCATATGACTAGTTTAGAACTTATTCAGAATGTTTTCCTGATTCTCATGGAAAGGAAAGTACTTGAATTTGAAAGTTTCATTTAATCCATCTTGATTTCCTTACAGGTCTCTGGCCATCTTGAAACTTATTAATTTTAAGCCTAATTCTTAGGTTGTTCATGTTTTCAGAATGACTAGGCTTAGAGTCAAAGTCTAGTATTGATTTCATGAGATGTCATTTTCATATTGTGTGTTTTAACCTTTTTCTTACTACAGGTCTCCTTCCCAGCTGTTCCCTTCCTAATCCCCTCTTCCCCTCCTGAACTCTCTTAGCCTCTGTGATTTATCTATCAGAGTCTTGGAGCTGTTCAGTGGTGGACGTGTTGGGAACGTGCACAGACCTCGAGGATCTGGTGACTCTAACAGAAACCAGCACCCATGACCACTGTCACTTGAAAAGAGCCTGTGGCCAGGAAATGGAGTGCGGAGAGCACCTGCACCTCAGTTGGAATGGCATGCTGATTATGATTTCTGGGAGTCAGTGCAGGTTCCAGTAATGCATATAGGTCCTGAATAGTTGCACGTGTGAGTCTGTAAGTGATAATGATCTGATGCTCCACCATGGTCCCCATATCCACAAGTGGTCTGTACACCGATGGTGCCCTTCCTCGCCACAAGGGTCAGTACCTATGAGGGGTAAGAAAAAGGAGTGATGTGCACACATACATTGGCATATTTGCTAAATACATGGAGTGCTTTGTTCATAGTAGTATCTGTACAATAACTGCAACCTGACAGATGTACATGTACATCACTAGGAGGGAACAGAGTAAATTATGTGTGCTACTATACGTAATGGCAAGAGGCCTAAGTGCTTCATGTGGCTAGTAGGCCCTGCATTGTGAGTAGTATGAATTTCAAGATGCGTAGGTGCTGAAAAAATGTCTGCCCACTGTAGTTCTGCCCCTTCTTTGTGGTAGTGACCTAATACCGCTAGCGGATGATGTCACAGCGTACGGCTCTGTTGACCACTGTTCACACCCTCATTGGCTAACATGGATTCCAATGGGGAATCCTGGCGTATCATGATCACCGCCATCGGTGATGGTGCATACCGCCGTGGAACGTACGAACGTTCGTCATTATTTGATCACTTGACTCCCTGATCTTGTGTGGACAGATACTCCACTTTGTGTACTGCTGTTGCTTGCCCCTGGCTATGGATGTCCCACGTGGTTCAGGGGAAAGGGCCCCGGCCTTCACCCAGGAAGAACTGGAGAAGCTAGTGGAAGGGGTCCTGCCCCTGTACGACAGACTCTATGGACGGCCAGAGGTACAGGTGAGTCTGAGTTTGGGGGGCACTGTGTGAGTAATGGATGGAGTGGCTTGCACATATGTGTGCTCCGGTGACCCAGGATGGACCATGGTGCATGGAATGCTGCGTGTCTCTGTCCTGCATGTCTGAGAGTACTGTCAGTCCTATGTTTGACATTCTGCCAACTGTTCCGATCGTGCAAGTGCCTGACCTCTATGTTCGATTTCTGCGTCACCCTACTCGGTCAGCGCCAACCAGAAGAGGGTGCATTGGCATGGCATCGCCAAGGAGGTACGGACCCTGGGGGTCTACAACCAGTGGAGCACCCACTGTCGAGAGAGGTGGGGGGGCCTGCGGCGCTCGGCGCGTAAGATCAGTGAGGCCCAGCTGGGAAAGTCCTCCCAACATGGAAGGGGTGCCCATCGGTCACTGACCCCCCTCATGTGTCGGATCCTGGCGGTGGTGTACCCAGATCTGGATGGGTGCTTGAAGGCTGCACAGCAGTCACAAGGGGCTGAGTACTCACAGACCATACTTCAGTCTGGAACAATGAGTGTGTGTGTGCGATAGGGCTCATGCTGCTTAGCATAGGGGTGTCCCTGTCAGGTTTCACCTACCTCAGCTCCAATACTATTTCAGGGGATGGGTGTAGGTCAGTATTCTGCTCAGTAGTCAGGGGCATGGCCATGGGCTTAGCGCACGGTGCTGCCTGTTGGGTAGGTGTATGTCTGGCCATTGTGTAGCATTCAGCTATTTACAAGTATCTCTCCTGTTTTGTCTCCCCATCCCGGTTCTCTTGTGTTGGTTTGGTACAGTATCAACATCAGGCGAGAGAGCTTAGGCATCAGCAAGTGGGGAGGCAGAGGCCCACGGATCCTCCGAGGTAGAGACAACGGACGCCCAGGGGACCAGTGGGGGGGAGGGCGAGGTGACTTCCACGTGGGAGGCTACTACCACAGGAGGTAGTGACTCAGAGACCTCCTCCGATGGGGGTCCTCTGGCAGTGGTGGACCCTAGTGGACACACCACTACCGTGAGATCTTCCGCCACCACCCATACCATCACTGCCCTCCCTTCTGCTCCCCACCGAGTTGCTCGTGCCCGCCCACCCAGAAAGGTGGGCGTCTCCTTCGCCCCAGGCACCTCCTCCCTTGCCCCAGTCAGCCCTGCTGCCCTCACAGAGGAGGCTTTTGACCTCCTGAGAACCATCTCTGTAGGGCAGACAACCATTGTCAATGCCATCCTAGGTCTGGCATCAGAGGTGCAGCAGACCAATGCCTACCTGGATGGCATTCACGGTGCCGTGTCTGCCCTACAGAGATCTTTACAGGCTCTGGCTTCCTCTCTGATGGCAGCCAGTTTCCCTGGCCATTCCATCCCCCCTCCAACCTCCTCTACCCTTTCCAGCTCCACACTCCCTTGACCCGTTCAAAGCACACAATCAGACCCGCTTACAGGCACATCAACACACAAGAAGCACACTTCAAAACACAAGCACCACACCTCCCACCACAAGCATTCACACAGCCAACATACACCTGCACACACAACAACGTCCACTTCCCCAGTGTGCCCACCTCTTCCGCCTCCCTGTCTGTCCCCTCTACATCCACACCCTCATGCACTTCACCTTCACTCACTGTTACTGCTCCTCTTCCTGCACCCACCACGATAGCAGACAGCCATACATGCACCCCATACACCACACCTGCACTCACCACCTCTACTATAGTTGACACATGTAGCACACTCACCAGACTTGCAGACACCCACCCAACATACATCCACACTAGCTGTCTGTCTTCTCCCACTGTGTCCACCCCCTCACCTCCCAAAACACTCAAACGCACCAAGACACCCACCCATTAGACATCCACCACAGCATACTGAGCAGTCACCTGCACCCACTACATGCACACCTACACCCCATACATTAACCCCCTCTGCCTCCACTCCCACGCCCTCATCTATGCCCACCCAAATTGCTCCCAAGACACTTTTCCTCTCCCGTGCAGACCTGTTCCAACCCACTGGCCCACCCCATCTGGTCCCCAAACGTGCCCACCTCCTTGCCCTTTCCGCTCCTTCCACATCACTGCCCATCCCGGTCAAGCCTTCCCATTCATGTGCCCCTTGCCCGGTGAAGAAGAAGACCTGCACCTAAGAAATGTCTTTATATCTCCTCACTGTTTCTCCTTTCTAAGTGTGCTGTATTTTGCAACATAATTAGACAGAGAAAAACACCTTGATGGATTTGTTTGTGCAGGATGATGTCTCTTTCAGACAATCTTGTCTGCAGCACAGGTAACATTACACTATGGCGTAAAAGTGCGCGGGCACAGAGAAAGAGCAGGAATGTGCCACATCTTGAGGGATGTGGCACATTCCTGCTCTCTCCATTTGATGCAGTGCAACATGTTGTCTTGCTGCATTGTGGTGGTTCAAATCATGTTAAAACTGGACTGAGTTGTCAATTTGTCATTTGCCATGATAAAGAACGTTTGTGTCAGTAGGGTGTAGCTCCTGGAACACCTTAGCTACATCAACCCACATTATTATGCCCACTTGTGAGCTAGTTACACAATTTGTATAGTTCCTTGTGTACTGTGTAGAAACATGTTCCCTGGAACATTGGCCATAGCTATTATCTGAAAAAATTTAGATCTCCAGTAACCATCAGGTGCCATGGGGGCACAGCCGGGCTGCCCTTAAACAAATGTGAAAGCTACGGGAAAACAGCAATTCTTTGACCTTGCTACACACCCACACTCTACCCTGATGGAGAAAGCATCAACGGCATGCTTGGAGAAGCCTGGAATTCCATGAGGGGCAGGGTCTTGGAGCATGGCGAACAGCTAGCTGTGATCATGGGCTTGGCCCTCACACTACGATCCTGGCCGCGGATAGGATTGTCTCCCTAGAGCGGCACTCAGAAGGCCGGATTGGGGGGCAAACCCCCAGCACTGTCCGTGGAGCCTATATCCCTGCTGCAGGTTACTGCTGGGTGAGGCAGTGGGCTACCATGCTCCGAAGGGGGACATGGGCTTACTCTGACAAAATCGAAGCCAGGAGGGCCTTGTGCACCATGACGTGAGGGAGAATCCTGGAGCTGCGTTGCAACGCTGAAATACACTAGTTGTGAGTAATATTGCATACCAGGTGGCTCTACTTACCACCGCTCCTGTGCCCTATAGTGGATCCTTCCATTCTCCCAGTGCCGCAACTTGCACCGAGGGGGCAATGCGGCCTGACTTTGCTACCTCTGCAGCCTAGCCTGGGGCCTGAAGCTTTTGCTGCATACCTTGCATCCCCTGCAAAGATGCATATGGACCCTGCAATCAGACCGTAACCATTTCTGCCTCTAACCTGCGATCTGAAATCTATGCCCCTCACAATTCACTATATATAGTCAACATCTCCCCACTATCACAACACAGAATATTAATAATTTGATGCCCCATATGTCACAGACCATGCCAATAGATCCTAGGTCACGCTGCACTACTTCATTGTGGATATGTTACTGGGAGACCTGAATCAGAGATGCCTTAATTTAAAAAAACACACACCAATCATCGATGGCCAAGGGCCATGACTAGGGCCACACCAACACTCTCTCAGTGGGAAATGCTGCCAATATTATGATAGAGCTCAGTGCTGGTTGTGGCTTCATGGAGGGCTGCTTTGATGCCCTGGCACAGAAACTAAATAAAATGACCGATCAACTGAGCCACCATGACACTCGACTGACCACAGCAGAAGGTAGAAGATCAGAATTGGAAGATGGGGCTGCTCAGTATGTGCGTCACCTAGACATCATGGAGAAGGTTCTACAAACCATGGCTATAAAACACGAAGACTTAAATGCGAGAGTCTGACACAATAAGCTCCTCATAATGGGAATCCCAGAATCCACCAACACCAGTTGGCTAGACCTCTTTGTCGAAAAGCTGCTGACGGATCTATTTTACACGCAACATTTCACTACCACCTTTGTAATTGAACGTGCCCAAAAGTCCCTTGGCCACAGGCCAAATCCAGGATGTCCGCCAAGACCCATCATAGCCCGAGTCCCTAATTTTAGGGACAAAGATGTGGCATTGTATCTATCCAGGTATAAAAGGTCTGCTCATGTGGTAGAGTTCCTCTGTTTACTTGTACCCAGACTTTACAGCAATGGTTCAAGAGACCCCCTGAAAATTTTAAAATACTATGATGGTCATTATGACATTGGTGGTGAGTGATAAAGTGGCAGTAATACCGCCAACAGACTAGCGGTAATTACCACCAAATTATGACCATTGTAGTGATAACTCCCATAGACAGCCAATGTACCACACCAACTGCCAGGGAGTAAACACCACTGACCACGACGGCAGCCATCAACAGCCAGGCGGAAGACAAGGCACAGCCCACCATATTATGACATAGCACACCACTACGATTTCTAGGGCGGTACCAGCGCCATAAAAAGCCTGACAGAAACAGAACACAGAAGATGAAAGGCTCACCCTTGGAGACACAGAGAAGATCAAGACCGCCGTGGAACCGGAGTTTCAAGTCTTCCTGATGCTCTTATAGGCCATGCTCCTCCTGGAACACCGACGAAGACGACGATGACGGCAGTGAGTACAGCTGCCTAACACACAAGGGAGGGAGGGAGGAAAAGGAGAGTGACACACACACGGACAACACACACCATTCACACACACACCATACACACAACCAGCTGCAGATGAAAAACAATGTCACAGACCCACATCATAATAATGCAAGGACTACAGAATACCAGAACTGAAAGAGTAATTGGATGAAAACAGCTACCATATTGTCCTTCTGACAAAATACACATGAGTCACTGTGCAGAAAGGGCCAATGGCCAGGCCAAAGTACAAAAGGCTCACATGGCCACAGGACACAGTATAAGCCCCAACTCTTTTCCTGACGTAATCCGCACTACACTGTGCAGGGGCATCATGGTGGGAATGGCCAGGCACCTCAGGGGCAAGATGCCTGGGGGCACCACAGCCGAAGTGGGGAACTTGCCCACTGGTTCTGGAGGGGGCTCAATGCCCATTTCCCTATGCTGAGGAGTGCAAGGTCACAGTCTCTGAGGTGTGGAACTTGCCCACTGGTTCTGGAGGGCGCTCCATGCCAATTTTCGTATGCTGGGGAGTGCAAGGTCACAGTCTCTGAGGTGGGGAACTTGCCCACTGGTTCTGGAGGGAGCTCCTTGTGCAACAGTCCCTGGGGGTGGCCTGCATGCCCTCTGCTGGAGGTGAGGGCTGCTGTGTCCCAGCTTGAGGGAAGGGCTGCTGTGTCCCAGCTTAGGGTGAGGGCTGTTGTGTCCCAGCTTGAGGTGAGGGCTGCTGTGTCCCAGCTTGAGGTGAGGACTGCAGTGTCCCAGCCAGAGGTGAGGGCTGCTGTGTCCCAGCCTGAAGTGAGGGTACCTTGACCACTGCTGTTGGGGGGCCTCTTGTCCCTCTTAGTTGGTGGAGTGGGATCCTTCCCTTTCCTGGCTGGTAGAGTGGGATCCTTTCTTTTCCTGCCTGGTGGAGTGGGATCCTTCCCTCTCTTATCTCCACATCTATGAGGTGCCTCCACTGTCCCCTTGGACTGTTTGGCTGAGGTGCTGAGCTGGGTTGTTGGGACCCTGCTCTTACAGGCAGAATGGGGCGTGGAGCGGGAGGGAAGGAAAAGCTTCTTAGGGACGGTGGGGCAGGATGAGGGAGGAGGGATGGGAGTGGAGGTTGAGGGAGTTATTGTTGGAGATGTATGTCTTCTGGACTTGGGTGCAGGTGCATGGGCAATGTGCTGATGTGAGGTAGATGGCTGATTGGTTTCTGTGTGCATGCGTTTGTGTCTCTTAGGAGGTGCGGGGCAGACAGGGTAGAAGAGGACACAGGGTACGTGTGCATGGATGTTGTGGAGGTGTCTGCAAGTGAGGTGTGTGTGCTGCTTGGTGTGGTGATAGTGGTGGGCGCTGTTGATGCAGTTCCTGCATGTGTTAGTGCGGATATGACAGTGAGGGAGGAGGGGAAGAAGGAGGAGGTGGAGACAGTGGAGGCAGTGGATGTTGTTGTGAGTGCAAATGTCTGTTGTTTGTGTGAGTGCTTGTGGCCTGAATTGTGCTGCCTGTGTTTGTCTGTGCCACTCTTGTGTGATGGTATGTGTTTATGATTTTCTCTATGTGTGCATGGGTTGGGATTGAGGAGTAGTTGGAGGGGGGATTGTAGGAACAAGGACGATGGCTGCCATCACAGAGGAGGCCAGAGCCTGGAACAATCTCTGTTGGGCCACCAATACACAGTAAATGCCCTTCAGGAATGCATTGCATTGCTGCATCTAGTATGCCAGCCCTTGGATGGCATTCACAATGGTTGACTGCCCTACAGAGATGGTTCTCAGGAGGCGAATAGCTTTCTAACTGAGGGCAGCAGGGCTGACTGGGGAAGGGCCTGAGGTGCCTGGGGTGAAGGAGATACCCACCCTCCTGGGTGAGCGGGCACAGGCAACTCCCTGAGGGGCTACTGGGAGGGTTGTGCTGGTACAGGGGTGGCAGCTGTACCTGTAGCTAGGGTGGTCCCAGAGGTGTCCGCCACCACCAGGGAGCTTCCATCAGAGGAGGTATCAGAGCCAGTGTTGTCACCCCCTGTCTCCGCAGTGGTGCTCCCCCCATCCTCCATCCCATTGGTCCCCTCGGCGTCGGTGGACTCTGCCTCCTGGGTCCTGTGGGATACAGCTCCCTCTGTTGCCGGTGCCCCTGCTCCTCTGCCAGATGATGCTAATGCACACATGGACAGGATGACAGAAGAAAAAAGGGAGGTAGAGAGAAAGGGAGCACTGAGTCAGTTACAGCACCAACACCACATATTGCATACACATTAACGTCACACACAGAGATCAGGATTGTGTCCAATGCATCACACTGGCATTCCATTGGCTAGGTACCACAGCAAGATGAGAGCCAAACACCACAACTGCACCCCTTCTGGGACCCCCTATGCCATGTCTGACATGGTATGCAACCTAGCTTTGTTACCAGATTTAGCAATACACTCATTACCAACAAAACAAAAATTGCAGCAAGCTCATAGACAATGCACTATCCCTAATAGTACTCAATAGTAAATAACAAGTAAGTGGCAATAATACCGTTATTGGGTAACGACAAGCGTGCAACTACACCATAGTTCCTGCTGCAACCACGGAACTAGACAGGGCTGAAACAGCCCCACAAATAGATAATCAAAAAGGTGGTGCACTGCAATCTACACAGAGCAATATATTTCATGAAAAGACAAAAAGATAATCATTGTTCTGAAGTACAAATGAGCGGTCTTGTCCTTTTAATATTTCATCACAAGTCCCAAAAATTAATTCCGCACAGTCCCATATATAAGGTAATTAAAATTAAAAAAAGTAGAATGAAGTAGCCACGTTGTCTTGCAATTCGCTGGACAAATAAGATGTACAAGATGAACAGCCAACGCGTTTCGCCCAACAGGAGGGCTTCTTCAGGGCGCTCGTCAGTCGATCAAAAATGTAAAACCTGCAAAGCCGGAGTCGTCACTTTGCAGGTTTTACAACTCACCCGGACCGGAGTCTTCTTTTTGGCAGCCGGCTTCTTATCTGGACTGGCCGCGCTACTACTATCTGCACTCTTGCCCGTTTCTCGTGACGGCCGGCTTATCGGGCTGGCCGCGTTTTAACACTTCACGCTTGCCTCGACTCTGGCTTTGCAGGTTTTACATTTTTGATCGACTGACGAGCACCCTGAAGAAGCCCTCCTGTTGGGTGAAACGCGTTGGCTGTTCATCTTGTACATCTTATTTGTCCAGCGAATTGCAAGACAACGTGGCTACTTCATTCTACTTTTTTTGATTTTAATTACCTTATGTATTGGACTGTGCGGAATTAATTTTTTGGACTTGGGATGAAATATTAAAAGGACAAGACCTCTCATTTGTACTTCAGAACATTGATTATCTTTTTGTCTTTTCATGAAATATATTGCTCTGTGTAGATTGCGGTGCACCATCTTGTTGATTATCTAGTACACTCATTACCCTCTAACTGGATCACGCTGTGTTCGCTGAACTGGCATTGAGGGGCACCCACTGACAGCCACCACCAGGTTCCCATGCCACCTACCAATCATAGTTCTAACGCACACTGTAGTCACCCCGTTGTGGCTGCTGTGATGCCCTCAAGTGCCCATCCATCTCTGGGTAGGCCACCGCCAGTATGCGGGCCATCAGGGGGGTCAGGATCCAATGGGCACCCAGCCCTCGTTTGGAGGCCACCCCCAGCTGGGCCTCCATGGTCTTCCAGGCCCAGTGACTCAGGTCCTCCCATCTCTTCCTACAGTGGGTGTTCCACCTGCTGTAGACCCCCAGGGTCCACATATCCTTGATGATGGCATGCCACAATCCCTTCTTCTGATGGGCACTGACCTGCAGAGGAAATACAGACACAAGGACACCATTATACATACAATCCAGCCTGTCACACATATGGCCCACAAATCCCCTCCCATCCCCACTCAGCACCCACCATGTACACTACCACCAGATATATGACCCCTCCAAATGACACAATGCTTGCACACCCATCTCCATGCAACCCTTTCACATGCCTTGTGCCCAAAGTGTAATCACCTGTTGGTCTGGAGGCCGATACAGCTGCCCATACTGTAGTAGGACCCATCCACCAAATGCTACAACTCCTCGGAAGTGAAGGCAGGGACCCTTTTCCTAGTCATACAGGCCATGGCAGGATCTAGATACAGGTCACAGCAGTAAACGCAGCATAGGTGTTGTCCTGTGGAAAGTCAGGAATCGAGTAAGGTTATGGAGAGAAAATGGCAGTCACCTCTGCGGCGGTGTACACAGTCACCACCACTGGTGATCCCTATTGGCCACTGTACTCCATAGAGGCCCATGTTATCCAATGAGGAATAGCAAGACCGCCTTCCACCATGACATGCAACGCCGGTGGAGTTACCTCATTTCTACCTGTCCCTACATACAGGACAGACGGTCGATATTTTATAGTGGTGAACAATATTCAGGTAATTGAGAACTGAATCATTTCCATTTTTTGCATATACATTGCCATTCCCAATGTCCTATCACGTTCCTGCTCTATGTACACTGAGATCATGGATCCATTGTTTAAATTATGGCAGCCTACTCACTCTTGTGCCCCTTAGATACCTACCACTGTGGAGGAATCGGAGGACGAGACAAGCCCCCGTTTACAGACCCCTTGCGAACATGGCTACACTGGAGGAGAGGCATATAATATTCACCTATAGACTGGACAGGGCCACAATCACAGAACTATGTGCTTAATTGAATCTTGATCTGATATCAGATATCCGCCATCCCACTGGGATCCCCCCTCTAATGCAGGTTCTGTCACTGTTCCACTTTCTGGAAACTGGTTCATTCCAAGTGACAGTGGGCTTGGCAGCAGGAATATCACAGCCAATGTCCTCAATCGTGCTGGCAAGGGTTTTGTCTGTTCAAATAAAACACATGCGCAGCTACATTGCATTCCACCAGGTGGAAGATTTGGCCACTGTGAAGGCAGGATTCTATGCAATGGGGCATAGATAACCAACCCCCCGTCAGAATGAACAGGTGTTCAGGAATCGGAAGAGTTTCCACTCACTTAGGGGGTTATTACAACTTTGGAGGAGGTGTTAATCCGTCCCAAAAGTGACGGTAAAGTGACGGATATACCACCAGCCGTATTATGAGTCCATTATATCCTATGGAACTCGTAATACGGCTGGTGGTATATCCGTCACTTTACCGTCACTTTTGGGACGGATTAACACCTCCTCCAAAGTTGTAATAACCCCCTTAGTGTGTAAATGGTGTGCCTGGCTGACCAGTACATCTCCTATGTCACTGCCAAGTTTCCTCGGTCAGTGCATGATGCCTTCGTTTTGAGGAATAGCAGCATTCCATATGTGATGGCACAACTACAGAGGTACAGGGTGTGGCTAATTGGTGAGGCTGAGTCCCCACCCAATGTATGTCAGTGTATGCCTTCTGGTGTTAACCCCATACCATTGTGTAAGGCTAAAGTTTGTCCCTCAATATGTGCAGGTGACTCTGGCTACCCAAACCTATTGTGGCTCCTGACCCCTGTGAGGAATGTCAGGACAGGGCTGGGAATCGTTATAATGATGCACATGGGCGAACCAGGAGAATTATTGTGCCTCCATCTAACCGGTGGATCCTTGTGCTACTCACCCGAGAAGGTCTGCCAGATACTAGTGGCATGCTGCATGTTGCACAACCTGGCCCTCAGTGGACATGTGTCTTATCTGCAGGAGGAGGAGGCTGGAAATGCCCCTCTGGCAACAGTGGACCATGAGGACAGTGAGGATGAGGCAGCAGAGGATGAGGATGTAGACAACAGAACATCAGTTATACGTCAATACTTCCAATGACACACAGGTGAGACAGTGGAATTGCCAATTCCTCTGATTATTGATGTGTTCTGTGTGACTGTAGCAGGATGGCATTCACTTCCTTTGCATCTCTACTTACTTTCACCTATGGCTTCTCATTGATGTTGGTGATATAACAACAGTGTACTGATGTGATGTCTACAGACAGATACAGGACTTAAAATGTATGCTATCACAGTGTTCAGATCATTTGAACACAATGTAACTGTTTGCATATGTGCACATTTTCACCACATAAAACACTTTCACTTAGGTTGTGTTCAAGGGTGTTTATTGTAGCGCACATTATTGATGAAAAAGTGCAATGGAATGGGGTGATGGTAGAGGTTAGTCCAGGGTATTGTTCCAGTCTGTTTGCAGCACAGGTCCAGTGTCCAAGGGGCCATAGGAAGGGGTGCACAGGTAATTCAAAGTGGATAAGGTGGGAAACAAGGGGGGCATTTAGGAGGGTCTAATTTTCTGGGGGTGGTCTTGGTCTAGGCAAGTGTCCCTGGCTTCTGTCTGGGTGGCAGGGAATGTTTGTGGGGTGGTTCACCTTCTGCAGGAGGAGGGGTGCTGGTGACCTGTGGGTCCTGTGGCAGGGGCTCCTGCCCACTAGCTGCAGTGGAAGTTGGGGGCTGGTCAGTAGACTGGCTAGTGGTAAGTGCCCTCTGGTGTGCTGTCCATTCCCTCATGATGTTGGCCATATCTTCCAGCACCCCTGCTATAGAGACCATGGTGGTGTTGAGGGCCTGCAAATCCTCCCTGATCTCCTGATGGAGCAGCCGCTTGTTCTCCTGCATGTTGTTTAAGATCTGGCCCATCTTGTCCTGGGATTGTTGGTAAGCCCCCAGGACAGTGGTGAGTGCCCCCTGAAGAGTCGGTTCCCTGAGCCTGTCCTCCCCCCGACACACAGCAGTCCTCCCAGTGTTCCTGTTCCTCTGTGCCTCTGTCCCCTTAACGGTGTGCCCACTGCCACTGATCCCAGGTCCCTGATTGTCTTGGGTGTGAGGTGTGGGCTGGGGTCCCTGTACAGGTGGGCACACTGCTGTTTGACATGTCCTAGGGACAGAGGTGTGGGGATGTTGTGTGGGTACTGTGGTGTTGGATGCTGATAGGGGAGCCTCTGTGGTGGACTGTGAGTGGGCTGGGGTGACAGACTGACCAATGGTCCCTGTTGGACCAGGTAGTTCATCCGGATTCTGAAGTCCAGAGTTACTGTCATCACTGGGGGCGTCTTCAGTTGGGGGACAGGTTAGACGTGGTACCTCCTCGCCGCTGAGATTGGCTGGGGCACCTGTGGGGATGTAAGTGATGTATTATACTTCATGTATGTGACATATTGTACAACCCTTGTTTCCCCTCTATTTTTGCTGTTGCCCTACCACCTTTGTTTGTGTATGGTGATGGATTGTATGCTTGTTAGTTCTCCATGTTGTGCATGCTTTTGTGATGGGTGTCCATGCAGGGCTAGGATGGCTGTCCATGTATTGGTATGGCATTCAGGGCTTGGCACTGAGGTTTGTCATATGTGTAGGTGCAGTGTGTGGGATTGAGTGGAGTGATGGGAGTGAGGATGGGGGGGTGAGATGGCATGCAGGTATGGGGGTGATAAGTAGTAAATATTGACACACCAGTGTCCAGTCCTCTGGCTACTCCAGCGATTCCCTCAGGATGCAGTATTGCCAAGACTTCCTCCTCCCATGATGTGAGCTGTGGGGGAGGGGGCGAGGGTCCATCCCCAGTCCTCTGCATGGCTAGCTGATGTCTTGCTGCCACGGGACGTACCTTCCATGGTTTTGTTTTGTTTTGGATTAGGGTGGCTATTCTGAGCGCACCAGTATTTACCACCAATGGTTTACCGCCATTGAATGTCCACCGTGGTGATTCGTGGGTCATAATGTGGTGCGCGTTGTTTTGTTGGTGTAACAGTATGGGTGTTCGTACCACTACGTTAGCATTGACCTTTGGGCCGGAGGATTTCTGTTTGTGGAAGTATTCTGTTGGTTTGGTGTGTGTGTGTTAAAATATGGAGAACAGATATTCGACACCGCAGTGGTATGTTGACGGACGTCACTGCGGTGGTAAGTGGGATTTACCACCAATGACATAATGAGGGCCTATATCTGGCTCACCTCTGTGTTGATGCAAACGGGAAAGTACATGTTTTTGATACTTCTCAAAGGGCACAAGACTTTTGTAAGTGGCTGCAGAGGGAACATTGAGCTGCGCATGCAACCTCACAAGACAGTAATCCTCCAGATCCTCACTCCAGTGCCAGCAATTACTTTTTTTTCTGCAGGTAAATTCCGATCAATCAATCAATTACATCCGATCATTGTTTTCACCTAGGAACTTAATCCAGCTGACCTTTACATGCTGATAAGCATACTCCTTTATTTTAAATGTGACTGCCCAACAGCAACATCATGTCACCAATCCTTCCTAACAGAGCACCCGCTATGATGTTGTCTCCCCAGAAGTGGTAAACACTCTTATATCTAAGCAGTTGTTTGATCAAATTTTTCTTACGGGTATTTACCGGATTTGAAGTAACCTGGTTTGGGTGGTCGGAGAGTTAGGGGAACTATTGTTTTGTTTGATTTGTATATTGATCATTGTGAAGGTTGTTTTTAATAATACCCGCACAGGCTTTGAACCCACTATGTACTTTAGAATCAGCAACATTGGCCATGATCCACACATGTGTTAGGCACGTTGGTGGCCTCTCCCTTAAAGTTATTTCATGGAGCATTAGAGGACTGAGGGGGTCATTACAACATTGGCGGTAAAAGCTGCTTACCGCTGTGCAGAAGACCGGCAACACACCGCCGCAGCCGCGGAATTCCGCCACAGCTATCATGACCCACATCTCGAAATCCGACAAAATTCAGACACCCACACAAGTCTGCCACACCAAAGGTCAGTGATAAACTGGCGAAAACAAAACCTCCACCATCACGCCAACAGAAATACGCCCACACTATCACGACACACGAATCCACGTGGCAGTCTTTCAACCGCAGTATTCCATTGGTGGTACACACCGCTGCGCTCAAAATACACACACTTCTACAAAACACCGCCACATTGGACAATTCAAAATACACACACCTGATACACATACACACACCACTCCCACACACCCAATACAATATAAAACACACACCCACATCACCCACAAACCCCTACTACCAAAAATTCCAAAAGAAGGCCAGAGAGAGACACCACCATCCACAAACTAGCAGCCACATGCACTCAACACCATCACCCACACAACTTCCACACACAAAACACCACACACCACTACATAACACCACACTTATCACCAGACACACCACCCCACACATCACCCACACCACCCCATGGCACGGTAAAGACACCCCAGGTTCTCGGAGGAGGAGCTCAGGGTCAAGGTGGAGGAAATCGTCCGGGTAGAGCCACAGCTATTCGGATCACAGGTGCAGCACACCTCAATTGCAAGGAAGATGGAGCTATGGGGAAGAATACTCGACAGGGTCAACGCAGTGGGACAGCACCCAAGAAATTGGGATGACATCAGGAAGAGGTGGAATGACCTACGGGGGAAGGTGCATTCCGTGGTCTCAAGACACCACCTGGCGGTACAGCGGACTGGCGGCGGACCCCCACCTCCTCCCCCACAACTAACAACATGGGAGGAGCAGGTCTTGGTGATTCTGCATCCTGAGGGCCTCGCAGGAGTCGGTGGAGGAATGGACTCTGGTAAGTCAAAGCTTTAACTACCATATCCCCCACCCTACCTGCAACGGTCCTGGCCAAGTTTCAGGAGACCCAGCGCATGCAGGAGGAACAGTATTTGGGCTTCAGGGAGGAACTCAGAACCATCAGCTCCACCCTGGGCACCATCGTAGAGGTGCTGAAGGAAATATTTAACACCAGGAGGGACACTGTGGCACTCCAAGGGGCCCCTGACACTAGCATGGATGATGAACTGCTCACCACCTCCGCCGGCGCTAGTGGACAGGAGGCACCGCCACAGGACCACCACACCAGCACCCGACCCCCTGCAGACGGAGAACCTCCCCGCAAGCAGTCCCTGAGATCCAGGAACAAGACAGAGCACGATGCCAAGACCCCGCCAAGAAATGAGACCACCCTGATTGTCATCCTACTGTCCCACTTTGTAACCCTGTCTATATTGGAACTGCCCCAGCTCCACTTCCTATGCCCATATGGGCAATGCACCTGTGAGACTAATAGACTGGACTCTGCCATGGACATTCCTCCACCATCCCCCCTCACCATTTTACAACCCCCTCCAATATTGAGCACTTCAAGAAACACCCTTGAAGCACAAAACAATCTGGAGTCAGTCTGTGATTTCGAAATTGTGTATTAACAATTACAGTGACCAAATGCTTTTTCAAATGTCATGTCAACATACCTATGTCACACAGCTTAAGTCCATGAGGAATCTAAGCAGATGACACACATTGGAAACCACACCTGTGAAGCCGTAAGAGAAAATGACAACTCAGTCACCATACACTGGGTGAAATCGACAGACAGGATAGAGGTAAAAGTGTTAAAGTACTTGTAGTAGGCAGGAATGTTTTCTCACCTGTGTGTCACTGGAAATATTGCTGGATGACTGAGTCCCTGTTGTCAATGTCTTCTTCCTCTACTTCCTCCTCATCACTGTCCACAGGCTCCACAGCTGCCACAACACCGCCATCTGGACCATCCTCCTGCAGAAAAGGCACCTGTCGTCGCAAAGTTGTGAAGCATACAGCAGGCCACGATGATCTGGCACACCTTCTTTGGTGAGTAGAATAGGGATCCACCTGTCATATGGAGGCACCTGAACCTGGCCTTCAGGAGGCCGAAAGTGCGTTCGATCACCTTCCTAGTCCGCCCATGGGCCTCATTGTAGCGTTCCTCTGCCCTGGTCCTGGGATTCCTCACTGGGGTCAGTACCCATGACAGGTTGGGGTAACCAGAGTCCCCTAATAGCCACACCCGGTGCCCCTGGAGTTGACCCATCACATAAGGGATGCTGCTATTCCGCAGGATGTAGGCGTTATGCACAGAGCCAGGGAACATAGCATTTACATGGGAGATGAACTGGTCTGCCAAACATACCATCTGTACATTCATGGAATGATAACTCTTCCGGTTCCTGTACACCTGTTCACTCCTGTGGGGGGGGACCAAAGCTACATGGGTCCCATCAATGGCACCTATGATGTTGGGGATATGTCCCATGGCATAGAAGTCACCTTTCACTGTAGGCAGGTCCTCCACCTGAGGGAAAACGATATAGCTCTGCATGTGTTTCAGCAGGTCAGACAACACTCTGGACAACACGTTGGGAAACATAGGCTGTGACATCCCTGATGCCATGGCCACTGTTGTTTGAAATGACCCACTTGCAAGGAAATGGAGCACTGATAGCACCTGCACTTGAGAGGGGATTCCTGTGGGATGGCGGATTGCTGACATCAGGTCTGGCTCCAACTGGGTACACAGTTCCTGGATTGTGGCACGGTCAAACCTGTAGGTGACGATCAAACTTCTTTCCTCCATTGTCGACAGGTCCACCAGTGGTCGGTACACAGGAGGATGCCGCCATCTCCTCACATGT